>NW_012267218.1:3893212-3944240 GCF_000151885.1 Dipodomys ordii | reverse complement strand
CCCGCTTCTCCCACTGGAGGAGACTCCAGATGCAGACCACACTTGCCCTCAGGGGGCAGTGCTGAGCCTACTGCTGAGGTCAGTTTCTTTTGACCCTCTCTTATGGAGGTGTCATGAAAACCAAGGCTTTTATGAGCCTCAGATGTCAACAGCAGGTTAGGGGCCTCTTTCTTCTAAGGTGTTTCTGACAGTTTTCAGTGGCTGAGTTATTTGGAAAATTGGTTTTGGACAAGTTGACTTTGAGCAATGTTCCAGTATGAAAAATGTGTCAGGCATCTGAGGATTCAGAATGGGAGGAGAGATTGGGGACTGGAAGGGGCTGGTGGGCAGTTGGGGGAGGGAAGTCCTGGCGAGGCTGAAGGCTTTACTGGGCTTGCTGGTCCCTGATGTCAGAGAGGGGGCAGCAGTGTAAGAAGCAGCCTGTTTATGTGTGCAGTGGAGATGGTTACTGGTGCCTTGCTGTACTTCCTAGAGCAGTCGATGCTGCGGGTAGTGAATTGCACCAGCTGCTCTGGCACCTGGTTGGCACTCAGCATGGGCTGGGGTCTTGCTTTCCCCCACTAGAATTTGTTCCATCTCTGATGGGCAGTGGTGGTTTATTCTACCTGAGTAGCTTGCTAGGTTGCACGCTTCCCGAGTCTGGGAGCCATGCCAAACCCACTCTCATATTCTCTGTAGCACTGGCACCAAATTTTATATGTGTAAAGTGATCAATAAAGATTTTAAAACATTTGCTGGGTTTTGTTGCTGGCTTTGAGGAAAGGATTTTTATTTTGTCTGCGTTAATTTTTCTTGCCTCTAGGGGGCACAGTAAGACTATCAGTGGCCCCTCAAAGCTTCTAGAACGTGAAAGAATCTTTTGACTCAAGGTAACATTTACTGAGAGATGGTTCTTCTCTGATCTGGAGGAAAACAACACAATCCATCTGATTAATCTACAGAGCGTGGCGTGCCAGCCCTTTCTTCTTCTGAAAGCCTAGCTTCCGAATTCATAAATTTCAGTTGGGCACACTGCGGTAGAAAGATACTTGCTTTAATATGTTCTAAATGTTCTGTGAGCTGTAAAATATGCTTATATTAGTTTTGAAAAATTTACAAGCCGAGCAATTAAGAAAACAGTGACGCATACTTGTGCAGCGCTGCTCTGTGCTCTTTCCCTGTGATCCCTTCCTGGCCTGCGCTGGTTCTCTTTGCAGCTATAATCCCAGCATGGGTAGCCTTTTACAGACGTCACTCATTTCCCGGAACTCACTCAGCGCTACATGTTTGCACACCCACTGCATGTAAAGGGAGGATTCAGACTTTGATGCCATTTTGAAGGAAAAAGGCAATGTGATCTGCTTTTGCCAAACACAGACAGAGCGGCCTTCCGCTGCCTTGCTTGTATTCCCCAAGTGGAGGAGGGAATCAAGCCCCCTCCGGGAACCAAGCAGCTCTGGCCTGCTTCCTGCTCCCAGGAAACCTGCTGTCCATTTCCGGAACCCAGAGCTATTAGACAGGAGAGGCTTTACCGAGTCACAGAATAATTTGCTGTGGAGTTTTTGTTTTTGTTTTTGTTTCACTAACAAGCTTCAGTAACATGCTTTTCTCTCTGTTTTCAGACAAGGGCTTACTATGTAGCTCAGGCTGGCCTCACACTGACAGTCTTCCCACATTAGCCTCTGAGTGCTGGGATTATAGGCCTGTGCCACCAGGATCAGAAAAGCAGTTACTCCCGCCCCAACTTTTTATTTTTGATCACAAACGTAATAGATGCATATTGTGAAAACCTTTGAAGCTACATGAAATATGAGGGAGAAAATAGAAATCATTGATAATAATCCTACCAGGATAGGATTATTAGCATCTCATTCCTCTAAAGTCCTTTCTGGTCTGGGATACTATGTTCCTACAGATATATATACACATATATGTATATATATATTTATATGTATATGCACTGAAGTTGAACTCAGGACCTTGTGCTTGCTAGGAAGGTACTGTATTACTTAAACCATACATACCTTCAAAGCCACCCCTCGCCTTTTTTTTTTTTTTTTTGCTGATTACTTGGAGATGAAATCTCTGGCTTTTTGGCTCAGGCTGGCTTTGAACTATGCTCCTCTGGTTCTCACTCTCCTGAATGGCTGGTATTACAGGCATGAACCATTGGCACCCAGCCAAACCTATCTTTTGTATTATTTGCATGGAATTTTTTTTCATCTTTAAAAACTTTCAGGACTGAGGGGGTAGAGCACTTGCCTAATACGTGCATGGCCTTCGGTTCTGTTTTCATCTCCAGCACCTAAACAAAGCCAAAAATTTCCCCAAATATTTGTATGCCTCACTCTTCCATGTGGTTCCCTATAGTTTCTTGCTTCCATTTATAAGCAATGAGTACTGCAGTGAACATGCCTATACAAAAATGTTGTCTCTTCTGCTGCTTTAATATGATGAAAATAGGTTTTGATTTATACCCAGGCTTTAGCTAAAGCATGCTCTCTCTCTCTCTCTCTGTTTAACTTAAATTGTTTGGCAGACTTAAAGTGTTGTTCTGTATTGCTGCTTGGTAGCTGTGTGATTTTGGGAAGATCACTTAGCCTTTCTGGTCCTCCAGTTCCTTATTGGTAAAATGGAATGATTAAGGGTGTTGCTGTGGATTCAAAAAGATGATCCAGCCTTGTGCCTGACCCAAACTAGAGGCTGCAGAAATGCGTTCCCATTGCCCCGTGTCTGCACTGATTGCTTCAAAAACGATAGTGGAAAAGACAGACCAGCTCGACTTCTGCAGGTTGACATATCTCTTAGATCTGTGAACGTTGCACAGCCCAGCTTGGCACACATGCAGATTTTTGTGAACTGTCTCATTCTTCGTGTTAGTGAGATCAGTACTTTGACATTTTGCAGAGGTTATTGGAGCTTGTTGGTGCTGATGGTGCTTTGTACATGGAGGGCCAGGTCCGTGCACACGGTCCCGTGATGGGAGACGGCCTTCAGCTCATGCTGGTGACGTGGTGCACAGCTGACGAGACCCAGGAGGGGAGCTGTGCCACCGTCCTCCAGTCAGGTGATGCCAGATGGCACCTGAAGGAAAGAACTTTGGGTCAGAGGCCGCAGACCTCAGTTTGAATCTTCCCATGTGGCTTCCCATCTCTGTGGCCACTGAAAGGAACACAGAGGAGAGGACAGAGAGCTGGCCATGGCCCAGCCCTTCCCAGTGCAGTTCTAAACCCACCAAAGGGCTGAGGGGCCGGTCCAGTCACGCAGCAGGACGGTGATGGAGGCCAGCCGGGAAGCTGGCCCTCAGACTCCAAGCAAAAAGAGTGAAGCTCCTTCCTGCCTCTGGAGGTGGGGGGAGGAGCGGGCATGCCTCCTCCTCCCCCGTGGGGCCCAAGCTCGTCCAGCTTTAATTCCGGTGGTTGTGCGGAGGGCCAGGAGGAGTGGAGATGATTTCCATGGTGGTTTGGATTTGCATTTTTATATATGACAGGACTCTGCTGATTTATCATTGTTAGCCACTCTGATTATATTGGGGGATCTTAGAGGCACTTTGTAGAATGTGATCTATTTCACATTCAAAGACCAGGGATTTATGGATCCAAGTGCCAGAGCAAGGGTTTTAGTTCAGTTTGGGAAGAATTATTCCTGATGGATTTTATGAAATGTAATTGAGAGTTGATTTGGTGTGTGGAGCGAAGGGTTGTTGGCATTATGCAGATGGCGGGCGGTTTATTCCAGGCACGAGGCTGGGCTGAGCCACTGGAAATGAGAGACGCAGCTGGGGAGGGAGGAGGTTTGGTTGTGGTGGTGGGCATTTGGTATTTGGGGAGTCACTGATTAACAGTGTATCAAGGGTAATTAGGTGAAGGTAGGGAGAAAATGGCCTGTGTGTGCGTGCGCGTGTGCATGCGTGCGTGTGCGCCACGCAGCACTTACCCCATCCCATTTTCCTTTGACAGAGTCTCACAGAGGGGAAGGCTTCAGCCCAGGGAACACAGCCCTGGACCCACGCACACTCCTGTCTCTTCCCACATTCCAGGGAAAGCTGTAAGCCATCTGACTGGCCTCAGAGGGGCCTTTGGCTTTGGCTGGTCCACAGCCAGGCCGCGGAGCCTCTGGGAAGAGCTGGGAGTGTTTGAGCTGGAACTTTCCCTCTGTGGGAGGTGAAGTGTTTTTGACACTCCTCTTCACTCATGTGAAAGCCGAGATGATTTTGAAGCCAACAAACGAGATTTTTTTTCCCAGTCCCTGTTGCTTCTCAAGTTTGTTCTGTAACAGAAGAAACCCCGGGCTGGGGCGTGAGACACGGCTGTGCTGCGTTGAAGTCGGCAGTACCTCTCTGTAGGACCATCACTCCCTTGAGCCGAGGGCCGGGCCGCCTGCTCTCCCGTAGATGCCAGCCAGCAGACAAGGGTGGTGAGAGGGTGCAGGCTCTGTCCTCAGGGGTGGGCCTCTCCGTTCTCATCGCATGTCATTAAGGAGAGAATGGAGCAATTTCGAAAAATGCTTTTAATGTAATTGAAAAATGCAGATTGTAAAATTGGCACACTTAGGAGTTGAGACAGTCTATTAATTTCTTGCTGCTTTGAAAACTTGGACACAGAAGACTGTTAAAAGTGCCTGTCTCACTATGGAGCCACGCAGACCTTATCCCGCCCCATCTTCCTTTGACAGAGTCCCAGAGAGGGGAAGGCTTCACCCCAGGGAACACGATGGCTACTCAGGAGGCTGAGCGCCAGAGGATCATGGTTTGAAAAACCTCTGAGACTTCATCTCCAAAATAACCATCAAAAAACAGGGCTGGAGGTATGGCCCAAGTACTAGAGCACTAGACTAGTTGATCAAGTAAAGCTGAGCAGGGGCGAGATGCTGAGGTCAAACCCCTGAGTACTGCCAAAAGAAAAAAAAAAGGCATCTGCCTAGTGCCCAATGACGGAAAGATCATTGGTCTTCTTAAAAAATGCTCAAGGGGTAGAAAGCACAGAGCTGAGTATCCAAATCCCAGTAATGCCAATGAAATTGTTTTATATTTAATTCATTTCATTATAAAAGCAGTAAAAATTTTGGAGAACTATGCAAGAAAATGGCAGAGGGCTGGGAGGTGGCTCAGTGGTAGAGTGCTTGCCTAGCACGCATGAAGCCCTGAGTTCCATTCCTCATTACCACACACAGAAAAAGCCTGAAATGGTGCTGTAGCTCTGAAGATAGAGTGCTAGCCTTGGGCAAATGAAGTTCAGGGACAGTGCCCAGGCCTTGAGTTCAAACCCCACAACTAGGAAAAAAAAAAAAAAAGAAAATGGCAGAAACAGACTTCCCTAGGCCCTCCACGCAAGTGTGGTGGCCGTGAGCAGTTGGTGAGCAACACCTCCCTCCAGTTGTTTTTCACATCTGTTACCTCATCTGGCACTTTGGTTTTTGTAGCCTAAATTAAAAAAAAAATTGCTCGATGGTAGTAATGTTTTCCTGTAAATGATGACAGGCGAGTCATTCTACCCTTCACCCTGTCACCCGGCTTTTGCTTTTCTTTCTGTTGTCCCTTCTCCTTGATGGATGGACAGACAGCTCTAACGTGGCTGTCCTGTATAGGGGGGCAAAGCAGTTCAGGGCTAGAACACTAGGTGTGGGAATTCTGGGAACAGCTATGGTTGGTAGCTCAGGTCCCAGGCCTGCCTTCACACACCCTCCCTTCCAAAAAGCTACCAGAAGGCTGTCCTTGACAGAGGACTTAACAGCATGCACCTCCTACCTCCAGATAAGCCCTGGGATACAGGCCCAGGTGTTGAGAACGGGAGAAGCCAGATCCAGGGGGCGCTAGCTCTGCTCTGCCTAGGCTGGAGCTCTCCCAGCCTGGCTTCCATGGCTGCCGCCCTCCTGAGCAACACGAAGCACCCAGACCGAGCTGCGGCTGCAGTTGGCTGGTGTCTTTGATTTGGGATTCTAATTAGTGGATATTCTCCATGTCCCCAGATTGAGTTGCGTGTATCTGACCTTTTCTGTCTCGTTTTCTCTTTGCCTTTCCGGTTTTCTGTGAGGTTTTCTCCACCTTAGCTTTTAATCCTTAAAAAAAAAAATTGGTACTTTTGCTTTTAATTTAAAAATTCAAAGTATAACATAAGCCAGGCGCCGGTGGCTCACACTTGTAACCCTAGATATTCAGGAGACTGAGATCTGAGGATCCCAGTTCAAAGCCACCTGGGGCAGGAAAGTCTGTGAAACTCTTTTATCTCTAGTTAACCAGCAAAAAAGAAGCTAGAAGTGGAGCTGTGACTCAAGTGGTAGAGCCTCAGCCTTGAGCAGAAAAGCTAAGGGACAGCAGCAGACCCTGATTTCAAAATCAGGACTGGCATACAGGTGTCACACATGTGCGCACACATACACACATATACAGTATACCTTAAATTCAGAAGTGTTGTTCTACCATGTTTCTAAGTTCTAAAGGCTGTTACTCATTTCCTAACTGTTCCATTTTAAAAATATGACTTTGTGTGTGTGTGTGTGTGTGTGTGTGTGTGTGTGTGTGTGTGTGTGTGTGCCGGTCCTGAGGCTTGAACTCAGAACCTGGGCGCTATCCCTGAGTTGCTTTTTGCTCAAGACGAGTGTTCTTCCACTTGAACCACAAAGCCACTTCCAGCCTTTTGAAAGTAAGACTCTGACAGACTTTCCTGCCCTGGTTTTTTTTTTTTTTTTTGTCGGTGTGGGGCTTGAATTCTGGGCCTGGGAGCTGTCCCTGAACTCTTCAGCTCAAGGCTAGTGCTCTACCACTTGAGCTACAGCACCACTTCTGATTTTCCGGTGGTTTATTGGAGATCAAAGTCTCAGGGACTTTTTTTCCTGGGCTGGCTTTGAACTGTGATCCTCAGATCCCAGCCTCCCGAGCAGCTAGAATTACAGGTGTGAGCCACCGACGCCTGGCTGGCATATCATGTTTAACTGAACACTTTCAAGGTCTTAACTCTAAGTTCTGTTTTCTTGTTTTCTGAAATGTTTCTCTTTCTGGCTCCTGTAGACTTGGGTTAGATATTTGCTGTTGTTCCTATAGATACTGGAGGGAGGCTGACTCGTGTGTGTGTGTGTGTGTGTGTGTGTATGTGTATGTGAGTGTGTAAGGGCTGTTCACAGGGAAACTGGTGCTTATGTCATTTAATGTTGCGTTTTCTCCAGAGGAGTCTTCTCTCTCCTCTGGGTGGGTTCTAGGCCTGCTGAAGCTTCCTGGCCTTGAGCCGGGGAGAGGGCCAGGGCTCGCAGTGTTTGGTGCACACTCCTCTCCTCCCCCCTCCTGTTCTGCAGTCTGGAATCTCCCCCCCCCCCCACATCACCAGCACAGCTCTCCCTCTGGGTGCTGACTGTTGTCGTTCCTGTGCATGGCCCTGCAGTGTTCCGACCTGGCTCACACATCATGTATGGGCAGACAGGGCTTCGTTCTTGCCCTCCCTGATGGCAGAATTATGGCTGTCTAAAATGCCTACTAATTTAATAGTATCTTGTTGGAGGACCAGATGAGTTCATTTATGGACAGCTCTGGGTCCTGGCACCTTGTGAATGTGAAATCAGTGTTTGTCCTCATGGTTCCTGTTCATTTATCTTCTGTGGTCTTAACATTCTTCTCCAGGCAATTTACATACTAACCACGTTGACCCTTAGTCATAGTCCATCCCCGCCCTCCCACTGATGTGTTGTTTGACTTTGAGTTTTGTTATCTCATTACTATTATTATTAATTTTTTTTTTAGCAGAGAACAATGTATCGTCTTTTCTAATCAGGTTTTTGGACCTTTCCCTCTGTAATTGTCCCGTGGCTTTAGAGTGTGGCCAACCTGCCCCCTCCCTGAGATCTGATAAATAGTCACCTATATTTGACCTTCATCTAGCAGTGATTAGCTCGAGCCAGTTTCAGTTCTTGTCAGTGGGCCGTGTGCCACCATGATGAATGTGCGCGGGTGCCAGCGATCGATCGGCGTATTAAGGAGCTGCTGCTGTCCCCAGTAGCCTTGTTTCCTGATGCTCCCCCACACCAAGGCTGGCTACTAATGATTTAAAATAACCTTCCCACGAGCCTGGTTCCACCAGGGCACACTTATACACACTTTCCTAAACCTTTCCTCAAAAAAAAAAAAAAGATACATTGTTTTTGATCATAAAAGAAAAACACATACACCATGGAAAATAAAACCAGATAGAAAGAAGAAAAAAAATTTCCTATTGTGTCTTTACCCAGAGGCAATGACTACAGACTTTGGCATATATTTCCATCCAATCTTGCACATAATTCCACATAGTTGAGCTCTGACTATATGTCTCATTTTCATCCCCTACCCCCAATACAGCAGCGGTTGCTTTTAATGCTGTCATTTATTACTGTGGTTTTCCGTGTGGTCTGCAATCCCTGGGGGCCCCCAGACCCTTTCAGAGGGTCAAAACTATTTTCATAATAACACCTAGAAGTTATTTGCCATTTTCTCTCTCATTCTCTCCTGAGTGTAGCTGGAGTTTCCCAGAGGCTATGGGACGTGTTCTGTTGCAGTAGATTAAATACAGAAGCAGCTGTGAGAACCCAGCTGTCTTGTATTAAGCCAGCCAGTAAGGAGATCTGTGAAAATATAAACAATTCCTTCTCACTAATTTCCTTTCTGTCTTGGAAAATCCAGTCATTATTTTTTATAGGAAATATGTTATCTATGTTAACATGCGGTGGGTTTATTATTAGGAGTTTTGCATAAGTTAATACATGTTTTTCGGCGTCCTCAGTGTTCATTTCTGATGTGCTGAGTGTCAGTGGCTGGATCGCTCCTAGCCGGCGGCTCTTTGGGGTCTTCAGTCATTTTAGAATGTGGAGAAGGGTCCACAAAACATGGCAACCGGAGCGGTCTGCCTCTGCGGCCCCATGGTGGGGGATGTAAGTGAGAGATGGATAGATACCAGATCATATCCCAGCCTGAGACCGGTGAGTCACTCTGCCCCCGCTGCGTCCTGCCTTCTGTAAAGCCAGCGACAGAGCTAGGGGCTGGTGACTCAGAGCCATGATCTGAGGGTCGCAGTTCAAAGCCAGCCCTGGCAGAAAAGTCTGTGAGACTCTTATCTCCAGTTAACCATTAAAAAGCTGGACGTGGAGCTGTCGCTTAAGTGGAAGAATGCTAACTTTGAGCCAAAAAAGCCCCAGGACCAGCAGAAAAAATAAAAAGTGACAAAAATGTGATCCTGGGGTATTTGAGCCCCCCCCTTGGCCTCATTGTTCCTTTCTTCGGACCCCGTCCTCTTCCTTTTTCATGAAGATGATTTGATAGCATTTCAAGATGATGGAAGAAAATCTCCCAGCTCTGATAGAGCTTGTGATTATCCTAGTTCCCCCTCCTCTTGATTCCTGGTCCACATGGGCTGTGGGTTTTTTTTTTCCCAGAGTGCACCCGTGCTTCTGCAGCCTGCGTCTCCCACTTAACATTCTCCCCCAGCTGCCCGCCGCAGCACCACCGGCCGCCTCTGTCTTTGGAGGACCGTCAATTTTCTCCGGTTCCACGGCGCTCTATTGAGTTGATTAACTGTAATTTACTTAGCCCCCCCTTGGACACTTGGGTGGGTTCTAATTTTTGCTATTATAGATAATGCTGAAGTGGTTATCTTCATGCATGAGACCCTTTTCTGTCGGATTATTTCTTTCAGATTGATTCCCAGAAGTGGGAATGCTGGGTCAAAGGGTTGTACATTTTCATGGGTCCCGATACGTCTCCTGTCAGGTTGCTTTCCAAAAGGATTATACCAATTTGCACTGCTCCTGCAAAGCCTTCGTAATAACCAACTATGTTGCTTAACTATACCTAGAAACTTCCCTTGGAGTCCCGAGGGGGCAAAAGCCCTTATCTAAGTGAGTGTGATCTATAATTATTTAGACTAACACCAAAATTGCTTTCTGAACATTTTTTTAAAGCTGCTGGGTTTCAAATTCCAACTCGCATACACGCTAGTATTAAAAGTTTCCCAAGCAGTCATTTCTTCTCCCTCCTCACAGTGTGTTTACCCAGCCCAACAACTGCGGGGGACCAGGGAGCGTGCACACATCCAAACGGTCTGTTTCTGAACTAGTTGAAGTGTTATTTTGAAAGGCACAAAACACCAATTAAAACACATTTTCCTCATGCCCTTCAGTTCGCACACGCGCTTGTTTTCCTCCTGGGCTCCTTTCAGGTTCTTTCGCTCCCATTTTTCAAGTGTGTTCCGAAACGTGCTGGCGCCGTGGAGCAGGGCCCTGCTGTCGCTCTCTGGGGCGTGTGTGGTGGCTGCGTCAGGTGCTGGCGGGGCTGCCAGGCTCTGGGGACTAGGGGCAGATTCGGGCTGGCTGCAGGAACCCCTGTGGAAGGTGCAGTGAGGAAGGACTTTCCGGCCCCCTGACTCATCGCTGTGGGGAACGGCGGAGGGGGTGTGGGTTCGGGCCTGGTGAGGAAGAGTGCAGGTGGTTAGCTGGCGGACAGGGCATCCAGGTGGCTTCAGGGCCCCTGAGGACATGGCATGCGCCCCGAGTATTGGCCGGTGTGGCTGGTTGGCTGCAAGCTGCTCTGAGCGAGCCCCTCTGGGTCCTGACATGGACCACAGGCCTGGCACAAGGCTGCGCGTTACATATTCAAACGTGTGCAAAGCTGCCTCTGCTAAATGTTGCGCGGCGTCTTTCAGCATTCTCATCTGTGTACGGATTGCCTCACGGGGCTGGCAGGATCAGCCAGGGTTAGGCGTGTGAAACCACTGTGTAAACGCTAAAGCCCTCGCAAATGGAAGGCATTAGCCACCACTCTGTGCTTGGGTTTGCTTTGTAATTGCCTCCTGATCTGTGCTCCTGAGCGCGCCAGGCTCTGCATCCGATTGGCCTCCGTGGCTGGGGACAGCTGAGATTGCCCTGTGCACACCCCCACACCCGCGACCCCACACTGGCTTCTCAGGGGACTTGGGCCCTCTAGGTGCAGCTGCCCCATTCTGTTTTCCGGCCTGGCAGTGTGAAGGTGGGAGCAGTAGTTGAGGTGTTGGACTATGAGTCCTGAAAGTGTTACCAGCCAGGACATGCTGCCACATGATCCATAGGTTCTTTGGGCCTTGCTTTAGGCCAGCTGACTGTAGTATGGGCAGAGAAGGGCCCCTGAGGGCAGCCAGGGAGATGGCTCTCGACCACAGTGCCCGGATGTCTGGTTTATATGCTTCCACCTCCATTTACCCTCCATCTCCCCTCCCTTCCCACACCCTCCCCCCCCCCCCAGGCCCATAGCTGACTCTTAGGATAAAAGTACCAGGTATGCGATGGGCCTCCTTGATGTCAGATGGCTGCAGTAGCATCCTTATGCCCACTTCATAGATGAGAAAACTGAGGACCAGAGTAGGACACATCGGTCCAAAGCAGAGAGCAGGCACTTGAGGTCAGTCCTTCCTGTGGCTACATTTTGAGATTGTTCTAGATACCTCCCTGGTTGAATTGCCAGAGGGTAGTCACATGACTCTAGCAAGGCCCATCATCCCTGCCCCCACCTTTTTTTGTGGTGGTACTGGGGCTTAAACTCAGGGCCTGGGCTCTGTCTCTTAGCTTTTTCACTCAAGGCTGGCATTTTGAGCCACAGCCCAAACTTCTATCTTTTTGCTGGTTAATTGGAGGGAAGAATCTCATGGATTTTGCCACCCCAGCTGGCTTCGACCTGTGATCTCAGATCTCGGTATCTTGGGTAGGTAGGCATGAGCCATTGGTGCTTGACATCCTTTAACTGTTTGAGTCTTTTGGTCCTATCTCAATTAGGTAAGTTTCTATATAATTTTCATGATGGCAGGAACTTCTTCTTTCTCCCTGTAGTCCCAGTCACTGAAGAGAACTGGGAACTTAGTAGGTGCTTAAAAGACATCTGTGAATAAATAATCCCTGCTTGGTCTGCCCTACTCTCCTGGCCCCATTGAACCTCAGGATTATGGAAGACCTTTGGGGCTCTCAGTCACACGCTGTGGCCTATCCCTCACCTCTGATGCGTGAGACAGACATCCCTCTGGGGAGGGGTTTGTTAAATGTGTCCAAGGCTGGGGCCTTGGAAACTGCTGGGAGCTAAAGCAGAGCAATGATTGTATGCCACGTCTGCTGAAATGTTTGTGTTTATGCTCCCAGGTAATAGTCTAGGGCTGGTGCTTGTAGCTTATGTGTTCATATGTTACTTATTTATAAATCATAAATCCAGAAAGGATTTGAGAAAGCCTACAATAAAAGATACGAACGTAGTAAAGCTGTTAAAAGAAAACAGGCCATTAAAGCCACCCAAAAGGAAAAGGGTGTAAATCAAGGGCAGGACCAATGCTGCTGCCTGGCTGGCACTGAGCTGCCTGCCCGGCGTTGAGCTGCCTGCCCACTTCCTGCTGCACAGAGCACCCAGGTGTCCTCATATGGGGACAGAGGCCCAGGGGAGAGGCTACAGCACCTGTGGGTCATGGTAGACTGCCCTGGATGAGATGGGGGGCAGCCATCTCTGTGGGAAGCTGCTGAAGGCCTTACTGCCTGGGTTGATCTTTTTGTGCCTCAGTTTCTTTCCTGACAAATGGCAATCATAATACTTAGCTGAAAGAACTGTCAGAGGAAAAAGGGAGTGTTTGGCCAGCGAGCTGGCCCTTCAAAGTGCTTTTCTTGTTCATCTGCCCTGTCATTCTCCTGGTCATTGTTGTACAGGAGGCTCATGGCTCAAGTCCTTCGCTGAGGGCCCCGACTTCAAGAGGGCATAGAGGGAGTGGAGGCCAGCATGCCCTGGGCTCTGCCCACACTGGCATTGTCCAGCGTGGCCTGTTCAGTATTGCTTAAGGAAACTTACAGAACCACAAGCAAAGGGAACATACTTTTTAATTATTTTCCTGCTTGTCCCTTGCAATGCCGTTGTCAAGGAAACCAAAACCTCTGAAAAGCTTTTCGGCTTCTCGGTCGGAAGAGGATGTTTGTGCCGCACATACATTGTGGGACTGGACCTGTTGTTTGGTGGCAAAGTCAGTTTCTTTTAGAGGGGCTCACTTCCGTTGTTCGCCACAAATAGAATCTTTGTGACCTTTCCATAGAAGATGGAAAGTTGTTACCAGTATTTTCTCTTTAGAGAGAATTGTCCCCATACTTGACTCATACTATTTCATTCATCCAGCGTCTATGACAAGACTTGGGGGCTGGGACAGCGTGGGACACGGAGATGAATGCAGGCACGGGTGTCACAGCCCTGCCTTACTTGAAAGGAGGAGGCAGCAGGGGGCAGAGCCGACAGTGCAGCATCAGCATCGTGACTGCGCTGCAGAGGGAGGAGGGGGAGGTGTCAGGACCTCACAGAGGCTGGGGGGTCATACCCCAGGACTCTGAAGGGCATTCTCAACAGAGGGAATAGTCTGTGCAAAGGTCCTGAGGCACTGCCATCAGCAAACTGCCAGTCAGTCAGACCAGGCCCAGGGACTGAACATAAAACCAGAAGAAAGTCTGGAGAGACCTATGAGGCTGGAGTCAGCTCAGGAGTAGGGAGGGTGAAGAGATTGGCATGCACAACCTTCAAAGCATGTCCCATTTCCTGGGTCAGAGCCCTCACTCTTGGAATCATGCGTGGAAGCACACCCCTCCTGTGTGTTCTAGCTTCAGAGCGAAGGGACGCTGCCAGCCTGTGTTAGCTTTAATAATTCACTTTGGCCGCAGGAGCATGGTTTGTGCTGTAATGTTTCAGCCATCGTTCCAGTAAAACTTGACGATAGTTATAAGCCCCGTCAAGGGCACTGGTTTTATATGAAAAAGATAAATCATTGTTAGGAAAACAGGAGCCTCAGTCTCAAACAGCCCTTGTTATTTTTCTTGTAAAACTTTGAAAAATAATTTCAGATTTAGAGGAGAGTGGTAAAAGTAATCCATAGTTCCCACATGCCCTCACCCAGTGTCCCAGCTGCTGGCACCTTACGTAACCCTGGTACATCGGTCAAACGAAGAAATAACTCTGTTAGCTGCACTGTGGACTTTATTGGATTTCACGTTTTTCCAGTTTGGGGACTGTGTTGCAGTTAGAGGGCTCTTGTTACTTAACAGATGATTTGTTTGGGGGTTTCAGGGAAGAACAGTTATAGAGTTTGTCGCCAGTCACTTAGAGTTTCCCAAGCTGTGATACGCACATATATATGTGTGTATGTGTGTGTGTGTATATATATATATATACACACACACACACATACATGCATGCATGTGTGTGTGTGCACATGCATGCAGACACACACACATGCACACACATGCACACTGGCTCCCAGCTGACATTCCCTATCTGGGGGCCAGAGTTGTGATGCTACAACCAGGCTCAGCCTGGATGTCTTTCAGATTTCAGGGCCTGCTTCCTTGTTAAATCATGAGCAGGAGCAGTGGGTCTGCTTGCTAATGAGGCTGACAGAGCTCACGTACAAAGTGCCAATAATGCCTCATCCTTATGGCAGCTGTTTACTCCTTATCAGGTTCTCATTCCTTCCCTCTACTTCTTTTTCTCCCTCCCCGCCCCCTTTCTGGATTTAACCCAGCCAGCCTTTAGGGCTAAGGTTGACATTAGTGAGGGTTTGGATTTAGACCACTCACCACATTGACATTTTTCCACAGCTTTCCCGTGGTTTATCGGGTAATTGAGTGTGTCTCGAGGCAGCAACTGAGAGATGAAATGCATTGCCTCTAATGAGTGAAACTAGAGCAGTCTTTGCATACAGATTGCTGCATTTCTGTAGGCGATTCCCCTGCGCCCCCAAGTTCTGCATATGTCGGTTCTTCCCATTGACTTCCTTGGCTCACATTCCTCCCTCTTCCCCCTGCATCCTCCTCTCGTGTCTTTTTATTTACTTTTTCCTCCTTCCTTCTTGTCCATGCTTGCCTGCCTCCCTGCCTTTCCTCCGGTGCTCCTCCCCCTCCCTCTCTAGTTCCCTTCTTCCATTCCTTTCCCAGCAACAGGCCAGTGAAGTTGTTGCCATGGGAACGGAAGCCTCGCAGAAGCCTTGCTCTGCCTCCTGATGCTTCTAAGGATGACGCAGATCATGTTGACTTCTAGAACCAGCTGAGCCCTGGCCGGTGGCCTCAAGAGTCCCTTCATCTTCGAAGGCCAAATTGATGGCACAGCTCATCGATCTGTTCAGTGGGTAGTCATTTTTCATTTGGAAACTCAAAATTTGAGAAATTCTCTTCCCTGTCACTCCAAAAGACTAGTTGCAATAGGTATAGAAGAGATCTACCTGTACTTCCCTCAGCGGAGGGTGGAATGCCAGGCAGAGCAAGAGGCTTCAGGCTGCACTGCGCCCACTTACACCTCAGGGCCCAAGGAGGGGGCGGTTCACACCTTAGCTGAATGACGAGGATGAACGAAGGATGCTATTACAAAGATGGGGAGCCTCGTATTCTACTGAGGGCCATTTGGATATTTATAACATCAATATGGCCATGCAAAATTATCAGTCAGGCAGATGGGCTGCAGGTAGCTGATGAGCATCATTCCGTGTCTGTCTTGTCATAGACCAAATGATTTTTTGGGGGGGCCTTCTATGGCCTAGGCCGCTGGTTCCCACCTTTGAGGATGGAGAAATCTAGTGAGGCCTCAGGCAACCTCAGTTTAGTTAGTTTCACTCAGTGCATGTTCAAGGAAGGCTGGCCAGTTCTAAGACTGGCACTGTGGGCACAAAGCCCATCTCTCCCCTCTAGAACTCTTGTCCTTGAGTAGTAGGACTGGTTTGTATGTACACACAACCACAGTGACATTCTATGGTTATCTGTTACATTTATCCACTGAGGCCAGCTGTTCTCCATTCTGCCTGCACATTAAGTAGGCTCTGTGGTCCCCCCGAGGACCAGTTGGCTCCTGGTGCCCAGCAGAGCGGCTCTGCAGTCGTGGCAGTCTGGGTTTGACTCGGGCCCAGCTTGTTGGCATTTGCGAGGCTTTGGAGTCCTGCCATTCAGCCAACACCAGCTAATAGCCCAGCAGGGAAGAGTTAGGCCTTATTCCCAAAGGTAACTTTGTTTAATAAAAACCGTAAGCCTCTATTACTGTACTTATGGGTATCCTGGCTCTAGGGTATACAAATAAGACTTAAAAATGCAAACATTGATTTGTTGAATGCTAACTCCTTTGTGCAACTACTTAAAGATAATAAAAGTATAATTAAAAAATTCAAACATTGTTTATGGAAATGCAGAAACACTTGCATTAATAAACAGTGTGATAGAAAGCACAAGGCACTTGCCGTCTGTGCCTGAATGGTCTTTCTGCACTCGGGTCTTTTTATTTTCATAATTGCTTGGAGTTTATTTAAATATCTCCCTTTCAGTAGTGAATTTTCAGGGGCTTTGGTGTGTGACTAACTTCACAACTACCCACCCCATTTCCCGCCAGTTGCCGTGACTTAAGTTGATAATGGACCACACACAGCAGTCACTAATGGTGATAATCTGGGAGTGTTTTGTTATTGTTTTTATTTTAGAAGAAAGGTTGGAAATTAGCATAGTAAATCTCTGTGGGATCTTTGCAAATAAAAGAATATTCATGTTCAAAAACAACTTTCAGGAAAGATGTATGGTAATGAATAAAACATCAGTGAGTGAAAATAAGCGTGTTTAATTATTCAAGTAGAAGTAGTAATTTAAACTAATTATTGCTTGCGGATTTCATAATTCAGTTTTTGTCTTGCAGTAATATTTCCTCTGGGCCTCTGGGGTGTGTCGGCGGCTGCTACCCCGGCATGGCCTCCCCCTCAGCCACAGTGAGCCAGTACGGGTCTGCTTGAACGTGGCATCTGCTGGGCTCCTGTGCCCTCCGTCCACACCAGTCTCGTAGCAAACCACCTCATTATGCATCTTCTTGTCCGCCCGACTCAGGCTCAGACCAGTCCTGTCCATGTGGTTCCAAGTGTGGTGGAGGTTGACGCCCTCTCTCTCCACAGTATCTCAGGCTTCTCTGGAATCAGTGATCTTCAGGGTATTCCCCACCATCTCACAGCTAGGCCCTTGCCCTTCAGGGCTGCTTCAAGAAGGGTCTCTATGGCAGGTGTTCTTACTCCTAATGGAGTCCATTTCTTCCCTGCCATAACACTGTACTTGCAGCTATACAGATAGTACTCTATAGCCACTACTGGAGCTTGAACTCAGGGCCTGGGTGCTGTACTTGTAGCTTTTTCACTCAAGGCTGGCACTCTGCCACTTGAGCCACAGGTCCACTTTTGATTTTTGGTGGTTAATTGGAGATAAGAGTCTTATAGACTTTCCTGCTGGGGCTGGATTCAAACTATGATCCTTAGATCTCAGCCTCCTGAGTAGCTAGGATTACAGGTGTGAACCACCATGCACATTAAAAAATTTTTTTGGGGGGGGGATAAATTATTTCTTTTTACTTTGTTTCTGGTTCCACAGGACAAGCATGAATGCCAGAAGAATGAGAAAGTACTAGAGGGTGCAGAAAGAGGGGCAGTTTATCACCTGTAACTTACCACATGGGGGGGGGGGGGGGGGGGGGGGGGGGGGAGGGTGCGGTTCTTCTCCCCTCCTCCCCCTCCCCCGCCCTGACATTTTCTCCCTGCAGTTCTGGGGTTTGGGTGTCATTTGTTGCATGCACTCCTGTGAGGGGCCTAGTCTTGCTCTTTGCAGCTCACCTCCTGGGGTACAACTGGCATCACTAGGTACTGATGAGAAGGAATAAGTACTAAAAGTGTTTTGCTCAATTGTGCAGGCTTTTAAAACCCAGTTATTACCACTATTCCTGTGAAGGCCCATAATGGCACGGGAGGTTTTCTGAACCTTTCTTTATTGCACAAATGTCGCATGGAACAGAGCTTGACAATTCAGGTGAATTATTATTCTGCCCCTCAGAAAGTAAGGGAAAGCTTTCTATTTGTGACTTCTTCCCAAGTGCCCTCTGTCAAAAGGTAGTGACATGTGACAGCCGTTATTACCTTGGTACAATCATGCACTCCTCCATCTCCATTCCCAAAGCTTTCTATCTGTCACGTCAGAAGGACAACTTTTATTTAAGGCCTCCCCCCCTACTCTTTTCCTTTGTTATTACTTTCCCCTAAAAAAATAAAATCAACAACCTCCTGACTTTATAGGCATGATCGGGGTGAGGAGTGACTCATTTCTTTTTGAGATTATTGCTGTGGACAGGGATGAGGCAGGTGAGACACAGGAGGTGGTTGGAGCGATGAGCTGGCTGCCCGGGGCCAGAGGCCCACGCCGTGTCCCTGGCTGAGGCCCTGGGCAGGCTGGGCAATTTTCTTCATTTGGTGAACACGGAGGTTTGGTTGTGATCTCTGAAGTCCTTGTACACTGAGTACTTTTCTGATTTCCAAATTAGCTGGGGTGCAGTGAGCTAACGAAAGGCTTACAGGTGTCCCCGAGCCCTTCCTGCAGAGCAGTTAGAATGAGCATTCACGATTCGGAATCGATTTTCTCTTTATCTGACCTCCAGAGGAAGTCATTAAACAAGCAGAGAAAAAGTCCCAAATGCTCATGACGACTATAGAGCAGAGCCACAGGACCCGCCGTGAGAGGCTGCGGGCTTAGAAAAACGGGAAGCATGAAAACGAGAGCTGGGAACTGCCGTGTGCCTGGGGAGGCCGCGCTGCCCAGGCCGACCCGCCCTCATCAGGGCCTCGTGCCAAGTAAGCATCCCCAGCCATTCATCACGCAAGCTGTGTTTTCTTAGTTTATTTTCAAGCTCCACGTCCATTTGCATGAAGCCCTGGGTTCGATTCCTCAGCACCACATAGTGGTGCTGTGGCTCAAATGGTAGAATGCTTGCCTTGAGCTGAAGAGCTGGGGAAGAGAGCCCAGGCCCGGAGTTCAAGCCCCATGACCAACCAAAAAAAAATATCAGTGGGGTAAATTGAAGTTTCTTGTATAGATTGATGAACACGAGAATTCCAGTTTGATGGCAAGCCTCTGCAGGAGGAAGAACTCATTCTAACTCATTCTAATGTTTCTTTTGAAGTCTGTTTTTAAGAATAGAGATATGTGAATTTGGTATAGAATCCAAAAGAGATGCACAAATACATACAGAAAAAAATACCATCAGTATTTCCTGCCCTTGTCTAGAGAGCCCACACACAGACATACCTGCCTCATCTCTATATCAAGGGAGTCTTTTTTTACGGCTGTGAGGCTTGAACTCTGGGCCTGGGCACTGTCCCTGAGCTCTTCAGCTCAAGGAGAGTGTTCTTCCACTTGAACCACAGTACCACTTCTGGTTTTCTGGTGGTTAATTGGACATAAGAGTCTCACAGACCTTCCTGCCCGGGCTGGCTTTGAACCTCGAACCTCAGATCTCAGCCTCCTGAGTAGCTAGGGTTACAGGTGTGAGTTATCAGTGCCTGGCGTGCCTGGCGGGAGCCTTTGTTTATGCCAAGGCAATTTCTAGCCTAGGCCTGGGCAGACCTCTGCCTCTCCTGGGATGCCCTGTGCACAGTGTAGCTGGTGCCACTCAGCTTCCAAAGCTGTTGTGCATGGTCAGCAAGATGGCAGCCCTTGAGTGATGCCCAGAGCTTGGCATGGCACCGCAACTCCTGATTAGTTTGCTTAAAATGGAAGATGGAAAATGAATATGTATCATTCTGAAATGATAATGTAAAATCAATGCGGAGGTGTGATTCCATTAATAGATTGCTGATTAACTCAACTTTTTAGGAGCCCATTTGTTGCCCAGAGTGAAGCTGGCTGGATTGAGGTGGAATTAGAATGGCAAGCCTTGTCTTCTAATTGAAACGCACATAAAGTGCTCGGCCCTCAGACTTCATCGAGATGATGGCGACAATCAATACTCCAGTTTGCTTGGCTGGCAGCTTCCAGGGATAAGGATAGATGACAGACTCAGGGAAGCACTGCCAAACTGAGCATTAAGTTAATTCCTGCCTGCTGGTTTCTGGCTTGCCTAATGTGCCTTGAGTGGAGCCAGGCTGTGTTGGTGCAGGTTCCAGCAGGGGCTGTGTCTCACAGCATGAGAACTCCCTGAGGGTCACTTTTTGTTCCCACTATGTATCTGGCACAGAGCTAGGCATCGCACACACGTGACTCATCTTCCCCAAATGTGTGAGATGTGGAAAGCATGCTTGCCTGCACACGAGGACCAAGAGCTCAGAGGTCCTAGGAGGGGTAGTGCTAGAAGGTGACAGAGCAAGACTTAGGACCAGGACCTCTGGATTTCAAAGCCTGCATTCTCTCTACTGGCCTGTGATTCTCAGGAGTGAGTCAAATGTCTGGAGACTAGATTCTCATTTTCTTGGAGCATCAGTAGATAAGAGAGAAATGGTTCACAAAAACTGTGTTTACTACCAACAGCATACCACCTTCTGGTAGTATGACTGTCTGGAAGACAGCTGGGTAGGGAGAGCCCACACTTAGACCTCTGGGGAAGCAAGTCTGCGGAACCTAGAACCCTTGGTGGGTTGGGGGGGCGGGGGAGTGCAAATGCACCCTTATCTTTGTGGGCTCACCTAACAGGAGTGGGCTCCACTGGAAGCTTCCATGCAAGTATCCCATCCCTTCCCTTGGTCCATTGATTTGGGACAAGCTGATGTGACTCAAGTTTCCCAAGGGCCAAGCTTCTGATTCCAAAAAGCCAAAAATATACCCATCTCTCTTGTTCCCTCTCCTGTTCCATGAGGACATCTACCTATTCCCTGTGGTGATGGCCTTGCTGGGACCTTTCCTCTTATGTGTTGTGTGACCTTGGCACTGATACGCTTGGAACTCTTCCTATCTTGCATTCTTAGGTTTATCTCTCCCTTTCTGTGGGGACAGAATCTGTCTTTCCTCTTGCCACTACCCTTGTATTTTCAAGCTGTGAAGGATGACAGCTGCTTATCGAACAGTATTTCTGGTATCTTGGCCAGAGCCATGGATCAAGGGGGCAGGAGGGGAGGCTGGTCTCCCTGTGGGATCAGTAATTCTGCAGTCCAGCTTTACTTTCGGCTTGTTTGAAACTTTTTCCTGCTTTGATTTCACCTGGGGAGAAAGAATGATGTTTCTTGCGGACATTTTCACAATGGTGAGAAAGTGGGGTTGGCCATGGGAGATGGTAGCTTTCCTCTGTGTGGCCTGGTGTGGCAGCCACCCTCCCTGAGCAGTGTGCTGCAGTGCTCTAGGCCTAGAGGTACTTTGATTTTTAATGCTTTTTTTTTTTTGTCGGTAGTGGGGCTTGAACTCGGGACCTAGGTGCTGTCTCTGAGCAATTTTGCTCAAGGCTAGTGCTCTACCACTTTGAGCCACAGCACCACTTCTGGCTTTTTCTGCTTATGTGGTGCTGAGGAATTGAACCCAGGGCCTCATGCATGCAAAGCTAGGACTCTACCACTTTGAGCCACAACACCATTTCTCTCTCTTTCTGTGGACGTTTCTGCCCGAGCTGGCTTTGAACTGCGATCCTCAGATCTCAGCCTCCTGAGTAGCTAGAATTACAGGCATGAGCCACCGCCTGATGATTTTAGTGCTTTTTAGTGAAGGGCTTAGGGCAATGTCTGAGAGAAGATGTTCTGAGAAAATCTACCCATATGTTACTCTCTGCAGTTGGCCATTTGGAGGCAGGGCCAAGCTGTGCAGAGACTTGGTTTTCAGGTGCTAGATGGGGCATGAAGAGTTATGCTGCCTGCTCCTGACAAGGAAGCTGGGTGTAGCTCATGGGCATGCGCCTGCTGAGTGGATGACAGTGAACTTGCCCTCAGAGAGGATGGCCAGCAGGGCTTTGGAGGAGACGGTGTGGGTAGAGGATGGCTGTCCACCCGTGTGCAGCTGCATAGGTCCTGCCTAACATGTGGGGCCCATGTTCAAAGCAGAGTGGGAGGGACAGTTGAAGTCCTGTGGACACGGATGCATGTCCCAGTGTCTGGTACCAGTCAGCTTTAGAGGCCAGATGGCTGCTGACTATGGAGTGGGCTTGTGCCAGGAGCATGAGACAGGGGTGTTTGCTGCCCCTGGCACAAGCAGAAGAGTTGTGTGTGATAGTTTGCTGAGACAGTAAGAGCAATCCAAGCAGCCGCTGTTAACTGAGTGTTTACTGTGTGCTAGATCTTTACTTGATAGCCACAGTTTCACAAGAGCCCTATGAAATATCTTTTTTTTTTAATCGTTTTAAATGCACAGAATTGTGATTTAGGCTGGTACTGTAAGAGTTGGCATCTGAATAGTCACTGCACTTAGCAGGATGGGTATCCCAAGATCCAGGATCAGTGTCCTAGGTCACAGTGCTGACCAGTGGCAGTGCTGGAATCTCGAGTCCCGAGCTTCATAGATACCTTTCCCTGGGCATCTTCAGAGCTGGTACCTGCTGTACAAGCATAGCTCCAGGACCCCTAGGGTATGCATGTAGGTTAGAGGTCAGGGTAAACTCCAGCTCTTCCAGGCAGGAAGATAAACACCTGGGTTGTAAGTGAATGAGTGAATGAATGAATGACACACTGTGGAGAAGGGGTAATGGAAGAACTAGACAGGCTCATGAAAATTGGAGTTAAGCTTCAGTGGCAGTAGGTCTGTAGCTTGTTCCCCCTTCCTGTGATGCAGAATTGCATCTGGTAGGTAGCCAGAGCTGGGAAGGAGCCTGCTGTCTCAGCCAGCCCTAGGCTGCGCTGCTTGTGGAGGTACTATGTGGAGGGAGTTGTGCACAGGAGACAGAGTTTGCCCACATCCTTCCAAGGAAAGATCGATGCTCAGGCTGAGTTTGCAGTTAACATCTTAATAGGCCAGAGAGTTTCTGAGAGATTAGGTAATGATATACATTCAGTGCTCAGACATTTAATTTGCATTGTGGCCTATATCTCTCAAATGTTACTTTCAGATTTTTATTTGTGTGCTCATTTTGGGGTGTAATTGTCCTCCTTTGACATTAATAACACTCTGTTTACTCTCAGGCCTGCATGCTTCTCAGGGTCCAGTCCATCTTCCCAGCTCAGGTGAGATGGAAATCGGAAAACCAGCCAGCCGAGATAACAAGGTCAGCCTCTGGCCGGTGGTCCTCAGGCTGGGGATGGGGCTGGCAGTTGGCAGGGGCTGATGGATGGCCTTAGGCTCTGCTTCTCCCTTCCTCTGGGTGCCCTTGTTGGAAGCTGGAGCCTTCCCAGGGCAGCTGCAGTGGCTGCCTGTTACATGCAATCAAAGAACCCTCCAGACCACAAATCCCCCAAGAGCTCTGGGTGTGTTCTTTCTCCTGGCTTTTTCTGCTTTTCCCTGAAGCATATGATTATTAAGAACAGGGACCACAGTTTCACACTAGTGCCCAAGTAGGCCCTAGCACCCAGCATTGCCGGAACAATTGTGTCTGGTTGCCAGAGATTGGAGTAAGGATAGAGATATGGACAGTGTGTTCCCCTGGGAGCTCAAGGCACCGAGCACAGGGCTTTCTAGATGAATTAAGTCAAGATGCACAACAGGAAGGACCCTTGGCTGTGCTGCAAATAGGAGGTAGGAGAGGACTCTTGAGCTCATCCTGGGTAAAGAGAAGGGGTAAGATAGCTATAGGGTTTATATTGACCCACGACTCTGTGTGTATGTGTGCGCGTGCGCACGTGTGCACCCATGCACGCACTCACTCGCTGATAGTGGAGCTTGAATTTAGAACCTGGGTGCTGTCCCTTAGCCTTTTTGCTCAAGGCCAGTGCTCTGCCATTTGAACAACAGCTCTTTTCCTCACTTTTTGCTGGTTAATTGAAGATAAGAGTCTCACATGCTTCCTGCCCAAGCTGGCTTTGAACCTCTGTCCTCAGATATCAGCCTCACGAGTAGCTAGCAGTACAGTAAGCTTACATGCTCATGTAATCAGATTACATGGCGTGAACCACTAGTACCTGGCTTTGACCTGTTTTGATAACTATGCTACTGCTTCCCTCCTTTCTTGTAGATTCTCAAGCTTTGGGTCTAAATGTAATTAAAAATTTTAAGCTTTGGAACTCCCCTCTTTATTGAAAACCCTCTTATTTTGCATACTGAATATCAAATTTCAATGTTGCTCAGCTCTGTGTGATAGCTGTTAGTGTGGAAGCTGAGATGCAGAAAGGTCACGTTCTCTGTGGAAGGTCATGTAGTCCATCAGGGCCAACGCTGGAGTCCTTACCCCTTCAATGCTGTTCTCTTTCCTCTCCAGCCCCCCTTGGCACCCCTACCCATCTCTAATGCCAGAGGTGGACTCGGGAGTTATGAATATTTACGCAGGCTGCATGGGACTCAGTGACGCAGCTGGGAGCCGCACAGCGTTTGGTGACTCATCAGACCTTTTCCAAACACTTGTGATATTTGCTTCTCTGAAGGGACAAAAGCAATTACCAGTTAATGATAGCAGATGACGCCAGAAGAGTATGCAGACCTGCATGGCTTGTCTTTCCTGGGCCTGGGGTGTTGTTTTTTCTTTTTTAATATGTGTGAATGAATTTCTCTTTAATAATGTTTGTTTTCTTCTGATTATTGAAATAATGTATGCTCATTGTAGAAAACACATGAATGCATTAAATAGGAAATAAAATGCATGAATTATTTTTCCATTACTGTCTTATTAAGAATGTTTTGCTTGTGCAGAGGAAATCTGAAGCCCTGCACTTATTTATTTGAAAGGCTTGTTGAGATAACAAGATCAGCAGATTGCAGGCTGTGCTTTGGGGTCCCCAAGCACTCCCTGAAAATGCACGGCAGCCCCAGGGAAGGGGGCCCGGGGGACTTAAGGACAGCTCTGCCATAGCTCTACCTTGTCAGTCTTATGACTGGGCTTTCTCATGGATGCCTTTTTTTTTTTTTTTTTTTTTTTGATGATTGTGGGGCCTGAACTCTAGGCCTGGGCGCTGTCCCTCAGCTCTTCAGTTCAAGGCTAGTGCTCTACCACTTGAGCCACAGCGCCACTTCCGGCTTTTTTCTTTTTGCTTATGTGGTGCTGAGGAATTGAACCCAGGGCCTCATGCATGCAAAGCAAGCGCTCTACCACTGAGCCACCTTCCCAGCCCCTCCCCCCTTTATAAATGCTGGTTCTAAGGTTTGAACTCGGGGCCTGGTTGCTGTTCCTTAGCTTTTTTGCTTACCACTTGTGCAACATCTCCAGTTCTGGCTCTTTGGTGTTAATTGGAAATAAGAGTCTCACAGACTTTAATGCTTTGGGCTAGCTTTGAACCACAATCCTCAAATCTTAGCCTTCTGAGTAGCTAGGATTATAGGTGTGAACCACTGGTGGCTACCTTTGAACAGTGGCCCTGTGACTTACCAAACTGGAGATTCAGTGAGGCAGTCCAACTTCTCATTCTGCATGTGAAGGGGCCCAGGACACTGAGATGTGGCTAGCCTAAGCTGACATGGTGGCTTGAGCCTATTCTTCGTGCTTTCTGACTCTGCATTGCCTTTTAGAATATGCACCAATGAGAAATGCTACTAGTTTAGCTTGAATTTACCATCTTGAGTTTTGTCACCATGCAGAAAGCTCCCCTCCCCTGGTCAAAGAAGCTGATCGCAGGTCTCCAAAGGGCAGGGGAGGTCTCCGAGCAGCTGGCACTTGAAAGGATGAAAAGTAAAAGCCCCATCATTGTTGTTAGGCACACAAAGGAGGAGAAATTGCTCTGGGTGATCCCTCCTTGTATGAATAATGAGAAGAAATTAAGTAAAGGCCGCATTTCCTGACACTGATATATTAGAACACAGAGTAACTCTCTACAGGAAATTGGAACAGGGATCCCTTGAAATTGAATCTGAGGCTGTGAATAGCAAACCTACATTGGCCCTGTGTGTCCTGATGCAAGTTAAGTAAGCAGTTTCCTGGATAAGAGTTAAGTACGTTAGGGAGACAGGTTAATGTGGAGGCCAACGTGGCGCAAGTTAATAAATTGCCTCTCCCGCGTATTGTCTAGGAAGATGCAGAAGAGTAATTTGCTTCCTGTGGAGCCGTTCCAGAATCCACATACTTATTTTATTAGATTTTTGGCCCAATACATTTGTTCCCTCTCATTGGTTTTGTTGATAATAATTGCCCTCCCCCTTTCCATCTCTCTGTGGCTCTCTCTTGGTTTTAATAGTTTTCAGTAGCCGCAAACACTTACCATTTTAGAAAACAAGTCGGAACACTCTGGGCCTGTGCCCTTCTGGGTGTGAAGGGGGAGATAGTCAGAACTCTAACTCCAGGTGGTATTGGGCAGCAGCCACTGAGGTCAGAAAGAAGCAAGAGCCTCCCCTGTCCCACCTGTGAGGACCACTCCCTGGCTTCGTAGCTGCCTCCTTG
The DNA here is from genome assembly GCF_000151885.1 of Dipodomys ordii. Lineage (NCBI taxonomy): Eukaryota > Metazoa > Chordata > Mammalia > Rodentia > Heteromyidae > Dipodomys > Dipodomys ordii. The sequence goes on along the minus strand of NW_012267218.1, from coordinate 3,918,067 downwards.
CTGGGTCAGGCTAAGTCGGGGAATGTGGAGTGAGGTATGCACCAGAGGAGGAAAGATTATTAGTAATGAAGGCCTTGCTACAGGCCAAGCACCATGCAAGGGCTAGCAATACCAGGCTTGCCACCTCATAAATGGATTCTCTAACAGGTGCTTCTCCAGTGCAGAGTTCTTACTGGGGATAGGGAGATGGTGGGCAGTGGGGAGAGGCTGTGAAGATCAAGTGCAGCCCCAGCCTGGGAGCCTGGGAGTGACTGGAGGAGCAGGACCCTCCTCACAGCAGAGGCTTCGGAGAACTTAGGGTGTGGAGTAGGGGACAGAGGTGAGGGTGGTCCTGGTCAGGTGCTGGTGGCTCATGCCTATAATCCTACTCATGAGGCTGAGTATCCTGGTTCAGACCCAGCCCGGCAGACAAGTCGGTGAGATTCTTATCTCCAGTGAACCACCGAAAAGCCAGAAGTGAAAGTGAGGTTCAAGTGGTAGAGCACCAGCCTTGAGAGAGACAACCAAGTGAGAGCCTGAGGTCCCGAGTTCAAGTCTCAGTCTCCCCCTCCCTACACCCCCCCCCCCCCAGATAATGAAAGAAGCTGAAATGTCCCTGGTCTTCCCTGTGAGTTTGCTTGCCTAGTATACCGTTCGGAAATTGCAGTTACAGTGTTTGCTGTGTGGACTTGCAGAGATTCAATGAACAGAGCCTTGGAAAGTGCCTAGCCGTACCAGGCACGAGACGCTCACTGACTGTGGCTGTCCCTCTGTCACAGGCTTCTGGAGCTGGTCTGAACACGAGGTTCTGGACAGTGAAGACACTGTTCTTGATGCTTGAGGAGGGTGCCTACAGTGGTTTCAGGAGATAGTTTTGAAAAATTGAGTGCTATCTTTATTACAGTAGTTGATTGCAAATATGCCCTGATAGCTAAGTTACTAAGGCAAACACAGATACATCTGATTACTTCTCCAATATCTCTCTGAGTATAAGCATTGGCCTTTTTGTTTTATTTCCAGTCCTCTCATCGGGGAAGCTGGGGTCTCTTGTGGATTGCCTCCTGTTCAGGATATTAGCCAAGGTGAGCATGATGTGAGAGGAAGAGGATGGCATAGTTGAACCCTATATCACAAGGGCTTCTGGTAGGACACCAAAGCCTTAGGAGTTTATTCAGTACCAAGGAGAAGGCTACTGAAGTTTTCAAATAAAAAGAAAAGTAAATTAACTCTGTATAGCTGTGATTTACACACAGCAAAATATACCCATTTTCGAATTAGTGTTGGATAAGTTCTGACAAGTCTGTATACTTGTGTCATTTCCACTGTCCCAGAATCTTGCTAGTATCCTTTGTAGTCAGACTCCCTCCTCTAGCCCCAGGCTACACACATCTGCTTTCTGTCACTGTAGATTAGCCTGGCCTATTCTAGAATGTCATATAAACGGAATCACAAAGTGCATAGTGTTATGTGTCTAGCGTCTCTCTCTTAGCAGATTGTTTATGGGGTTCATCTGTGGTATGCAGTACATGCTCTTGTTGCTGAGTAGTGCTCCCTTGTGTGAAGACTCCACTGTCCCCCCCATCCTTCTGTTGGATGTTTGTGTTGTTTCTGGTTTGGGGTTATCAGTGGTGGCATTTCTGTGGTACAGGTCTGGGAGTGAAACTGTGGGACATATGGTAGTTGTGTGTTGTTTGGGCAGGAGAGTGACACTGCTTTTTTTTTCTCCCATTTGTGAAAGGTCCCTCTGTTTCTGGGTAGACGCCAACAGTGACAGAACTAGATTAAGCAAACCTGTTTTCTATGTGTGTTATCTAGCCTCAGATATTTTGTTACAGCAACACAAAACAGAAGAGGATAGTGCTAATTACCAAAATGGAAAGACCCAGGAAACTTCTTGAGCATTTCACTTTCTCTGAGGTTCACTTTGTTCTGCTCAGTAAGACGGGCAAATTAATATTAGTTTTGTTTCTAATTTTTTTTTCTGTTGGGGTACTGGGTTTTAGTGCTCATCTCTGTTGGGTACTGGGGTTTGGAACTCATCTTGTGCTTGCTAGGAAGGCGCTTTACAACTTGAGCTATACCTCCAAACCCTTCCCTTCTTTAAAAAAAAAAAAAGCACAAACCAAAACTAAACAAACCCAGTTTTCTTTCTAAATGAGAAAGGGAAGGAAGGCTGCACACTAGCACTGGCGGCCTAAGGTGCTGCGTGGGAGGAGGTAGCCAAGCATGATTGTTGTGTCAGGAGACAATCTTCTTCAGAGCCCACGTTTCTGCACAGTCTTGTGATCAAAGGCAGGGACAGCTCATTTGCTCGGGCTTGACTTTTCAAGGTGTTTGCATAGCAAGCAGCTTGGAAAATGCAGACAGAATCTCTATCTGGAGCAGATTTATTTGCGTTCTGGGGTAATAAAGACTTTGTCTCCTCTGGAGCAAAGGTTGGGGGCATCTTGTCTCAGATCAGGATCCCAGGATGCATTGAGCAACACCTGGCCTTCATCCCCCACCCCAGAACTAGGTAGGGTGTGGAGACCACCAGCAGCTACCATTGCCTTGAGTTGTTAATTGCTTTTCTCTCTGACTCAAGAGCCTGTGTCTTCTACAAGCACATCTGTAACCCTGGTAGTCTGATTTGCTAGCTTGCTGGTAGGGTGATGGGCTAAACCCCACCTAGTTCCTGACAGTGGGCCTGGGTGACCAGCACAAGTGGCGGTGTCATGTCCCTTCCCAGCCCTGCTGCTGCCCTCCCTGCCTTCTGCATTGCCGTCAATGCACTGCCGCTGAGTCTTAGTGAGTGTCTACTGAATGGCAGGTCAGGGCACAGGATTCAGAGAGGTAGACGAGACTGGTGTGCGCCGCCCTTACAGAGCAGGCCCATGCCAAGTATCCTAGGCCGTCCAGTCCATCGCCAACTGTGACTCATTCACTTGCAGTCTTCTTGAGTAAGTGCTGCTGTTCCTTTCGGCAGTTCTTTCCCCTGTGTGGGAAATTTACTTTCACACTGTTGCCAGAGTAAATGAGCACCAGTGAAGTGCCTGGTGCCTGGCAGGCAGCAGGTGCCACTGCTGTTGTGCCTGTTACAGACGGTTGCAAGTTCTGCTTGTCTCTCGTGCCAAGCCTCCTGCCCACCCCAGCTCGGGGAGCAGCTACACGCACAGGCCACTTGCTTTGCATACTTGACACTTTCCTAGTCCCCAGTGAGGTTGGAGACCCAAGTATTTAGGCTTGCAGATGCCAGATGAGGCACAGGGCTGCATCGGGGAATGGGGATGGGACCAGGCTCTATACCTTGACCTAGGAGGCCTGGGCTCTCCCCTTGGTACCCGCTTCCAAAGCAGGTGCTATTGAGCCCTCCTCCCCGCTCTGGGAAGGAGAGCTGCTGGAGCAGTTCCTCCTCCTGCAGATGGGGGCGCTAGAGACCAAGTGTTTTCCTGGTTGTCTGTCTGTGAGGGCTTGAAAGAGCCAGAAGCTGCCTGCATTGATGGCTTCACCTCGATGCTGCCCCGTTCCGCGGAGACTGGCCAGGAGCCGAGTGCTTTTTCCACTTGACTTCTCAATGCAGTGACCCCGAGCTGTTTCTGGACCCTCTGTCCACCTTCATCACCTCTTCATGGTCAGGCCTGTCATGGTGACCCGCTCTCCCCACCCCAGCTTCCCCGAGTGGACCTGTAGGCTTGCTCAAAGGTCATTCTTGATTTCCTGCATCTTAATTTCACACTGCTCATGATTTTGTACATTACACACATTGACACTCTAGTGCTGGCCTTTCAGACTTCCACACAACTATTAAAAATGAGAAATCTGAGTGATGGCAGTGCTGCATGGTCTGCTGGCCTCAGCCATAAGAGCAACAACAGAGGCTGTTGCAAAGGTGAATTACAGGGTATCCAGTGCGGGGTCCATACTTGGTCACACTTAGCCAGGAGGGCCCTAGTGCTGTGCCACAGTGCTGGGGCAGGGGCAGGGGTGGTCCCATGCCTCTTACTCATCAGAAGGCTACTTCCTCTCCTGTGGGGTCCTGCCTTGTAAAGTGTCTTTCCTCTCTCCTCGGGGCTATCTCCCCTGGGGTCTGCCCGGGCCCCTTCCCCTTCCTGCCTGCCTCCCCCTCACCCCTTCTGCTGCTGCTTGCCTTAGAACCTTCTCTGGGAGTCTTCAGATGAAGTTTTAGAATTGTTGAGAGCATTGCTGGAAAACAGAAAGGCTATTTGATGAGATGATGATGACCTTATTAACTATAATTAGGTAATTCACAGAGGTTTCCAATATAGTTCAGCACTTCTTCTTGTCCAAATGGGGGAAACGTCTATGGTAATGTCTTTGGAGATGTAATAGTCTTTAATACATTAACAGTTTAATTTCTTCTGGAAGGTTTGTCAGCTTGGTGTTTTCATTTAGAAGCCAAAGTATAGTTTTGCAGTTGTCCACATTAATAATAATAATAATAATAATTCCAGGGGAGTGATTTCAGACATTAAGAGGATGTCTGAGGAAGGTTAGGCTGACACTGTGAACCTGTGCAGTTCCTACCCTTGGCCCCAGCTCTGGGATAAAGGCATGATGGTACAGGTCTATACTCCAAACTACATAAGGCAGAGGTAGGAGGATTGAGAGTTCAGGACCAGCCAGTCCTGAACTGGCTGGTGGCAAGATCCTATCTCTTAAAGCAAAGCAAAGCAAAGCAAAACAAAACAAAACAACCCAAACAACAAGAAAGCTCTCCGCCTTGGGTGCCTCTCTGCTCGCTTCCCTCCTCCAGCTGGGCATCCAAGCTATCTTAAGTAAGTTCTGGCTCCTTTTATTGTCAACCTATTATTTAAAAGTTCCTTAGGGATTTTTCATATTTCATTTTGGGTGCTGCTTTTCAAGTTCTATCTGCCCTGGGTTTTACAGTTTTCAACACAGTAATCTTCCTCCCTGTGGCTGTACCACAATTTACTAAATTGCATCCTTCATACTGAACATTGGTTTTTGTTCCAGTAGGTTTTATTGTTGCTTCATAGGCAGAGCTGCAATGATCATCTTTAGGTATATGGTATTTAGCTTCTGTGCAGTCTTTTCTTAGGTCTGGTTCCTTAGGGCTGAAATTAAGTAGCCAAGACTAAGAAGAAATTTAAAAATTAAACTTTTCTTATTATAGTAGCATTGGAAAACAGGAAAGGGAAAGGATGAGCGGTAGTTCCCAGGCACTGCTTAGGAACCCAGCAGGAGTGGCTGTGGCAGGTAGAGCCGTATTTGTCTGAGAACCAGGAAGTTTGAGGCAGAGTCCAGGGCTGTGCCCCCGTGAAGCCATGCCACGGGAGAACCTGGCTGTGGGTCCCTTCCTGTCCCAGTATTCTTGACATGGCTGGCCTTCTTTCACCCATGCCTTCTTCTTGTCTGTTTTGACTTTCAACTGCTTCCTGCTTTCACTCCTTGCTAAGATAAATCCTTGCTTTTGGTTCAAGCAGAGGGTTTTTCTGCATTTAGAGCATTATAATGAGGTATTTGTGTGTGTGTATGTGTGTGCATGTATGAGAGAAAGTGTGTGTGTGTGAGAGAGAGAGAGAACATGCGAAAGAGAGAGAAAGGGAAAGAGAAAGAGAAAGAATGGGGGCTTGAACTCAGGGCCTGGGCATTGTCCCTTAGCTTTTTAGTTCAAAGTTGGCACTCTACCACTTGAACCACAGTGCTACTTCCAGACTTTTGCTGGTTAATTAGATATAAGAATCTCAGGGACTTTCCTTCATGGGTTAGCTTTGAACTGCAATCCTCAGATCTCAGCCTCGTGAGTAGTTAGGATTATAGGCATGAGCTGGTGATATTTGCTGTTTTTTTTCTCCATGTCCCTCATCTGTAACTGCTTGTGTTGGTGACATCCAATTTGGCCAAAGCAAAAAATTTAACTGTGTTCAACAGAAAGGAGAGGAGAGCGTGTCTCAGGACTAGGATGAGGCCCATCTTTCTAATAGAATTGTCTTTCATCCTGGTGTTTCAAGGCTGCAAGTCCCTAGAGTTAGAAAATGGCTTCTGTTCTCTGCTTGCTTCCTGTGTGCCAGAGAAGGAAACAGAATCTTCCTGGGCATATTGGCCCCTCTGGTCAGTTTTGCAATGGGAATTTTGTTGAGCAGCTACTGTACATAGTGAGGGATTATGAGCCACTGGCTTGGCCCCCAAGGAGGTCTCAGGAGAGGGGGAGGAAATGGGCAGATACCCTCTAACCATCATGAATAGCATTCTCTCTATGTAAACTGAGCTGTTGGGTTGAGTATGAATCCTATAGAAAAGTGTCAACCAGAAGGTGGCACGCCCATACATTCACTTGAGGCTTTCCAGTCGCTAGCATTTCACCATATTTATGGTGGGCCCTTATACAGCTGAAGGTATCCCCTGTCCCTCCATAGTAGTGGCCATTGGCCTGGTGTTGATGGAAATGCTTTGTAGATTTCCTAAGTGTGTTTACCTGTACACAATATAATATTGTTTTTACATTTTAAATATTTATAAAAATGTTAGCATACCCTGTTCTTTTTTCATCTTACAGAACATTCAACAGTATGTTTTTTGCTGTCCAGCTTCCCATTTATTTGGTTCATTCTTTTTTTTTTGGTTGGTTCTGGGGCTTGAACTCTGGGCCTGGGTGCTGTCCCTCAGCTCTTTAGCTCAAGGTGAGTGCTCTACCTCTTCAGCTACAGCACCACTTCTGGTTTTCTGGTGTTTTATTGGAGATGAGAGTCTCACAGCTGGCTTTAAACCCCGGTCCTCAGATCTCAGCCTCCTGAGTAGCTGGGGTGACAGGTATGAGCCACCAGCTCCTGGCTGGTTCATTCATTTTTAATTGCTATGTAGCATTCCTCTGTGTGAATAAATAAGAGTTTACTTTATTCTCCTGTTAGGTTTAGTTTTTTGTTGTTGTTGTTGTGTTTTTTTTTTTTTTTTGGTGCTGATGCTGTGACTTGAACTCATGGCCTTGTGTTCTCACTTGTCTTTTTTGCCCATGGATGGTGCTCTGCCATTTGAACCACACTTTCAGCTCTAATCATTCCCCAATTTGGAAGGTTTTTACTTTCTATCTCTTGCAAATGATTGCAGTGAATTTTTTTTTGGGGGGGCCCGGTATTGGGGCCTGAACTCTGGGCCTGGGCGCTGTCCCTCAGCTCTTTAGCTCAAGGCTAGTGCTCTACCACTTGAGCCACAGCGCCACTTCCGGCTTTTTTCTTTTTGCTTATATGGTGCTGAGGAATTGAACCTAGGACCTCGTGCATGCAAGGCAAGCGCTCTACCACTGAGCCACCTTCCCAGCCCGTGCAGTGAATTTCTGTTCCAGCTGTCTATCATAGATCATCTCTGAACTTAGTAGTCTATTATACATGTAATGCTGCGGGCTAGGCCTGGCTGGTAGATCAGCTCATGGGCTCTACTTGAGGTTGAGTGGGAAGCTTCAGGTGCTGGAGTAGGACTCCCATGCAGGCTTGTTCACTGGGTGTCTGACGAATGATGCTGGCTGTTAGCTGCTGTGGATGCTGTGCCCTTCCTGAACAGTGTCCACAGCCTCCTCATGTGGTCTAGGCTTCCTCATTCTACAGTAATTAGGTCCTAGGACCCAGTGTCCTTAAGAAACAGTCATAGGGGCTGGGAAAGTGGCTCAGTGGTAGAGCGCTTGCCTTGCATGCTCGAGGCCCTGGGTTCGATTCCTCAGCACCACATAAGCAAAAAGAAAAAAGCCGGAAGTGGCGCTGTGGCTCAAGGGGTAGAGCGCTAGCCTTGAGCTGAAGAGCTGAGGGACAGCGCCTAGGCCCAGAGTTCAGGCCCCATGACCGGACCCCCCCAAAAAAAAAAAAGAAACAGTCATAGCTGGGTGCTGATGGTTCATACCTGTAATCCTAGCTACTCAGGAGGCTGAGACCTGAGGATCACAGTTCAAAGCCAGCCCACGTAGAGTCCATGAAACTGTCATCTCAGTGAACCACCAAAAAGCTGGAAGTATAGCTGTGGCTCAGGTGGTAAAGTACCAGCCTTGAGCTTCAAAAAAGCTAAGGGACAGTGGCTAGACTCTGAGTTCAAATCCCATATCAGAAAAGAAACAAAGCAAGTCGCAAAGGTCGGCTCTCATTTAGGGGAAGGGGGTATGGTGAGACTTCACCTTTAGTGAGTCAAACGCCATGGATTTTGCTTTTTTTGGGGGGGGGGTTGGTTGTAGGGCTTGAACTCTGGGCCTGGACGCTGTCCCTCAGCTCTTCAGCTCAAGGCTAGTTCCCTACCACTTGAGCCACAGCGCCATTTCCGGCTTTTTCTGTGTATGTGGTACTGAGGAATTGAAACCAGGACCTCGTACATGCAAGACAAGCACTCTACCATGGAGCCACCTTCCCAGCCCCTGCTTTTTTTTTTAAACCAACATCTTTCAGTATACCTCCTTGTTCACCCCTATGAGAGTTGTCTGGCTTGGACCCTCATGGTAGACTGGTAGGCCTTGACAAGCACCCCTCTCAGATCTGACTTGATCTTAGACTGAATTTTTGTATGTTTGTTCCTGACACCCACCTGTGTACCCAGAATCCCCGTGCTTCACACCCTCTCCAGCTTTTGCCAGTAGGGAGTTTGCTCTTGTAGTTTTTAATTTGCCTGCCTACTGGTGAGGCTGAGATCCAAGCTTATGTGTGGGGATGGCGTGTTTCCTTGCCCAGCTGGGTGCCCTGAAGATGACAGATACGTCAAAGCTCTATTTTTTGGCTTATGATGTCAGCTTTTCAAGAGCCAAGTGGTGAGTATCCCACAGAGTTTATTGCAAACTATTATGAGGACCTTGGAGTTACTCTCTTGATATGACTCATTTATGAAGAAAATATTTCAGTAACTGTAGGCTGTATTTGTAATGTGATAGATTTTCGTTTAATCTCTCACCTCCCTGTAATTTGCCCAATTTAAAAATGCCCTGAAGCTTGCTTTCTCCTTGTCTAGGAGCCCTGTTCTTAGTATGTGTTAACACAGTCATAGACATAGGAAATGGTGCCAGTATGTGTCTCTCTTCCTGTTCCTCCTGTCTCTATGCCATTTAATTATTTCTGTCACTCATTTCCCCCTTTGGTTTTTTCTGCCATCACTCAACTCTGTGTGTGTGTGTGTGTGTGTGTGTGTGTGTGTGTGTGTGTGTGTGTGTGTATACCTGTGAAACTAAGGGAATCAGTGAACCCTGGTTTGTGGGCATACCTGGGCCTTCTTCCTTGGGCTACCTGGCACCAAGTACTCCTGTTTAAGTGATGCTCTGAGGTCCGAAGGGATGTCCATGATCTTTAGATCGTGGCTCAAAGCCTCTCATAAGATGGGAGGGGGTTGTTCAGGAAATACATATTGGCCCAAATAATTCAGATCCTTGGTTCTTATGATGATCGGTCTAATCTACCTATTTTTGTTGTTGTTGTTGGTCGTGGGTCTTGAACTCATGGCCTGGGTGCTGTCTCTGAGCTCTTCAGCTCAAGGCTAGTGCTTTACCACTTGAGCTACAGCACCACCACTTCAGGTTCTGTTAATTGGAGATAAGAGTCTCACAGATGTTCCTGCCTGGGCTGGCTTTGAACTGTGGTCCTCAGATCTCAGTCTCCTGAGTAGCTAGGATTATAGGCATGAGCCACTGGCACTCAGCTCTAATCTTTATTGTGTGTGTGTGTGTGTGTGTGTGTGTGTGTGCATGCGCGCGCACCAGTCCTGAGGCCTTTACTCAGGGTCTGGGTGCCATCCCTGAGCTTTTTTGCTTAAGGCTAGCAGCCTACTACTGAGCCACAGCTCGACTGCCTTGTGTTTTAACGTGGCTAGCGCTCTACTACTTGAGCCATACCTCCACTTGCAGCTGTATATATATATATATATGTATTTTTAAAAAATATTTTATTTTGGGTCCAGTCGTGGGGCTGAGGGGCGTTGTCCCTCAGCTCTTCAGCCTAAGGCTAGCGGCTCTACCACTTGAGCCACAGCGCCACTTCTGGCTTTTTTCTTTTTTCTTATGTGGTGCTGAGGAATCGAACCCAGGGCCTCATGCATGCAAGGCAAGTGCTCTACCACCTTTCCAGCCCCTAAAAAATATTTTTATTATCTTTAAGTAGTTGTACATCTTTCAATAGCTGCTATTCAATAAAGCAGTTTATGAGTACAATGCATCTTGATCAATGCCATCCTTTTCAATATTTTACCTGTCCTTCTCAACCCACCCCTTCCCTCACTTACCTTACATTTTATAGGATGTGTGTGTGTGTGTGTGTATAGTTTTTTATTGCATTCTATACTCCCACTGCCCCCTTCTTCTCTTCATTTGCCTACCCACTTCTGGCTTTTTGCTAGTTAATTGGAGATAATAGTCTCTCAGATTTGTCTGCCTCAGCTGACTTCAAACCACTATCCTTAGATCTCAGCCTCCTCTGAGGCTATGATTGCAGGGTTGAGCTACCTTTTCAAACCATCTGGAAAATAGTCATATCTGATGAAGACTTCTTTGGTGATTTCCTAAATTTCTTGAAAAGTAAGTGTCAGTACTTTTTAATTGAACTCAGTTCTATCTGAGCACCCTCAACACCAATGGTGACTCACTAGAGAACATTACCTGCTCCTAAGAGGCATCTGATCCTCATTTGTGCTGGGACCATGCGCCCTGGCTGTGAACTTGAGCATCCGTCCATTGAGTGGCAGCTTGTTGAAGCCACATAAGGCCATGTCTGGAGAGTGGTGGATGTCCAGAAGTTGCTTTTCCAGGTTGTTCAGTGTCGTGTGTAATGTGAATATCACTTTCAGCTTTGCTCAAAGCTTGTGACAGAAACACAGGCCACTGTAGGAACTGCAGATACTAGAGTGATTACCAGCATATGCTCTGTGCTGGTACTGGAAAGCCTGAGAACCTGCACTGCTTCATAGAACCGGCTCATCCTAGTATGTCACTGGGTCTCAAGGGGCTTGCCCTGTAGCCTCCAGAGTGGGTCTAAATATGGAGTTTACTTCCCTCCTTTCTTCCTCCCTTTCTCCCTTCCTTCCTTCCAATTTTTTTTTTTTTTTTTTTTTTTGTCGGTTGTGGGGCTTGAACTCTGGGCCTGGGCGCTGTCCCTCAGCTCTTCAGCTCAAGGCGAGCGCTCTACCACTTGAGCTACAGCGCCACTTCCGGTTTTCTGGTGGTTTATTGGAGATAGAGTCTCACAGTCTCTCTTGCCCGGGCTGGCTTTGAACCGTGATCCTCAGATCTCAGCCTCCTGAGTAGCTAGGATTACAGGCGTGAGCCACCAGCGCCCGGCTTCCAATTTTTTTTTTTAATGCCAATACTGGGGTTTGAACTCAGGGCTTCACCCTCTTGCTTAGCCTTTTCAGCTCAAGGCTGGTACTCTACCACTTGAGCCACACTTCCAGCCTTTTGCTGGTTCATTGGAAGTAATAATCTTACTGGTTTTTCTGCTTGGGTTGGCTTTGAACCTTGATCCTCAGATCTCAGCCTCTTAAGTAGCTAGGATTACAGAAATGAGCCACCAGTGTTTGGCTCTAGTTGTTTTAAGGGGAAAGAAGCCTTTGGGGTCTGTTCATTTCTTATTCACAGAAACACCAGATTGGCTTGGGCATGTGGGGTGAAGTCCTGAGCCTGAGCCCTTACATGCTAACGTCTGTGCAGGCAGCTGAGTTTTAGAGCTTGGGAGCGGTTATACTATCTTCTAGGTGCCAGCAAGTCCAACAAGGGCCAGGGCCTCAGCTTCTGTTTTTGAGACAGACTGTTCTTAGCCTAACAAGTCCCACAGGTCCCAGGGCTCATTATCCTAAGGAAGCCTGGCCTTGTTTGCATCTGAGGAGTTGGCAGAGCTCTTCTGTGCTGTTGGGGACCTGCTCACTAACCCCATAGATTTATGTGATGAGGAACAAAACGATATTGTGTTAGAGCCTTATGCCAAGTGTGACCTGCTTGTACCCAGCCAAGGACCCCACTTTGCTATCTTCCTGGTGTTCAGGATGGAGTGTCTCTGGCCCAGGGATCTGGAACTGGGTCTGATACCAACTGCTCATGGCCCATTGTCTTAGTTCCCTAGTGAGTGTATTTGGGATGGTGTCAGGAGTTCCTGCAGTGACAGCGTCATCTGTCACTACCTGGACCGCACCTGGCTCTGCCAGGGCCTCCCCAGTCCCATGGGGGAAGGGTGTCATCATTCCGTCACACTGATAGGGAAAGTGAGGCTCAGCAGACTACACCCTCCATGCACACATGTGTTCCTCCTGCCCCGTCCCTCTGTCTGCTCTATGGTTGGGGATCTGTCAGTCATATACCTGTAGTCTCTGTTTGGGGGGCTTAGCATGTCTGTTTCATCACCTATACCTGCAACCCAAATCCTCCCCTTTCTAGCCAGAGTGAGTATGGTAACTTCACAAGTTCTCCCCAGGGAGCCGAAAGTTTTAAAAAAGATATACATATACACAGGCATTATATTTGGGGTGTCTCATTGGCTTCACAGTACATGGGTCAAATCTGCCTTCTTTGAGGTGGACCTGGGCTTTTGGAGGCTGCCCTCTAGCCAACTCCCTCAGTGTTTGTGTCCTGTCACTCCATGGGCCTGGGCAGCCACCATTCTAGCTCCCAGTGGAGGTTGCAGGGGGCCGGGGGAGGGGGGAAGGATGCAGCAGGTATTTGGGAATAGCTGAAAGCTAGGAAGACCAGGATTCAGACTTATGTTTGTTAGTTTCCGAGTCTTTGCTCTTTCCACCTCTTTCTGTCGAGTACTAAAGAAATTGGACAAGGGCAGATACTTAGACCAAAGCCTGCTCCTGTATTTCACATAAATGTCCCTGGCAGCCCATCTCTCCCAGCGTAAAACCCATTAGGCAAGGCTGTCACCCGCCATGATGGTGGGCAAGGTCACCTGTGGGTGCAAACTTGGCCAGCTGTTTTTGAAGGCCCTGTCACATTTTTGTTCTGAAGGAGTTCTTGAAAATGACAGGCTTCATTTCAAGGGTCTTTGTTAATCTAATAGTGTTCCTAGACTGAAATTTATGGATGGTTTACCAGCACTCTCTCCTGTGATGAGCTAGGGAGCTAGGGACAGAATTAAACTCACTGGCAGCTTCATTTCAGGCACAGACACGCAGGCACAGGAGTCACCAGAGGATCCGACCCCTCAGTATGCACCAGGGCATGTTCAGGTGGGCCAGGGTAAGACCCCTGGTCCCCTGGGAGCTCCGTCCTGACATTTCCACCCCAAATCAGATTTGCATAAGCACAAAAGGCTATTCTCAGCACGGCATTGTGGTGAATATGCATTCCATAGCTTCCACTGGAGCAGTTTAAAAAATTAATAGATATGTTCTTTACTTTTCTCTCTATGAGCCAAAGCTTGAAAATAATTTTTTTTTCTGGCCTGCTGACTCTCATGGCTAAAAGTACAAATGAGGCTTTCTGGGAGAATCCATCACAAAATTATCAAAATGTCAGTGTAGAGAAGATAATGGACTCTGTGTTGGCTTATGTCCGTGGGGTTGTTGTTTTATGCAATTACACTTTTCTTTGTTTTTCTTCTTTTTGTGCTTTGGGAAATCAACCTGAGAATGGGCTTCTAACTCAGAAGAGTTATTGGCTATTTTTCCCAAATGGAATTGCCTTCCAAAGAACAGTGGGCATCTACTTGACAACAAGTTATAAATTTGTGTTCCAAGTTCTCTGAAGAAAGCATGAATCTTAGACAATGGCACTGTGGCGTTGTATTTCAGGCGGGTGTGTGGAGCTGTCAGAACTCAATAAAGTCCTCAGACGCCTGCTTGTACCCAGCCAGCATTTGTCAAGTGTTCTCCATGGACTCTCAGAATTGGAAGGCGGATTAGAGCTCTTCAGCTTCCCTGGTTCACAGTGTCCTAGAGCGTGGTCTGCTGGAGCCCTGTCCTCCAGAGTGAGTGCCACTGCCTTCCTCCCCCACTGTCCATGAAGGGAAGTGGGCTTGAATCCTCGGCCTATGTTTATTAAGAATCTGCTAGGGGCCACGTGTGGCCAGACAGTGGGACACACAGAAAGGAATACTGTCCCTCATTTCCTGATAATGCTGCTTTCTATGGGTGCTATCTTGGCCTGTGGTCTGTGTCTGACCCTGCCAGCTGGGCCTTGTGCTCACCACCTGTTGTGGTGGCTTTTCAAGTACAGCTGTTGAGGTTGTTGGCACAGGGTTTCTAATGCCAGCTGATCACTTTGGGAGGCTTGCTAAACCCATCCAGAATAAAACCCTGATTCTTCAGTGTGCCTCTGAGGTCTGTAGACTGTGTGTGCTACTTCCTAGACCTATTTGTACCCCTCTGCCTTACTGCCTGTGTGACTGGCCTTCTCTCTGTCTTTCCTTCTTTTTGAGCATCCTTCTACCTCTCTCGCCCATGATCATCCAAGGCCCTCCTGCTCACCCTTCCTGTCCATCTTGTTCAGGATGCCTACCTACTCCCCAGGCTGCTGCAAGTACTTCCTTGGCCATGTGTCCCCTACCCCTTATGATCCTTTCACACAGAACTTTTACCTCTCAGCCTGTTACCCATGAGTTGTGAGGCAGGAATCAGTGGGCCTTGCTCACTGCAGTAGCCTAGCAAGGTTCCAGTTGTCAGCACACAGTAGGAGCTTTTGTGAACATTTGAGGAATAGTCATTACTGGACCATCCTCTTTGTCTGGAGCAGGTGTTAATGGTGGCTGGCCTAGAGGTGGCACTGTCTCTTGACTGGACTAGGTCTAGCATTCAGCATCCTTCCCCACCAGGAGAAAAGTAGAGACAGGTACAGGACACCTGGGCTGCTGAGAGAAGAAGAATTTGCTTCCCGTTCTTACTTTGCCTATTCTCTGTAGCCAAAGTAGCATCACTACCTACCCCCCGCCCCCCACTAGAGCACTTTTCCCTTCTGGGGAACCATTCGTCAGGGGTTCTAACCAAAGTGTTGAAACCACGGATGCATGTGGGCACAGTGTCTACGGCTGACTCTGAGAAGACAACTAGCTTGGATGCCTCCTGCTTCCCAGTAGTTCCAGCACAGGTGCCCCCGGGAGGGGAGAGAACAGCCCCGCGGGGCACAGTGGCTGTGGGTAGCCAAGCTTGGTGCCATCCCCACCCTTCTCTGTGTGCACCCAGGCAGATCAGAGTGTAAGGTTCAGATCGAGGCTGTGCTACTGAGTATGAACACCCAACTTAGCCTCTTAGGCCTCAGCTTTCCCTTCTGGGGGGGACAGATCCTAAGCACTCACAGTGCTGAGCCCCTGCCCCTGTGCTGCCCAGGCCTTGGGCCTTGCTGGCTGAAGCCACCTGCGCTGTTGCTCATGCTGAGGTGTCCTGCCCTGAGCTGCCCCTGTGAGGAGCTGGCGCTCTTTCTCCCATCAGATAGACATTTTTTTTTCTTAATCTGAGCCCTTTTAAAAGTTCTGTACCTTTACTTTTATTCTTTGAAAAGAAGCTAATTTCATTGCACATTCATATTTAAAATCTCATAAGAATTAATTTCACGATACTGGTTTGTTTTGCTTCTTACCTTTCACAAAGCAATATCATCAAGCTTCCTCTTGCGTCTTTGGCACCGGCGTCATCATTACCCCTGAGCCACTCTGACTCATCTAATGCAGCCTGCTCGAGCGTGTCAGCTTCACTTCCAATAAGCCTTTTCAGATCAGCCCGTGGTGAGTCAGTGCGTGCACTGGCACTGGGACACTTTCATCCAGCCTTAGGCACATGCTCGTGAAACTTGGGGGGCATTTTGTTCCCACAGAGAAGGATCTGCTTAGATTCTAGTCTCAGAAGGGTCCAGTGACCCCATGCTCCACGAAAGCCTCTCCATTCCATCTTCTGCCACTCTGGCCTCAGCTTGTCGCCAGCTCCTCTTTTCCCTGTAGGTAGTGGGTGGCTCAGCGGAGGCTAGCTTGCCATGGCTAGGGAGTCTGGCCTTGTTCTCAACCCCATGGGGCCAACAGAAGGACATTTACCTATAAACAGGTGCGTGGACACGACTAAAGAGGAGAGAGGGAGCTGCCTCTCTGCTCTCAAGGTCTTATGTGGTTCCAGGTACACATCTGTCCCTCTTACACAGAGCCTACTGTTTGTCTGTCCAGAGGTCTTTACAAACCCAGTCTCAGTGGCTGGAGGGAGGCCTGAGCAGTCATCTGCAGATAGTTAAAGATTCAGAAAGTTAAAGATTCAATCCAGCCGTGGCTTGGTATATGTGAACCTGCTTCAGCCTCCTTAACAGGTATCCATAGACTGACTGGATGGCACATACAACAGAAAATTTGTTTCGCCTGGCTCTGGAAATTGGCAGTCCCAGATGAAAATGGCAGGAGGGATGGTATCTGATGAGAGCCTCCCCTGGTGTTACAGACAACCATGTGTTTCCTGTACACTGTATGTGTGTGTGTGTGTGTGTGTGTGTGTGTGTGTGTGTGCTGGTGTGAGGACCACACACTCACACTCTCCTTCTGGTGTTCGTTCTCCCCCCCCATAAAAAAAAATTCTTTATTGAGAGTAAGTAACTACATCCGTTTCACAGTAGTGTGGTGTAGTTATTATACTTGCCTAAAGTCACAAACACATTTTAACCTTTGCAGTGATAATCATCATCTTTTCTAATTTACAAAGCTTATGAACCCTACAAATATTAACAATAGAACTTTCTTCCAGATCAGGTGAGATGTACATTTCTTGCCTTTTGCTTAGTCTGATGTTTGTTGGACCATGGGTCCCACTCACAGTATCTCATATGACCTACATTATTTCCTTAGAAGCCCCATCTCCAAGTGCAGTCATGCCAAAGGAAGGGTGTTAGGGCTTTAACATACGAATGTGGGACAGAGAATCCTGAACATGCCCAGGACATTGCATGGCATGTAGTAGGTGCTCAATGAATGTGTGTCACATTTGAATCTAAGAGGTTTTTTAAAGAGATGAGATGGTGTTGGCTCCAGAGGCTCCAGTTGAATCTTGAAGACCAAAAGGATTCTGGGGGTTGAGAGTGTTCTCTGGAAGTACATTGTGAGCTTGGCTTCCTGCCTCTGGCTGGTGAGTTAGGCTCAGGCTGGAGATGGACTCTACTTCGGACCTCCCAGGTGGAGCCATCGCCAGAATCCCTGGCCTCTGGCTTCTTGAGCTCTTTCAGGAATGGAGAAACTATCATCTTTGGCAAAGGGGTGGAGGATGGGACTCAGGGACTGTATACTGTGAAGCCCACATTCTTAGTTGATTTATTTACCATAATACCTTTCCTCCCTTTTTCTTATATTGTGCGCGTACGCGTGCACGTGTGTGTGTGTGTGTGTGTGTGTGCGCGTGCGCGTGCATATGCATGCACAGGTACATGCGTGTTTTTTTTTCCTTCTGTGTATATGATACTGAGGAATCGAACCTGGGGCTTCATGCTAGGAAAGCACTCTACCACTAAGCCACGCTCCCAGTCCTCTAATAATACTGTAAAAAAACAAAATCTCTTAGAGTAATTAGCTCCATGGAAGCAGGGCATTTAACTCATTTCTACCACCAGTATGTCAGTGTCGGCACAAAGTTAGTTGCACAACCATTGGGTGTTAATTTAATTAGAGTAACAGTAGACCCAAGAGTATGCACAGTTCTTCCTGTACTAACAACCTCATAGTGCTCAGCAGGAGTACCTCTCCCTTTACAGATGAGGTCCTTGAAGTGCATAGGGACCCAATGGCTCTCTTTAAATGACCCTGGGAGGGAGTTTGCACCTTGCTAAACTCAGTGCTGAAAAGGTGCTGAGAAGTACAAGAAGCCGTGCGGTGTGGACCTGTTCCTGGCTCCCCCAGCTGGCAGCCTGCACCCATCTGGTTGGCAGGAGGGCCCTGGGAGGGGCTGTTTCACTCATCAACTCTTTTTTTGTATGTGTATTGGTCCCAGGGCGTGAACTCAAGGCCTGGGCACTTTCTCTGAGCATTTTTGTGCAAGGCTAGCACTTTACTACTTGAAGTACAACTCCACTTCTGGGTTTTTGGTAATTAGCTATAGATAAGCATCTCATAGACTTTTCTGCTAGGGGCTGGCTTTGAACCGCCATCTTTATATCTCAGCCTTCTGAGTAGCTAGGAGAGCTAGGATTATGGGTGTGGGCCACTGGTGTCTGGCTTTACTCACCAGCTCTTTTTTTTCTCCCCAGTCCTGGGGTTTGAACTCATGGCCTTGCTGCTGTCCCTAAGTTTCTGTTGCTCAAAGCTAATTCTCTACCACTTGAGCCACAGTGCCACTTCTGCCTTTTTCTAAGTAGTTTATTGGAGAGAAGAGTTATGGGGGGCCCAGCGCCAGTGGCTCACACCTGTCATCCTAGCTACTCAGGAGGCTGAGATCTGAGGATTGTGGTGCAAAGCCAGCCCGAGCAGAAAAGTCCCCTGTGAGACTCTTATCTCCAATTAACCACCAGAAAACCAGAAGTGGCGCTGTAGCTCAAGTGATAGAGCACTCGTCTTGAGCTGAAGAGCTGAGGACAGCACCCAGGCCCAGAGTTCAAGCCCCACAACTGACCAAAAAAAAAAGAGTCTTATGGGGACTTCTCTGCCCAGGCTGGCTTTGAACCATGATCCTCAGATTTCAGCCTCCTTTTAGCTAGGATTACAGGCCTGAGCTACCAGCATTCAGCTACTCACCAACTCTTAAAGTGCCTGAGAAGCTCCCTGGCATCAGTCTACAGGAACAAACAGCCCAAGAATGGCTTTCCTCTGGCCTACTCTTGAGTTTCCCTGTGGCTAACCTTTTGTATTTCCTGAGAGAATCAATGAATGGACACATTAGCCACACTTACAGATTTAAATCAATGCTGTTTCTTCTCAGCTAGTTAGCCTGTCACTCTCTTTGGCCCTGACATTCATTATTAGGTGCTTTCTGATTTTATTAGTGTGGCTAATTAATGCATGACATTAAAATATTGACATGAATTGATTTGGGTATCTGTATCCTTGGAGCTTCAGTTAATAAAATAACTTTTGATAAGACTAGTGGTTTTAGAGCATTTAGACTTAATTATATTTTTCTAAAGGATTTTTTTTTCTAGACTCATATAACTGCCTGGCAAGGTACTTTAATTCCCTAGTTAACTGAAAGAAATTGGTTTTCCGTTTGGTTTTGCTTAATACAAATTAAAAGTAATATACATTTGATAAAGGCAGTTAAAGAATTATTTGTTAAAGCCTCCTTCTTTATATATTGGGGGAAAATCCATAAGAGCTGAATTAATTTTGAGGATGATGTGAGGAGAATACACCATTTAGAGAGCTGTTTGGCCTTGAGAAATACGGGGGTGTTTCTGTTCATAACTTCCTTTGCACTTCTTTCCTCAAAGATGCGCTCTTTTCTCTTTTTTCTCTTGAGTACCGTTAATGCATTGCTTTCATGCATCCCGATTCCAGCATTGGCAAGTCATGCATTGTGACGGGGGTTGAAATCAGAGTCTAGGCAGAATTCAGGTGTTTCATTCTCATCTCGCCTAGGTTAGGAAGTCTGCCAAAGCTAGCAATTTGAAAAGAAAGTGAAGTGAAATGAAAAGAAAAGGGAAGTGCCTAGCAGAAACACGTACAGCAAAAGAAGAGTAAGTCAGTGGTTATTATTCCACTTGTAAGAGTCAACTCCTCATTATTATCTTGACAAAGCTTACTGTCACAATACCTGAAACTTTCAAATGTGTAGCCTGCCAAAGGAAACCTTTACAAATAATGACATCAAGTTTACTAGCCTACTGAAATCGGCTTCCTCTCCTTTCTTCCTCTTTTAAAAAGTGTTGACCTGTTTCAGACTTACAGAAGCGTTGCAAGAATAGTGCAAAGAATTCCAAGACACCCTTTACTTAGATTCTCTAAACGTTAATGTTGCTTTATATCCTGTATATGTATATGTTTGTACACTCACCCTATAGATGTACATTCTGTATTTGTGTATGTATGGATTATCTATATGTATTCTCGTACACACATATTTTCTGAATTCTTAAGACTGATGATCTTTTACTCCTGAATACTTCAGTCTGTGTTTCCTCAAACAAGAAGTGCTCTTCCATAACCACAGTATAGACCTATTGAGATTTTGTCAACTGTCCCAAGAATGTCCTTTATAGCCCAAGGGAACCTATGATCTTGTGTTATCCTCATTGTCCTATGCCTTTATCGCTTTTAGTTTGGACAATTCCTGTATCTTGGGTCACCTACATATTTAAAGAGTTCAAGCCAGTTATTTTGCAGACTTTGAGTCTGTCTGTCATTTCCCTGTGATTAGGCTCAGACTATGCGCTTTTGGGCAGGGTTGGTATGGGTGTTACTGTATCTCTCTCTCAGTACATCCTGGCAGGTGGCACATACTGTCAGTCCTGTTGCTGCCAGTGTTGACTTGGGCAACATGGTAATATACTGATTTCTCCATGTAGTTATTTTTTTTTCAGTTTAAAATGTCATGTGGAGAAGATACTTTGAAACTACCTAAGTATCCTGTTATTTCTCAGGCTTATGTCTATTGGTTTTAACATCCATTGGTGATTCTTACTTGAATATAACTCTATTTCTTTGGGTATGATTGTCAAAAGGTGATTTCTAGTTCTTAACTGTGGAGAGGAGTCCTCCCTCCTTCCCTCCCTCCCTCCCTTCTTTCCTTCTTGTTTTCTTGAGACAGGGACTTACTCTGTAGCCCACGATGCTCTTGGACTTACAGTCCTGCTTCTGCTTCCTTAGTGTTGGGATTGCAGGTGTATACCACCATGCCCAGCTAGGGAGGAATTTTTTTTGTATTCATGTAGACATGAACTCTTGGTTTAATAATTAAAAAGAATTCTACCCATTTTTATCATTTGGGCATTGGAAGCTTCTGCTAGCTCATATATCCATTTGAGAAAGTTTCATCTCTCTTGGAAGTTCCTCTTACTTTTTTGATACAACAAAGTATTATAGGATCGCTTGTTCTAGAATCATCCAGGTCGAGCCCCAGTTCTGGATTCAGTAGTGGCCATTGTTTCTGGGGTACCCAGCTTTTCCACAGGTGGACAGGCAGTAGGTGTCCACACATGAATGTACATGCTTACCTCACTTAGGTCTTTCCATCTGTACACCCACACGTTCACCCTCACGTCTCCAGTCCAGCACTGCAGAGTTTAGTCTACCCTTTTCCACTTCCATATTGTAACTCCCTGTTCCAGGACTGAGGAAGCTGGCTTCTATCTTCCTGCTATATTTACAGATATTCTGGGTTCTGTAATGTGCAAAAGTAGTTTCATAATTGCTTACCTCTGCAAGAAGATGTCTGCTAATTAGAATTCAGTATTGGAGTTCCTTTTGGCTTCAGCCTGAGGGCACACAGTCCAAATTTCAGATGCTCCTTGGGTTAATTCTTTTTTTCTCTCTCTCTCCTTCAATATCATTATGGTGTTCATTTGAGATACAATTTGATTCACTTGTCTCTGTTTGTTGTCTGTTTTAGAACCTCCTTAATACTATGGTTTTCCTCTATCTCCCTCCCCCCATTATCCCCAGAGCACTTTCCAAAATCAGGTCTGTAAAAAAAGTTCTATTCAGAGAGGTGCCTCCTCCTCCTGCCCATTTTCTTCCTCTAGCCTCCTCCCACCCTGCCCGCAAGTAGCCAGACTCCTTTGTCTTTGCATTTTGTATCCTATTTCTTTTAGCTGAAATGGATACTCTCATTTTTCCTTTCTTCATAGAGAAGAGAACATTAATGATACTTTTCTGCACTTTGCCTCCTTTTCACTTAACAATATGTCCAATCAGGCCGCGTCAGCCTTTGGAGCTCTCTGTACCCTTTCTCTGGCTGCAGCCATCCACTGTTCACCTCCATTTTGGCTGTTATGAAGCTGCCTGGAACTCTACAGTGTGTCTCTAAGTGCTGGTAATAGCACAGAGAATAGCTACCCTTACTGGACTCCATCTCTTTCCCACCTGACTTTAGAAGACCAGCGATATGCTTGGAGAGGAAACTGAGGCCCAGAGTGGTAGTATGACCATGCCGCATAGACACAAACTGGGTCCTGGAGTTTGAAGTGAGGGCCGGAGCTCAGAGTTAGAAATGCTGGTGGGCTTGTCTCCTCTTGTTGAGGTTTCTTCCATGCCTGAAATGCCAGGAGCAGGGCTCACACTACCCTGAATGTGCATGCAAAAAAAATCCCAGAGAGGGAGCAGGTGCGGGGGGGTCTTGTTCATCTGGGCCTCAACTGCCTTCTCTCTAAAGGGGAGCAATGGGGCAGCCACCTGTAGGCAGTTCATCTTCTCAGAGGCCACATACAGGTGTCATCTTGGCTCTTCTGCCAGCTAGCCACCCATCCTTGGGGTGTGCTGGGTTGAGCCTTGGTATGTGGCTTATTGGTGCTCCTCTTAGCTTCTTTCCCCTCCCACCCACAAGGCCTCCCACCCACAAGGTTCTGAGGGGGAAGTGCTCGTGGAGGGCCGTTTAGTGGAATTGGAACTCAGGATGACCCACTGAGCCTGGACCCAGCTTTCTATCACAGGCCTCATGCTTCTCTTAGAGTTCTCTCATATTTGAGGAAAGGGTTCAGTTTGTTTGAATGTTTCCTTAATGTTTTGTGTTTTTTTCGGAATTCATTTCCTTTGTTTATTTTACAGCAGTATAATTTGCAATGAAATAGTTTTACATTGCGCTCACATGTTTTAATGGCATCTTAATGGTATCCCCATGGATTTGCAGCCAGATACTTTAGTCATCCTAACACCCCTGTGCAAAGGCCCTTGCATGGCAGTGTGGCCATGACTGGGGCCTGGGCTTCCCTCTAGGCCACCAGAGCAGCCTCAAGTCAGATGGGCAGTGGAATCTTTTGGCTGTGAGGGCCTCCATACATTGGGGACAAGGGAAAGCCAGTCTCCATGTGGCTGGCTTTTGTTTTGTTTTTTGTTTTTGCTGCCATGTCCTGGGTACTTCAGAGGTGGTTTTCTACCTAGCAGCACCTGGGCATCTAGTGCACAGATGATGAAGCCAGATCTCTTCCTCCAAGTTCCCATAGCCCACCCAAAGGGAGAGCGCCAGCTCCTGGAGGGCCTTGCAAAACTTGCCAAGATAGGCCTGCTTTCAGTTATCCTTGCCACAACGTATCTGAGCCTATCTCTTCTGCCATTTTTTTTTTTTTTTTGGTTGGTTGTGGGGTTGAACTCTGGGCCTGGGTGCTGTCCCTGAGCTCTTCAGCTCAGCGAGTACTCTACCACTTGAGCCACAGCGCCACTTCCAGGTTTCTGAGTGGTTTATTGGACATAAGAGTCTCATGGACTTTCCTGCTAGGGCTGACTTTGAACCGTGATCCTCAGATCTCAGCCTCCTGAGTAGCTAGGATGACAGGCATGAGCTACTGATGCCAGGCTTCTTCTGCCTTTTTGTTGTAGAGAATATGGCCCAACAGGTAGAACCTTGCACCAGAGGCCTTTTAGCACCTGGATAGAGTTGTGGCCACAAGGGCCTTCCAGTACTTGGCAGTGTGTTGAGCCAGAGTGGGGCTCCAGTGCCAGTGTAGAGAGCTGGTTAGGTAAGGGTGGGGAGATGAGGCTCTTCAGACAGACTTCAGGCAGGCCTCTCCTACCAGTCAGCTTTGCCCCTGGTAGAACATCTGGTTGCATAGGGCAGATCCAGTCTTCCCCACAGCTATTAGCTCAGCCCCACCCTCTTCCTGACAGATATCATGACCAGGCTGTTCCAGGACCACAGTCAAGGGGCCATCCCTATACCTACTGAGGGCTGAGTAGGTTTGACTGTGTGTGTGTGTGTGTGTGTGTGTGTGTGTGTGTGAGAGAGAGAGAGAGAGAGAGAGAGAGAGCCTGAGAGCTGCCCTGAGCTTTTCTGCTCAAAGCTGGCACTTTACCACTTAAGCCACAGCTCTACTTATGGTTTTTTTGTGGGGTTTTATTTTTTTCTGGTTAATTGGAGATAAAGATTCTCTTGGATTTGTCTGCCTGGGCTGGCTTCAAACTGCAATCCTCAGATCTCAACTTCCTAAGTAGCTAGGATTACAGGTGTGAACCCCCAACCCCCAGCTTAGACTTTCTTGAACATGACACCCAGTCAGCCCATTCACATGGCCTTCACATGGCCTTGCAACCTTGCAGCTTGCTGCCAGCTGACAACTTCCTTCTCTGTTCTCCAGCAGGAAGAATCTGATTGCTTATTTTATTCTCTATATCACACCCCACAGCTGGCTGCCCAGCTTCTGGACTGACTACCCTCGGTCTAGCCCTTTGCCTCTCTACCAATCAGAAGCCAACATGATGGGAAACATTAGCACCACCACAGAGGTGGTCAGTCTCTCCAAAAGAGAACAAACCAGGTTGACTTTCCACTACACTTATTCAAACAGAGCTCAAAAAAGCTGGTGTGTGTGTGTGTGTGTGTGTGTTTGTGTGTGTGTATGTATGTGTGGTGCCATTCCTGGGGCTTGAACTCAAGGCCTAGGTGCTGTCCCTGAGCTTTTTCACTCAAGTCTAGCACTCTACCACTTGAGCCGTAGCTCCAGTTCAGGCTTTTTGGTGGTTAATTGGAGATAAGTGTCTCATGGGCTATTCTGCCCAGCCTGGCCTCAAACCACGATCCTCAGATCTCAGCCTTCTCAGTAGCTAGGATTACAGGTGTGAGCCACCAATGCCTGGCTCTGATTAATCTTGAATGCTCTAAAAATAGAGGGTTTGGAAGCCAGTGCAAATCCAGCCCCAATTTTTCTGTGCTCATCCTCCATTTTCTGAAGGCATATGCCCAGCATATGCTTACACACTGAGAATTAAACAGCAGTCTTTGCGAAGTGGGGGACTACTATAAAGTTCCAACATGACCTCAAACAAGAGCTAATTTTCTGTCTCCTGCCTTGCTTAGTCTGCATCATTATTTGTTCTGTGTTTGCTTGAAGTCTGCATTTTTTTGCTGGTGCTGCAGGAAAGTAGTATCTCCCCCCCCCCCCCC
>NW_012267218.1:3875724-3893162 GCF_000151885.1 Dipodomys ordii | reverse complement strand
GAGAGAGAGAGAGAGAGAGAGAGAGAGAGAGAAAGAGAGAGAGATTATAGGTGTTTCAGCATCCTAGGAATGGGTGCTTACAGGATAGAAAAAGACACCCAGTGCTGGGCACAGCTGGGCTCTTCCCAGCTGTATGGCCAGGACAAGGTGGTTCTGAACTTCAGGTGGCTTTGGTTTCCTCACTGTGGAATTTGGAACATA
Source organism: Dipodomys ordii (assembly GCF_000151885.1). NCBI lineage: Eukaryota > Metazoa > Chordata > Mammalia > Rodentia > Heteromyidae > Dipodomys > Dipodomys ordii. Next base: position 3,892,961 of record NW_012267218.1, on the reverse strand, counting down.
CTTCTAGGTTGTAGAGAGTAGGCCTAGGGATGTGGGATGACACATGTCTGGCACCCACTTGAACACAATTGCTATTATTATTACTATGTGTCACTGGTACCATGGTACGCATCCAAACCACTGGCCCTCCACTTCTACGCTGTCAGAGAGGAGCACAGAGAAGCCACCGAGCACAATATCTGCTCCCAGTCCTGATGGGCCCATCCCAATCTCCTGGTTCCCTCATTGCCTTCCTTCCTGACACACACACACAATCATTTTCTCAAAAGAAGGAAAGAAATGGTTTGAGTTGGGAAGGCAGTCCCCAGAGCCCTGTTTCACATGATTGTCCCATTTCTAAACTTGAGTTAATAAGAATAAACAAAGTAGTAGGCCGATTTGCACAGGAGATGAATATTATTCTGACGATTATGTAAATATTTATGTGTTCTGGCATTCTCATTTTGTTACTGGTGTCTAATTTCCGAGTCTCATAATGAAGTATAATTTGGAGAAGCTTTGCAAAGACAGGCACAGCAGTGAAATAATTTGATTTGTTCAGTAAACTTGGTTTTGGTTATTCCTTTTCATCAGTTGTTTTTAGAGCCCCTTCAAGTTCTTTGTGATTTGATGACAGCTTTCAGGCCGATAAAGATATGACTCTTAAACATTGCCAAGAATTTAGAGAGGTTTATAATATTGTCGCTTAATAAGAAAATGCATTCATTGGCAGGATATAGAATTTATGGGCTTCAAATGGATTTCAGCCTGGAATTTTAGCCTTCTGTGAGCCTGCCGCTCTCGGGGCTATGAGTAAGGTTTTTTAATTAGGTCAAATTGAATTGAATGAGGTTTTATTGAACGCCCACTCAGTGCCAGACACTGGCTCCTTAACCCTTATGCTGCCCAGGCCATGGCCATGGGGTGCTGAGCCTAGTGGGACCCCACAAGTTATGCCCAAGCCCATGATTATCCAGCTGGCAAATCTGGGAGGTGGGATTAAAATTTTGGGGGGATTATTATTAGGGTGTTGTACTGAGGGACAACCATTTCATAAGTCAAGTGGAAGATGGATTTAAAGTTAGGTTTGACTCTGTGTGTGTGTGTGTGTGTATATGTGTATTGTGGATAGAACTCAGGCCTAGGTGCTGTCGCTTAGCTTTTTCACTAAAGGCTGGTGCTTTACTACTTGAGCCATAACTCTGCTTCTGGCTTTTTTTTGCTGGTTAATTAGAAATGAGTCTCACGGACTTTCTTGCCCAGATTGGCTTCCACCCACCATCCTCATGATTAGCTAGGGTTACAGATGTGAGCCACCAACACCTGGCCTTCCACTCTTTAATCTGGAGCAGAAGCTTATGGGCAGGGTTGTTGAAGTGATAGGTCAAGTGACTTCTCATATTACTTTGCTAAGTCATCTCCTAGCCCACCCCATTGCATCTTCCCTACATTCCCACTGAGGGCAGTAAGGCTCAGGGCGTGCAGCAGGGTCATACAGCTGGTAAGAGGCAGAGCTGGGATTTGAGCTCAGAATCATTTGACTCCAAAGCTGGAGCTCCTTTTGGAACCTCTTGGGGACCTCCCCTTCTTCTAGTGCATGGCCAGATCATCACTGGCCCAGGAGAGTGCTCTGGCACTGAAGGCTAGGGCACTATCTTAGAGACAATGGGGAGGAAAAGTGGGAGGTGGGCCAGGCATTTTCCACCTCTGTGCCCCAGGCACATGATGCCTTTCCTTCTCTGACCCTCACTTTCCCCTAAGGGTGGGTAGATGGCATGCTGCCATCGTGGGTGGTCACTAGCGAGATGTCTGTGTGAGGGCTTGGTGGTCAGAGGATATCCCTGGGCCCCTCCAAGCTCAGGAGCTGCTGGAGTGTTAGCCCTCTAACTCCTGGTGTGTCAGAGCTGATTGCTGGTGGGGATGGATGACTCATTTGATGGCATTTTGTGTGGCATTGTGCAGTTCAGCCTGGCATAGCATACCCCACCCACAGTATGTATTCAAGAGCCACTAGTGTTTGCAAAGGTGATGAAATTGCCGAAATGGAAGGAGGCCATCAGCCTTAGAAGCTTTACCTGTCTCCTGACAGTGAACTGACAAACTTAATGACTGGTGGGCTACTGAAGAAGTAGCAGCTGGATTTCTCCCTAAAGACCGAACTCTCTGGAAGGACAATTGGTAGCACCCACGTTGGGAAACTTAGTGGCGGTGGTCTCTGAGGAATTACGCTCAGCTTAACCCTTTGAATTACTGTAGCTTAAAAACCATCCTGGAGGTAGTTATAGATTCTTCACACGCTGCAGCTTCTCTGAAAACAAACGTGACTTGGAACATCTGTAGGTTTCCTGGCAAAGCATGTCATGGTGACTGGAGCAGAGCTGGATGTCCCCAGGTGCAGTAGGGGGCGGTTGTCCACGTATTCCAGATCTGAGTGACAATGAACAACAAACGTGGGAAGCTGTCATGTGAAAGGCCCTGAACACTGTGGTGAGTTTTGAGCCACTCCTTGCTGAAGACAGGCAAATGTGAGGATTTCAGAGTCTGTGGAGTAGGTCTGCTCTCTTTTTCCTCTGCAACCTGACTGCTCCTTTCTGTGCAGGGTGGTAGTTAGGCCAGGGAGCATTTTTCCTCCTGGATGCCTTTGCACCTGGCAATTTGAGTGTGCAGGAATCCCTTGATAGCCACAGAGCTGCTCTCAGAACGCACACAGGCAGCCACACTCAGGGAGCTCTCTGGCCTCAGGCAGCGGGGTGGCGCTAGATACCCGGCTTTGAGTCCCCACGGAGGCAGCGGCTGGTTTGGAACAAGATGCAGTTTGCTCCCTTAGAAGAAGGTGCTGTAGACTAGGGTTCCCTGGTGAGGTGCTAGGGGCAGGGATGGGTGGTGTCCTGCAGGGTTGGCAGCCCTGTGGGTGCTGTGCTGAGCACCGATGGACACAGGTGCAAAGCCAGGCTCCTCCCCGGTCCCCCATGTCCAAAGCTTGGTGATCCTGAGTGGTCCATGCTCACTCTCCAGGGCAGGTGTCACTTTTGGGTGGATATAGAGCCTAGTCCCTTGTTTTTATTCTTTTCTTATTTAAGAGGAGTCAAAGCAATGATCCCCAGGTCAGAATTATTTGGGAGATCCATATTACTTCTGATTATTTATGAAGGGACAGGCCAAGGGGAGGTGACCAACTCGATTAATTCATCAGTGAGGCAGCTGGAGGGATGTGTGACAAACAGACCAGGCTGTCATTTGGCCAGAGATTGTCTGTGCTGGGATTGTTCCCCCAGGATAGCCATGATGACAAATGTAATTGACATTTTTTATTAACCCTGCAATGATTAAAGGTACCGCTGCTGAATTTGTGTCAAAGTACCCAGTCCCTGGCATTTTCAGCAAGGATATGGTGTGGAGCCAATAAACAGCCTGTGTTTACTTCCTGTTCAGCACTTTAATCAGCCAAGGCAGACAGAGCCCTGCCTGATTTGGTCTTGAAACCAGGCCAGAGACAAGGCTCTGCTTCCTAGTTTAGGTTTCTTGAACGTTCTGGCACTGGCATTATGATGGACACATAGGAGGCACCCTGCTCATTTACACACTTTGTCATCAAATGTTAACAGAGCTCCCACTGTGTGCGAGGTCCCCAGGTGTAGAATTTGAGCCCCTCTCTTGAGGGGCAGAGCCAGGGACAGAGAGGTGGTGCATTGTGGTGTGGGCACGTTGCTGGCAGGACCAGGCTATCTTCCCTGCAGGAGGCAGATTGGTTCTTAAGGGGAGGGGTCTCCTCACCAGGCAGATCTCACTGCTGAAGCTTTCTGGAAGCTTGATTTCAACCTATGTTTCATAGAGAAGAGGGGGTGAGGGATGGGTGGGGAGGGGTTGATGCTTTCTAGCTTATTGCCAAAGTTACTCAGGCCCTTGGTCTTGGTGTCCTCCTCTGTGAAATGGGGCCAGTCATAGTCTCAGCTCTGTTAACTGGGCTGTTGTGGGTTGCTATGGCAGTAGGAAGAAAGTTCCTGGTGTGGGTATGCAGAATCTGGTCAACAAGCATCTGCCATGGTGGTGGGATGCAGGGGAGGAGGGAGCTCTATGGAGATGTAAAGTCCCAGGGCAGTGGCCTTGTGCAGAGAGAGTACTTGTTCTCTGCAAATGCTGGACTGCAGTCCACATATTTACTCTCGATCCTCGTGGAAGTATCTTTATTCCAAGACGCCTCCTCTTGTCCTCGTAGAAGGAGAGCTGGATCTGAAACAGGGCTTCCTGGTGGTTGTGCAGGGTCCTGAGGAGGAAGCTGCTGTGACTCCTCTCTGAGGAGCGGCGTGGGGTCAGCAGGCATCGGATGCCAGCTGTCATGGTGAGAATGGCTTTCTCACCTTGCCCCCAGATGGACTTGTGAGTCCAACATTCCTTGAGCACCCTCTGCTGAGGGTACGTGCATTCACTCAGTGATTAATGCAGTACTTAGTAAGCACCTACTGCATGCTAGGCAGACTGTCAAGATGGCAATGAACTACAGGCAAAGGCTCCCACCTAGGGAGGTGGCTGGGTGGAAGAGGGAGGGAAATGTCACACATTTCGAAGTATGAATCAGAAGCCTTTCAGCAGTGAAATAGGGGGTATGTGTCATTTTGCTTTTCTGTTAGACTCCCAAGCCAACTTGAGTCCCCTTTGCATGCTCCCCAGCAGACCCCGTGCAATCTACCTGTTGTGCAGGAGCCTTTCCCGTCAGTTTAATTTCTTTTCCTTCTTAATCTGTGGCTGGCAGGATGTTGCCCGGGCAGTGATTTAATAAAAGTGTGCAGTTTGTGATGCAGCTGCTATTCTGTGTACTAAGCACATTGCCAGCCTTTTCAGGGAAAACTCCAAGCTGTTCTTGGAACTTAGTGATATTGCAGGGTAAAAAAAAAAAAAAAAAGTTATATTTAATAACGTTTCATCCTTTGGGTTCTGCGGCTAATCGAAGCATAAATGGAGCCATGTCTGAAAGCCATTTCTTTATGTGATTCAGAGAATTAGGACACAGCAATTACACTGTGTATGGGATTTATGAAAACACGAATGCCTGACAAGAAAGAAAACATCTCAATAAGTTATTTAATTTGGAGTCACAGGCCTGGATGCTGGTTCCTAATTCAGCCCACAGGCTCTGCTCACTAGAGTGTAGGCCTGTTCACAGCTACCTGACTCCTTTTTGAGTCGGGCTCTGCAGAGGTGGGGACCCATGTATCTGCTCCTTGGGACACAATCGCAGCAGGGACAGGGTCCGGCGGGATTGGGTTTTTGAATCCTGTCCAGCCATCCAGCCAGTTCCACTGCACATACCCACCTCATTAGGTTTGTGACATGGGTGGTGGCTGTGTGATCTGCTAGATAAGGGACACACATTTAAAAAAATTTACGTGCCACATGCTTTCCCTCTCTTTACTTCTCTTTCCCCTGAACTGACATAAAAAGGAGTCACACACAAGCAGATGTCAAAATGACTGCCGTGCTTTGCCTCATCAACTGAATTACTCCCGACGCCATTTCTGTTTATGGCAGACGCAGCCTGGAGGGGGAGGGGCTGTATGTCCTCCTGACTTCCCTGATAGGAAAGCCTTAATTCAAAAACAAATTGAGTCTTTCAGCTGTCACTGGGTTGCTCCCTCAGATCTTCGGGGACAAATGTCATTGCCCTTGCCTCCTCTCTCCTCCCTCTCCCTTTCTCCAGAGCTTCCCCCCGCCTTTTTTATTTTATTGTATTGTATTTTTTTCCTTTCCAGACCTCTATATTTCATTGACAAAAACATGCATTATTTAGAGCCTGTCGCCTCTTGAAGTTCTTTAATTACAGAATTAAACCAAAGTAATGACAGTTTAATTTGTTCTCTCATTAATTGGGAGCGCTCCGGGCTGCTGTGGAATGAGCACATTTGGAAGGCACAAGGAATGTTTGTTGAATGAATGAAGCATGAGTAATAATAATGGCATTAGTTCTGTGCGGGGGGGGGGGGGGGGGGGGAAGGCACGCTGTGTTCGAGGAGCTCCTCTTCCCTGTAGACTTGGGCCATTGTGATCTAAGGGTCCAAGAAGCAGAACATGGTCTGCACAGCCAATCACAGAGAGAGCCAGACTCCTTCCCTGCTGGCACCCCTGGCCTGTCCACGGCTCTGCTTAGCCTTCAGGCCACCAGATATGGTCTTAGTTCTGTGCGGAGGTTGTGCATAGGTAGCCAGATGCACCCTTCTGGGCTGTGTCCAAGAGGCATGGAATTGTGCCTGACTGAATTTTGACCCCATGAATAAGAAAGGAGAGTCATGGTGGAGACTGTTTCACTGAGGCTGAGGGCTGTTTTGCTACTTTGAAGGTAGCAGGCTCTCCTGGGAGATTTGAGCAAGCTGAGTTGTATCTGTGAGCAAATGAGGGGAGTGGCCCAGGGAGGGGCAGAAGGGCAGAGTCCTGCTGTCTAGGGCCTACCATGAGGGCCAGTGCAGGCTGTCTTTCTAGAACATTCCTGCTGACAGTTCCTGCCTTGGCCCAGCTCTGAGGCTTTGGGCCTAAGCTAATGGCAGACATCTGATACATTCCCAGGAGTTGGTGTCCCCTCTGGAGGGTCTTGTGTAAAGGAGGCAGTACGCCAGGTTGGCTTCCTTGTCCTGAGGCCTTGTATGCACCAAGGTTGGGTTTTGACAACAGGCATTGAAGGCCAGGAAAGGGCGGACAGCACCAAGCCTTCTGTGTGTCCCCACTGTTGCTCTGGCATGCTCTCTGTTTCCCATACCCCTGGCAAGTGATCGTATTAGCCTCATTTTCTAGCTGTGTGAACAGAGGCTCTGAGACAAGGTCATTTGCTCAAAGCATATGGGTTGAAGGTACTTAATAGCCAGATTCAGGAGTGCTGGCTCTGAGATACCATGGGGCCTCTGTGTCCTCTTGCTCATTCTCTTCCTGTCTCCCTGCAATCTCACAGTTCCCCTCTGAAAACTTTGGAATTTATTATCAATGCATTTCTCTGCGGCAACGTCTGAAGCATTTAGGATTAGTGGATCCAGTTACACTTTATTATTGTTTGTCATTAAAAAGTCATTCAAATAAGCCATGAAATAAAGCAACTTGCATTGTTTTTGATGCTGGATTTACATGTTTACTGGAAGAAAAATGATACAGAACTCCTTCAAGGTGGTAATAAAAATCTGCCTCTAAGCCTCAGCTCTTTCAACTGTAATGTATGCCATGACTGTTTTCAGAAGAGATTTGGAATCAGTTCATTTAAAATCTCTACACCACAAGAGGGTTTAAAAACTATTATAAGGATGAGATACAAACTCAGAAAGAGGTCGTGTAAATGGTGCTGGAGTGGAGGGGGCCTTAGCATACCAGGGAACCCAAGGGAGAGAAGTAAACCAGACCTTCCCAACTGTCAGGGAGGACAGCTGGGGACCGGGGTGAGGTGGGAGGGGGGCTTTGGGGGCTAATGAGAAGCTTCCAGGTACCTTTGTTCTGAATGCCCTTGGTGCCTGGTTAAAGTTTCAACTTCCTTCTGGGAAGAGGTGGACATGCACTGGTTTGGGAGCCTCTGGGCAGATTGGGAGCTGAAAGGAACCCAAGTGCTACTGGCCTGGGGGAGCCCCACTAGGTTGGTGGGAGCAAGTGGGGTTCAGAACTGGGACATCTTGACTTGGTGCTACCCCTCTGTGAGGACATAGGGGATCCTGTGTGTTACCACATTAAGGTTAGGGGTTGTAGGTTGGCTACTTCCATGCTGGTGCAGAACCTTCAAGTTAGCTGTGCAGTATGGTATTTGCCCCAAGGATTGTGGCTGCCGGATATTTGAGCCCTGACCTCCACTTTCCTCCTGAGGGGGGTGGGAAGGGGTAGCTGGGAGGCCAGCAGTTTAGAAGAGAAGGCAGTGGGTCTGTGAGGGCCTGCTACCAGCTACCGAGAGGCGCTTGCGGGTGACAGTGCACGGTTAACTTGACGATCAGAATCAGTAACGAGGAAGTGATAACTGGTAACCCACACGAAAGCAGTAATAATTCATTTCAAAATCAGTAGCTTGAAAATCAGCTAGCAGTCGTGCTGTTTCCACTTGTAAAAATATTGGGAGCCACATGCTGTGTGGAAAGCTGGGAGCAGGAGTGCAGGAGAGTTGGACAGAGCACGGGCCAGCCAGCCAGGCCCCGCCCTCGGCCCCTCCCGAGAGTGGAGGATTACTGCCCCCTGCACTCTCAGCCAAGCCACCTCTGTCAATCACAGGCTGTGGGATCAGGAAAATTATTGACTTAGATGTTACGGATTTATTATTCTCCCCTTACATAATTACTCCTAATCCTTTACAATCACTTGTTAAACTTTTTATAGGAAAAATAATTTTGCGCCCACTGAAGTAATGCAATTATAAAGACTAATTCAGTCCTGTTAGAGATTTTTGAGGCTCCAGTTATTTATTTTATTTTATTTCTTAAACATTTTGTATTAGCATAAATTAGTCACACCAGGGGGTTCTGTGGTGACATTTCCATACACGCTTACCTTGCACCTCGATCATAGCCACCCCTTTGCCACTCTTCCTCCTTCTCTAGACAATTTCAGCAGGTTTCACTGTTCCAAAGTACTTCAACCATATTCTCCCTCCCTCACCCCTCCATTGCCCTCTTACCTCCGTCCCAACAGAGGTGGGTTTTACATTCCTGCTGTTCATTTTTTTTCAATGTATATTAGTTGTCCAAAGCGGCTTCACATATACATTATACTTTTTTTTTTTGTCAGTCATGGGGCTTGAACTCTGGGCCTGGGTGCTGCCCCTCAGCTCTTTAACTCAAGGCGAGCGCTCCAGCACTTGAGCCACAGTGCCACTTCCAGTTTTCTGGTGGCTTATTGGAGATAAGAGTCTCACGGACTTTCCTGCCTGGGCTGGCTTTGAACCTCTATCTTCAGATCTCAGCCTCCTGAGTAGCTAGGATTATAGGCGTGAGCCACCAGCACCCAACCTTACATTCCACTTTAACCCGATTAACCCCCTCTATTGCTCTCTGTTTCCCTGGTCTCCCATCCCCCAGTTATTCAACAGCTTTTAATGAGTTTCATTATTCTATCTTCATACACAGACACCATCTATTTCAATATTACTTGCTCTCCAGCATTCTCGTTTTCATTCCCCTCTGTCCTTGTCTTATCAGACAATCTCAGGGCTCCAATGATAATGCCCCCTATTGTGTTCATAGTGCTGATTGCTGGGGATAGATGCCTGTTCACCCCAAAAGAACCCCAGGCCTGGGTATGGACTCGGTGCTGTTGAGTGCCAAGTCAACTGAAACTGTTCCATTATCCTAAAGTGGCATTGTAGAAGTGATTGGATTTAGGGAATGTTGCTCGGAAGTGGACTAGCAACCTATAAATCTCCAGTTTTATTCTTGAACACCATCCTAGAGCCAACAGGTATTGCTGCCAGTGAGTTGGCAGCCATGCTGGCAACAGAGGAGGAATCTGGTTCTTGGTCCTGGTGGCAAAGGGGCTGCTCTCTGCCAAATCTCAGGGATGCCCAGATCAGGAGCCTAGAGGGCACTCTGCTCGTCTTCAGGAGAGATTGCATTGATTGGGAGCAAGGGCTTTCTCAGGCTTGGGCACCCTGAATTCGGGAGTGCCTGGGACAGGGACATGGGGTGATAGGGTGGGGAAGGCTGCAAAAGATCAACCTGCAGAGTGACATTCCTGTGATGATGATGATGATGATGATGATGATGATGATGAGAGAGAGATTGAAGGATGTGTTTCCCAGACTCAAGCAGTTGCCTTCCTCCCACAGTGCTGAGTCAGGCTGCTAAATCATGGCTGGCCCCGGGGGGAAATGGCCAAGTTCAAGGTCCCTTCCACATCTCTTCTCTCCTGTTCTGGAATTGTTAAACAACTGTGCTTTAGCAAAAGAAAGTTTTAAAGACCACTGGAAAATGTTAACTGAAGAGAAGCAGGATGCCAAATTGTGTTTTCAGTGGGAACTCAGGAAAATGCAGCACGCACAGAAGATGCGAAGAGGCCAACAGGCTCTCAGTGCTTGCCTGGGTCTGAGTGCGATGATTCGGTTCAGTGTCCCGTTTCCCCTCCCCCCCACCTCCCCCTCCCCGCTCTGGGTTGTGTATTCGTTCCCGGGGTCGAAACAGGTGAGGAACACCCAGGTGAGAGGCACGTGGATGTGGCCTGTTCCTAGCTTCCTGGGCAATCTTGGACAACGTTTCCTACTTGGAACTCCCGTCTCCTCATCTGAACATGTCCCAGTTTCAGCTGCCTCAGGGTGAAGGGAATCTCAGGGACTGCATCATCTGTGTGACAGCCCTGGGGTGGGGTGGGGGGGTTACCATAACTTTACAGATAACACAATGGGGATGGCATGATGACCCACTGGGGCCTAAGGAAGGGGAGGACAGATGGATACCTGGTCCGTACCAGGTAGTGTACCTGCCTTCCTAGGGAGAAGCCCGGCCACCATGGGAGCAGCCCTTGGGCCTTTTTACTCAGTCTGGGGAAGTCAGGAGGGCTTCCTGGAGGAAGGAGCATCTCATCGGAGATGAAGGGATGAGTCAGTACCAGTCAAGTGGAGAGGGAGGGATATGCTTCAAAGAGAAGAGTGGGCAGGAGGTTACAAGAAGCACATTGAGAAAGTGGGGAAAAGGAGGTGGGTGGTAGAAGGGAGGCTGGGCAGGGAGGGGCCTTCAGTGTCACCTGTAGGCTTTGCGTTCTTGACTCCCAGTGGAGCACACACGTGCCTGTCAAAACCTACATCCAGATGAGGCCTCCAAGAACATATTGGCGTTTGAACTCAGGGCTTTACAGTTACCAGGCAGGTATAATCTACTGCTTCAAATACATTTCCACCATTTTCTGCTCTGGTTGTTTTTGAGTTATTTTGGTTATTTATGCTTGACATTATAGTTGGAATGACAGGTATATGCCACCATGCCCATCTTTTTCTGTTGAGATAGGGTTTCTTGAACTTTGTTTTTCTTTTTTGGGGGACACCTGGACTACCCTAGAAGTGCAATATTCCTGATCTCAGCCTCCTGTGCAGCTAGGATTGCACGCATGAATGAGCCACTGGCACCCCGCTTGAGATGGTATTTTGTTTTATTTTTGTGCCAGTGCTGGGACTTGAACTCAGGGCCTTGTGGTGCTACTTGGCTTTTTCCCTCAAGGCTGGTGTTCTGTCATTCACTTGAACCACAGCTCCACTTCTAGCTTTTTGCTGGAATCTCATGGATTTACCTGCCTGGGTTGGCTTTGAACCTTGATTCTCAGACCTCAGCTTCCTGAGTAGCTAGGATTACTGGTGTGAGACACTGGCTCCAGGTGCTGTCCTTTAGCTTTTCAGCCCAAGGCTAGTGCTCTACCACTTGAGTCACAGCACCACTTCCAGTTTTCTGGTGGTTAATTGGAGATAAGAGTCTCCTGACTGAGCTGGCTTTGAACCACAATCTTCAGATCTCAGTCTCCTGAGTAGCTAGGATTATAGGGGCGAGCCACCGGTGCCCGGCCACTCTGAATTAATTCTTTTTTTTCTTTTCTTTTGGTCGTTGTAGGGCTTGAACTCTGGGCCTGGGCGCTGTCCCTCAGCTCCTCAGCTCAAGGCGAGCACTCTACCACTTGAGTCACAGTGCCACTTCTGGTTTTCTGAGTGGTTTATTGGAGATAAGAGTCTCATGGACTTTCCTGCCCAGGCTGGCTTTGAACCATGATCCTCAGATCTCAGCCTCCTGAGTAGCTAAGATGACAGGTGTGAGCCACCGGCGCCTGGCTATGAAATCATTCTTTTAACATGGTTATAAGCATTCCCAGCATGTAGTCACTGCTCAGTACCTGATTATTGTTACCTGGAGGTAGAAGTCAAGTTGGCAAATTCTGTCTCTGACACTAGCCAGAATTGTGACCGTTTTGGAACGGGGACTGTTGGGCGCCGTGCTTGGCTGGGCTGCCTGCAAGCGTCTGCACCATCCACTCGATGTCGATGACCTCCAGAGCCCTGGCTCCACGCTCCTGCGCTCCTCAACTCCGTCTTTGATGTCAGGCGCTTAATCCTTTTTACTCTAAGAAAACTCTTCTTTGCCCTTTTACATCTTCTGTTGACATTTAAAACTCCTTCCCTTTGTTCTGACCTTATTGAATAGAGAGAATAATTTCTTGGAGTTCTCTGTGTAATGAATGTTCATGTACTTACAGATTCTGATCGAGTTTCTCCTCAACCTTTACTCTGAGAGAGCTTGCATCTTGGGGCACAGAAAACAGTTCAGCAAGCATTTTGGAGGACGGTGTAGAATAAAAATCCTGTTTTTGCTCCTACAGTGTGAGCAAATGTTAGTGTCACCCAGACATCAGCTGGAGTACCCTGCCCCAAAGAATTGAAGTGAGAGCTGAGCACCAGTGGCTCACACCTGTAATCTTAGTTACTCAAGGCTGAGATCAAACGATTGTAGTTTGAAGCCAACTTGGGTAGGAAAGTTCATGAGGTTCTTATCTCCAATTAACCAGAAAAAGCCTAAGTGGAGCTGTGGCCCTTGTCTTGAGTGGAAAAGCCAAATGAGAACGCAAGTTTAAGACCCACTACTGGCACAAAAACGAAAGGAAAAAGAATTGAAATTAAATTGGCTAAAATTTCTACACCAAGGATGGTGGAATCCATGTAGCTAGCTCTCCGCAAGCTGGTGTGGAGCTGGGGAGGGGAGGGAGAAGTGTGGAGGAGTCTTCCTGGACTTACTGTTCCTTTCCCCTTCATGCCAGCGGTGAGAACAGTCTGTAGATCACCGCCAGCCTTCTTGTGATCCCCTGTCCTCTCAGTCTCTTAAATATCCTGGCCAGAAGGCTGGATGTGAGAAATTGTTGACTGAAGTAATGAGGTAATGGAGTATGTGTACAGCAGGTGTGAGGGGGAGGTGAGAAGGGGGCGGGGTGAAGTGTTACTCTCTGTTATTGCAAAGCAGAGGCTTAAAATGAGAAATTAGTTATGGCTTCCAGTAATGAAGCTGTAGATCTTTTAGACTAAGCCCTCCCACAGCTAATAACCATAAACTCTGTGCAACAAGATCAGCACCTATAACTGTTGGCAAGCAGCAGGAAGCAGGCAGAAAACTGAAAGAAATTGACCCTTAAAGAAGGAAATGAAAGCCGGGCGCTGGTGGCTCACGCCTGTAATCCTAGCTACTCAGGAGGCTGAGATCTGAGGATCGCGGTTCAAAGCCAGCCCGGGCAGGAGAGACCGTGAGACTCCTATCTCCAATAAACCACCAGGAAACCAGAAGTGGCGCTGTAGCTCAAGTGGTAGAGCGCTCGCCTTGAGCTGAAAGCTGAGGGACAGCGCCCAGGCCCAGAGTTCAAGCCCCATGACCGACAAAAAAAAAAAAAAAAAAGAAGGAAATGACATTTCCTTTTCTGCAGGTAGGCTCAATCTTTGCCCACGCAGGGTACTAAGAACTTGGTAAGGAAACTGTAGTGTTACTGGCTTGAAGAACCAGAGGACAAAGTTTGGGAAAACCACAGCAGCTGCAAAGTAAGCATGGTAATTTTAAGAAAGAATGACAGGTGCCAGTGGCTCATGCCTGTGATCATAGTTACTCATGAGGCTGAGATATGAAGATCATGGTTCAAAACCAGGCAGGAAAGTCAGAAGTTGAGCTGGAGCTCAGGTGGTAGAGCACCAGCCTTGAATGAAAAAGCTAAGGGACAGTGCCATGTAAAAATCTGCTTATGCACACATTCTGTGTATAAACTCTAGTCAGACCTCTAGATGGCTCCTAAAGCATGCATGGGGCAGGGCGAATGAAGCTCAGTTAAGGCTAAGAGATCTGCAGAGACTTTTCTGTTGCTGCACACAAGGGAAAAGTAGTTTGAAATCGGAGTAGAGCTTATCTGCCTGCTTTCTTTTTAAAAATCAGTATTCTTCAAAAGAGCATAACAGACCCCAGAGTTAATACAACATACATTTTGTGATGTTCACTATTCTGGACATTATACCCCCCAAATTGCTAGATAAAGTGAAAAATAGGAAAGGGGGATTCATACACAAGAGAAAAGAAGTCTTGTCCCCACAAGGATCCAGATGTTGACATTCAAAAGCAAGTACTTAAAAATAGCCCTCATGGATATACTCAAGGGCACAAAGGAAAGTGTCATAGCAATGAACTAAAATAGTGGAAATCTCAGTAAAGGAACAAAAATGATAAAATAAATCGAGATTTGAGAACTGACCAATACAGTGTATGAAATTGAGAATTTACTACTAGGTATGCATAGCAGGTATTTACTATTTGGTATGCATCTGTAAACAGAGATAAGAACATATATTCAGAGACTTGATAATATTGCATGACCTACTACAAATGTGGTTGGAGTCCCAGAAGAAGAGGAAAGAGAATGGAAAAAATATTTTGAATGAGTAACAATTCCTCAAATTTGACAAAAATATATGCATTTACAGATTCAAAAGAAAAAAAAATCAATATAAACCCCAAATAGGACAAGTACAGGGAAAATCACGCCTGAGCATATCACAGCCAAACTTCTGGAGACAAAACAAAGAAAAATAATAACTATCAACTGTGAAATCTTGAAATCTGATAGGATGACTCTGACTCGGAAGGGAACAGAGACGTGGAAACCACTGACTTCTCATCAGAGAGTGGATCCCAGAAGCAGCGATGGTATCTACACTGCTGACAAAAAACCTTGTCTGCCTGTAACTCTGTGTCCCTCAAGAATGAAGGAACAATAAAGACATTTTTCACGAATGAAAGCAGAATTCATTACCAGCAGGTGCACATTGCTGACCTGAGAAACGGAGTTCTTCAGGGTGAAGGGAGATGACATCAGGTCAGAACTTGAATCTTCAGCAAGGAATGAAGAACATTTGGAAAGTAATCATGCTGTAATATATATGACAATATAAAGGGTAGGTGTTAGGGAAGGGCTATTTATAATTGCAAGCTCTTTTCTGTGAATTTACACAATATTAAGGATGACTATTATCCCTTGAGCAGCCATTAAATAATATAAGGAGATATAGCTCAAAAGCAAGTAGATAAAGTAGAATTATGAAAATAGTCATTCCAAAAAAGGCATTAGAGTGAAATAAAAAGAGAGGTAAGAACAAAATAAATGTCAATGTGATAGATGTAACTGATCATATCAGAAATTTAATTAAAAGTAAATGGAGGGCTGGGAAGGTAGCTCAGTGGTAGAGTGCTTGCCTTGCATGCATGAGGCCCTGGGTTCGATTCCTTAGTACCACATCAGGAGAAAAAGCCGGAAGTGGCACTATGGCTCAAGTGGTAGAGCATTTGCCTTGAGCTGAAGAGTCGAGGGACAGCGCCCAGGCCCAGAATTCAGGCCCCACAACCGACAAAAAAAAAAAAAAAAAAAAGTAAATGAACAAATGCTTCAATGAGAAGAAATTGTCAGAATGGATTCAAAAGAAGGACCAAACTATGCTGCTGAGAAGTGGCATATCTTCAGGAAGAAAGAAACAAACAAGCTAAAAACAAATAGGTAGAATTAAGAGGAGGGATGCAAACGGTATGTGCAAGAAAATGGGAAGTATTTTAATAGTAATAAATAAAATAGACGTCAGGACAAAAAGTATTACTAGAGATTTGCACGGAAGGCTACATGCACCTCATAGCATACCATCCAAACACATGAATTTTTCCCCTACAGATTAAAGGGAGAATAATTTCACAACCATAGTTGAAGAATTTAACATCCTTCTCTAAGAAATTGGTAGAAAGAACTCGACAAGCCAGTAAAGATAGATTGTAATGATACCATTAAGCCATCCTAATTGACACTGTCCAATGCTGTATATATAACAAGGAAGGGATAATGTGCTTTTGAGTTCCAAAGAGTACTTCACCAAGCTTGGCCATAAAGCAAATCTCAGTATATTTAAAGGGATTTAAATAGCACAGAGCCTAGTTTCTGATCACAGTGGAGTTAAATTAGTAATAAATAATAAGATAATGAACAAAAAGGACAACTGTAAATATTTGGTAGCTGAACTACCATTTCTAAAGGCACTAATGGTCTTGGTTAAGACAGAGTGATAGGGACCAGATGCCTGCTCTCATCTTAAACAACTAAGAAGCGAGACAGAACCTAAGGGGTTTTCAAGACACTGAACACCAGGCAGTGGGAGTAAGGGTAAGTCCTGAAGTGCACTGGCCTTCTGCCTGGTGACATCCTGAGTCCTTGTGGTGACCCTGGATTAGGAGATTGAGTTAGGAATCCAGCAGTGTTGAGTTAGAGTTGTTCTCAAGGAGGGGGAGGGTGGAAAGGGGAGAGACAGAGGAGAAGGAAAGAAGGAGAGAGTGGGAGACAGGGAGAGACAGGGAGAGAGGAAGACAGGAGGAGAGAAGGGAGAGAGAGAAAAAAGAGAAAAGAGGTGTCTGAGAGGCTTCCCCCATGTTCTCAAGGAGCTCTGATGAGCACATGCTTTGTGAGGAGGTTTCTTGAAGCGGGGGAAAAGCCACCTGAAAGGAGCCATGAGAACAAACCCTAGAGCCCCCAGCACTTAGCAGTTCACGTTCCAATAAGCCAGCTGGAAACTCTTCATAATCTGCACAGATATTAAGCTTAGTAGTGGGTGAAATAAGCCCTAAACTAAATACCTCTGTGATCTCTCCTAATAAAGCGTAGGAGCTGCCCTGGTAAGTGGTCTGCTGTTTCCAAGTAATTAAACTGTGTCCCAGAACTAGTTGCAAGAGAATTAACAGGAATACAAAAATTGAAAATATCTAATAGAGTAAAATTCATTTTAAGAGCATTAAAGTATTCGACTATGATTATGTAATTATTCTTGTTTCAATCCTGTGAATTTTTTTTCCGTTTGGTTGATGTTCCACTGTGAGGTATATATTAAGGTCAAGTAAAATGTTGTCTGGCATCCAAATGAAGATTACAAGGCATGCAGAGAAATAGAAACATGTGAACTGTGATGTGAAGAAAAGTTGATCAATAGACCCAGAAATGGCAGAAATATAATTAGTAGACATAACCACTAAACTGACTACTACAAAAACACAGACAGAGAAAAGGGGGCTGGGAAGGTGGCTCAATGGTAGAGTGCTTGCCTTGCATGCATGAGGCCATGGGTTCAATTCCTCAGCACCACATAAGCAGAAAAGGCCGGAAGTGGTGCTGTGGCTCAAGTGGTAGAGTGCTAGCCTTGAGCTGAAAGCTGAGGGACAGCGCCTGTGCCCAGGCCCAGAGTTCAGGCCCCATGGCAAAAAAAAAAAAAAAAAAAAAAGAAGGAAATGACA
>NW_012267218.1:3803942-3875674 GCF_000151885.1 Dipodomys ordii | reverse complement strand
AAAAAAAAAAAAAAAAAGACAGAGAAAAGCATAGGCAGGTTAAAGAGGGCATGGAAGAAATAGAAAAGATCCAGCTTGAACTTGTAAAGATGAAAAATAGATTGCATAAGATTAGTAGCAAATTAGAAAGTGTAAGAGAGAATGTACATGAACTTGAAGATACAGTAATAAACAGGAAGCAAAAAGCTTGATCTGAGCATCAGTGATGTGTGGCATGACTTCAGATCCACCAAATCTACATGGAATGGAGGGCCTTAGAGCAAAAAGAGTAGGTAAAGTTGGCTAAAAGTTTTTTGCTTGCTGAAAACCATAGCTCATCTCCGTGAATCCCCTGACACAAGAAACATAAAGGAAAATGTACCTAGCAATGTATCTTGATGAACTTTCTTTTTTTTTTTTTTTTTTTGTGGGGCTTGAACTCTGGGCCTGGGCGCTGTCCCTCAGCTCTTCAGCTCAAGGCGAGCGCTCTACCACTTGAGCTACAGCGCCACTTCCGGTTTTCTGGTGGTTTATTGGAGATAGGAGTCTAACAGTCTCTCCTGCCCGGGCTGGCTTTGAACCGTGATCCTCAGATCTCAGCCTCCTGAGTAGCTAGGATTACAGGCGTGAGCCACCAGCGCCTGGCATTGATGAACTTTCTTATAACCAGAGGAGATCTTAAAAGCAGAGAGGAAAAAGCCAGATTATATACAGAGGGACAAAGACAAACTTGACCCCAGACTTCCTGGAAATAATGCCAGAGGAGAGAGGAACTCAGTTCGGAGAAGAAAAATGAAAACCCAAACCACTGTCAATTTCAGATTTAATACTTGGTGAACTATCCTTCAAAAAGAGGAGGCAGAGTACTTTTGCAGACATTTAAAAGCTGAAGTGATTCATCCCCAGCAAGTTTGCATCACAAGGGATGTTAATAAAGGGGGTCCTTGAGGCAGGAGGAAAATGATCCCAGATAGAAATCAACATCTCACAAGAGGAATGATGAGCAGAAAGTGGTAAATATGTAGGTGAATGCAAAATACTTTTTTCCTTATTTAAAAGTCACTTTCCCTGATGATTGACTCCTGAAGTAAAAACACAATGTATCATGCAGGTTGTAACATGTGGAGATGTAAAATGCAGGAGAAAAGTACAAGGCTGCCTTGGGGAGATGGTGTGCGTCGTTTCCTGGTTCTACAGACAGTGGCGATATTACTTGAGGGTAGACTGTGATCAGCTAAAGATCTGTAAACCTTAAAGCAACTACTAATCAACTAAAGAAAACGTATTGTTAGGAGGCTAATGGTGGGAAGAAAATTGAAATAAAAGATCCAAAAGGAGGCAAAGAAAAGAAAAAAACAACAGGTGGGATAAGTAGAGCACAAATGGCGAGATTTAAGCCCCAGCCTGATCAATAATAGGCAAAGGGTGTAGACATCCCATTTAAAAGATTGAGATTGTTGGGTTGTGTTAAATGACAGTATGTGATTATACAATCTACCTTAAAGACACAGAAAGGTTAAATATAGAAGGATAGAAAAAGAGCCAAGGCTAATAGTAATAATAGAAAGCCAGCATAGCTATATAAATACCAGAGAAGTGGATTTCAAAGCAAAAAATATTACAGGAATAACGAGAATCAAAACCACAGAGGCCATACCTGTAGGTGCATAACACCAGCAACACAAATACCATGTGCATAGACATTTATACACATATGTACTAAGAGAGCCTCAGAATGCATAACTGCCCAAATGGAATAGAGAAATAGCATAATCCACAGGAACAGTTGGATATCTCAACACACCTTTCTCCATATCTGATAAATGACATAGACAGAAAGCCAATTAGATATGAAAGACTGGGACAGCGGTGTCACAAAACACACACACACACACACACACACACACAAATAAATTTATAGGATGTCGCAAGAACAGTTCTCAGAGACTAATTTATAACATCAAATGCTTATGTTAGTAGAGAAGAAAATTTTCAAATCAGTAATATTGGTTTCCATCTTAAACCACTAGAAAAAAAAAGAGCAAATGCAAGTCAAATAGGCAAAAGAAGCGAAGGTAACAGCAGAAATACTTGACATAGAAACAGAGAAGTAGTGATGAGCAATCAGTGAATCAAAAGCTATTTGTTTGTTTATTTTAAGACAGGACATCCCTGTGTGGTACAAGTTGACCGGACACAATCCTCTTGCTTCAGCTTCCCAACTGCTGGAGTGCAGGCGTGAGCCACCTTTCATGCCCCAAAGCTGCCTTTCTGAGCTGAAGTTACCTTTACCTAGAATCAGGAATGCAAGAGAAAAGATAAGAATTGTCAGTTAAAGGAGTGAAAGGAGTGACTTAGTTATAGATCCTGCAGATATTTAAAGGATACTAAGGAAATATATGATCAACTTTATACCAATATACTCTATAACGTAGAGGAAATGAATAAATGCCCTGAAAGACTCTGGTAACAAAATCTTACTCAGAGACAGCCCAGTAGCCTCATGTCTATTAAAGAAATTACATTTAAGTAGGTACCAGTGGTTCATACTTGTAATCCTAGCTATTAGCTATTCAGGAGGCTAGATCTGGAGGTTCATAGTTCAAGGATAGCCCAAGCAGAAAAGTCTGTGAGACTCCTTCTCTGATTGATCAGCAAAATGCTAGACTAGAGGTGAGGCTCAAGTGGTAGAGCATCAGTAGAACAAACAAGCCAGAGAAGAGCTCAAATCCCTGATTTACTGATTAACAACAAAAGAAAACAATGTAAACATTAGTTGTAATATCATACTTGTACCAGGCTAGAGAGGGTGTAGTAGGCTTGCCCAGAATGTATAAGGCCCTGAGTTCCAGATCCCCAGCTCTATAGATACAAATAAATAATACCTCCCCATATGATCAGGAGCAAAGCCAGGATGGCCACTCTCCTCATGTCTAGTCAGCATTGTCCTAGAGATTAAAGCCCATTCTCTCAAGAAAGCAGAAAGGGAGAAAGTAAAACTCTTCATTTGCAAGTACCATAATCATCAATCCTACTGAATCTATAAAGTAATTTGTAGAACTAAAAAAAGTAGGCTGCATTGTTGAGTCCAAGATCAGTAAAAAATTAATTCTAGTTCCTCATATTGGAAATGAACAATCTGAAATTTAAAAATCAGCTTTAATATCATTAAAACATGAAATAATCAGGAATCTGTCTGATAAAAGATATGCAAAGTCTTTTCATTTAAAACCTGCAAGCCAGACATGATGGCTCAAGCCTGTCCTCCTGGCTTCTTAGGAGGTGCAGATTGGAGGATGAAAGTTTGAGGCATAGGTGAAGAGACATTTTCCAGATTTTTTTGGGGGGGGTCTGTCATGGAGGTTGAACTCTGGGCCTGGGCGCTGTCCCTCAGCTCTTCAGCTCAAGGCTAGCGCTCTACCACTTGAGCCACAGCACCCACTTCTGCCTTTTTCTGTTGATGTGGTGCTGAGGAATTGAACCCAGGGCCTATGCATGTGAGGCAAGCACTCTACCACTGAGCCATCTTCCCAGCCCCTCCAGATTCTATCTTAACCAATGTGTAGACATGATGGCACGTGCTTGTCATCCTAGCTGGTGGGGAAGCACAAGTGGGGAAAATACTGCCCAGGCTGGATGGGGCTCTACCTTGAATGTAACTAATGGAAAAAGGGGCTGGAGACCTGTGTCAAATGGTAGAGCAACTGCCTAGTCCTGAGTTCAGTCCCCAGTATTGCCAAGAACAAAACAAAACAAAACAAACCTCAAAACTATGCAGAACATTGCTTAGGGAAATTAAAGAGGGCTTGAGTCCAGTTCATGGACTAGATATTCAGCCTTGTTAAGACACCTGCCCTAATCGGCTTGTGGGTTCATGGCAGTTCTGGTCCTTGAACACCTCCCTCCCCCAAAGTATCCTCCGGTTTTCACAGGCAGGTGGACTGACTTTGTCCCACTGACAAGGGAGCACATAGTCCACAGGTTTGTACTGAGCTGTAAGGTTGGGAGTGGTCTCTAGAATCATTTTTGGGAGCAACAAGAGCTGCTAAGGGAGGTGGAAAGATGACCAGAAGCCAGGGATGAAGGCGTGCTGCCGGGGTGGGGGTGGGGGCAGTGGTTGGCTGGGCAGAGTCATAGGAGAGCCAGAGGTTCCCCGGAAGTTTGACAGCCATTACTTCTAGGTTGTGGTCTTTTTTTTATTTCTTATTTTGTGTTGGTCGTGGGGCTTAAACTCTGGGCCTGGGCGCTGTCTCTGTGCTCTTCAGCTCAAGGTGAGCAAGCCACAGCGCCACTTCCAGTTTTCTGAGTGGTTTACTGGAGATAAGAGTCTCATGGACTTTCCTGCCCAAGCTGGCTTTGAACTGTGATCCTCAGATCTCAGCCTCCTGAGTAGCTAGGATTACAGGGTGAGCCACTGACACCCGGCTAGGTTGTGGCCTTATGGATGACTTTCTTTGTGTTTTTTTCCACTTTTGACAAGTTTTTTTTCTTTTCTTTTCTTTTTCTTTTTTTCCAGAGCATACTTATTTCCATTGTAACCAGAGAAACGGCAATCTTGTAGTTGATTCCTTTGGGATTTTGCTTTTTGCTCTTCTGAACAGTTTGAATATTTTACAAGGAGATTATATTTCTCCTCTAATGAAAACCCAAAGGCAGGTAGGCAGGAAGAACATGACTCGGGCCTGAAGCAACAAGCTGTGTTCCCAATCTAAGGAGGCCTCTGTGCCCACCTCTTCCCCCTGCTCCTCGGGGTGGGGCCCCGTTTCAGGAAGCAGACAGTGGAAGCCATGTATACAGGACACGTGCCAATGGTCAAACCACATTTTGCCAGTCATGTTCTTCTCAAATCTGTTACTTTGATTGGACACATACAACGCCTCTAGTTAATAGGTTGAATCATCTCTGAGCATTTGACAGAAGCCTTGGCTCCTTAATTCTATGAAGGTAGTTTGGGATCTCTAATTGCTTCATTGAAAAAAGGCAGACACTTCAGGCCGCTGCAGTGTTTGGGAATTAATCTTTAAAGCCTGACAGTGAACATTAAATTCAATTAGGAAGAGCGATTGGCAAAGATTCCTCTCTTTTGCCTTGGGTCCTTTGAGCAGTCGCTGACTGGTCAGCATTGATTCTGGTGCCATCGCTGTCTGGGCCTTGTGCAGGAGAGCTGCTGATGTTTATGTCCATACCTCCAAGAATTGTCACGTGCCCAGGCCCCACAACCCCCCTAAGCCCTTCCCTGGGCCTGTTTGGGTTACCCCGGCCCAAGAACTCAAATGTGCTGCATTGCTGGCTGCCCTTGGCATCACTGAGTTAAAACTTTTTCCTCTCTTTCTACCTTGATCATCCTCTTACTCCTCTCTGCCCCTCCCGCCTTCTCTCTCCCATCTCCTCCTTTGCTTCTTCCTCCTCTCTTACCTGTTCCTTTTTGTTTCTCCATTTCTCGTTCCCTTCCTTCTTCTTCTCCTCTCCCCTTAACTTGACATCTTTATTTTAAATTATAAAGTCATTATAAGTATATGTTATGCTTAAAAACACAGGAAAAAAGTGTGATGTCACCCACGTCCCCACCACTGGCATGGTAAAGTCCAGGGCTTTGTTCCCAGGTGGCACGGGGCCATCAGCAGCAAGTGACGCACTGGCCAGGCTCTTCTCTTGGCTTGGAGGCCCACCCTCGTTCTGGTCTGGCCTGTGACGTCTGGGAGGGCGTGGGGCGGTGGGGGAGGCTCGATGAGGCTCTGGCCTACTTTTTGCATTTTTTGTTTTGTGGGCAGAGCTCAGCCAGGGCATGACCTACACACCGTCTCGGTGGCAGGGCCATCCACGTGTTCAGCCTCTGTCCTAGGCCTCTTCTGACCATTGTACTGTGTTCTCAACGGCCTGCTTCTGTTATTCAGAACTGTGCTCCTCCCTGTGCTCCTCCCTGCTGGGCTGCTCCTCCTGTAGCCAAGTCTAACTATTTCTTTTGGTGCTCAGACCAAAATGTTAAAGGGTCATTTTGGTCTTTTCTCTTGCCCTCCTATCCCATCTCTAGTCCCGGGGGCTCCTGTTGCTTCCGCCTTCTGCCGAGCCTCTCCTCCCTGGCCTCCAGTTGGTACCAGCTACTCTCCTCCTGTACCCTGGATTCTTTTTTTTTTTTTTTTTTAACCATAAACTAGAGACAATTTGTTGTATTTTCAGCATGATATAGCTGGCAAAGGATTGCATCCAGAAAATACAAATAATAAGAAAAAAATCAAATTCAGAAGGGAAGAAGCTAAAGAATATGGAAAAGGCACTTTAGAAAAGAAAAATCATGCAAGCCCAATAAGAAATGAAGAGAGTCTCAACCTTGCCACCTTTTAGGAAATTGTAAAATATTTTTACCTACCAGGTGAACAAAAATGAAAAAAGAATGTCTAGTGTTGGCCATAGTGTTTATAATTAGGTAATGACAGTAAAAAAAATGCCTTTCTAGGTAATTTGGCCTGTTAACGAAAATGTTTAAGCAATGACATTTTTATTTACCCTGGATTCTTGCATCGCTCCCCTCCTCTCTCCCCGCATCTGCCTTGCTCTCCTCCTTGTGTGGCTGCCAAGGCCCTGTTAGAAGATACCCTGTCCCTATCCTCTGCCTATGAAGGCCTGAATGTTCTGGTTGTGACTTTCTGACCTCATTGCTGGTTACTTACCATCTTGGCCTGTTTGCCTCTTGTATACTGCCCTGCCCACTCTTGCTTGGTGGTGCCAGGTATCCTCTTGTCTCTGCTTGCAAATGTTCCTCCCCCAAATTCTTCAAAGCTTTCTTCTTTACCCTTCAGGTCTTCTTGGAGAGATCTACCTGGCCACCCTGGCCCCTCTTCTTGACCTTACAACCCCCCTTCTTAGTTACCTTTTAAAACTTCAGTTGTAAGTAGGGTGTCGGTAGCTTATACCTGTAATCCTAGCTACATGGGAGGCTGAGATCTGAAGACAGTGGTTTGAAGCCTGTTCAAGCAGGAAAGTCCCTGAGACTTTTACCTTTAAAAACCAAAAATGGAGCTATAGTTCAAGTGGTAGAGCACTACCCTTGAGCACAAAATCTCAGGGACAGCACCCAGGGCCTGAGTCCAAATCCCAGGACTGTCAGTCTTTATCAATACCAGATACATAGCAGATACACAGTATATCTTTCTTCCCCACTGAAACGCCACCTCTTGAAAGGCAAGGGGCTGGTCCTCGTTTTCTGTTGAACAACACCTGCCTGGTAGCAGGTACTCTCGAAGTATCTGTGGGACAACTGAACAAGCTTCCCAGAAGAGAGCATTTGGGTATCTTTGCGTGGGAGTATTCTCCCTCTCCCTTGCCCACCCCCTCCCATGTGGCCACCTCTCACTCCCAAGAGGAGACGCTGCTCTGTATTCCCAACCCTACCCTTCTCCCTCCAATTCCAGGAGGGACCCCCATCCTCATGCATGTTCTTGTAGCCTTACTACAAGTGAATGAAGGGGCCGGAAGGTGGCTCAGTGGTAGAGCGCTTGCCTCGCATGCATGAGGCCCTGGGTTCGATTCCTCAGCACCACGTAAGCAGAAAAAGCCAGAAGTGGCGCTGTGGCTTGAGTGGTAGAACGCTAATCTTGAGCTGAAGAGCTGAGGGACAGCACCCGGGCCCAGAGTTTAGGCCCCACAATTGACCCCCCCTCCAAAAAAAGAAGAAAAGTGAATAAAAAAACGAGGTCGATGCTGTTTTGTGGGTGTCTCTTTTTTAAATGCATGCAATATAAAATTCATTGTTGAGGCCATTCTCAGCATTTCCATTCAGTGGCGGGAGGCACACCGGCACTGTCCTGCAGCCATCACCACAATCCATCCTCCTGCAGAACTTGCAAAACCGAGACTCTGTCTCCTGGAACAACAACTCTTTCCATTTCTGTGCCTGTGACTACCCAGGGACCCTCATGAAGTGGAGCCATGTGGTAGATATCCTCTTGCAACTACCTTATTTCGGTCAGCATCATGTCCTCAAGTTTCATCTGTGTTGTAGCAGGTATCCGGATTGCCTCTTTCTGCACCTGTACCTCTGGATGGATAGACTACCTGTTGCTTGTCCATTATCTTCCGTGGATACATGGAAGCAATAACAATATTGTTTTTATTTTTTATTTTGCTTTTGCAAATAATATTATATGATCCTGGCTTCAGTTTGGGGGTACATACCTAGAAGTGGAGTTGTTGGATCATCTGGTAATTCTGTGTTTATGTTTTTGAAGACCCTCTATACTGTTTTCCAGTAACACCTTACAATTGAAACCCAGAGTTTTAGTTTATCCAAATCCTTGTCAACTCTTGGTATTTTGTTCTTTTGTTAGTAGCCAGCCTAATAAGATTGTAGCATGTGTGTGTTTAAAAAAAATGAAATGACCTCATACTTGGCATATGGGGCTTGTCTTATGTACAGAATATTAATTTATTACCAGTTGGCCCCGTTAACCCTGTAGGTCTTGGTAATTCATTTTACTTTGACTGTTTTTGCTCTTAATCCCATATTCATACGTGGTTTGGCAGAAATAGCCTTTCTCTGCCCTTTGCTGCCCTTCCATGCGTTCTTGCTCTACTTTGAAGTCTTTTGACTGTTCTTCTGTTATTTCTGTCCCTGTTTCTAAATGTAACCACCGCTATTTCTTGATTTCTCAGTTTGAGGCCTAGATATTGACCCCTGGTACAGAAAAAAATAACTAGTGCGCGCTTAGCATCCTTTGAAGGCTCTACTTGGCCTCTTGTTTTCTTAAGCATAGACATCTACATATTCCCAGGAAACCACTCTCAGAACTCCCCAACTTTGCCCTTTGAGAGACTATAGGACTTGGCCGGGAATGATTTTTCTCCTTCAATAGGAAGGTTACCCCTCGAATCCGGTCTGCAGGAGTGTGTGGGTGTGCTTTGTTTGGGTTTTTCTCCTATTAACCAAAAGGAAGCTTGGTTTTCCTGGTCAGGTGAGAAGAGCTCAGGGACTCGTGGCCACTGCAAGCCTCAAGCATCACATCCCGCGGCTGTGTGATTCCTGCTGGTCACCAGCCGGTCACCAGCTCCTCACTCCTACAATGCTTTCTTTATCTCCACTTCATGGATGGGGAGCCTGAGGCCCAGAGAGGTGAAGCCACTGGGCCAGGTCTCATGAGGGATAAATAGCAGTGTCAAGTAGAGGCTGAGCTCTGCCTCACAGTGACCGGGCAGGCTATGTGTATGTCTCATTGCCCTGAGCACCCCTGTGAGCCAGGCCTCGCCAACCATGGCATTCCAGCTTTCCTGCCTTTCCATGCGAACGTGCAGCTCTGTACCTGGGCTCTTCTACCACTCGCCGAAGTCATTCGGTATGCATAGAGCTTTCTCCTGATGGCCTCGTTCACCCTGTGGGATGTTGGGATGGAGATGAGGGACCGTGCTTTCTCCCAGAAGGAAGCACAACTGTCCCTAAGGCAGGTGCTGTCCCCCTGCCTGGATAGAAATACAGGTGTGGCTGGCCTCTTGGTGAGCTTCTTTAAAGAGAATATTCCATGGGAATAGCTTGGCCTTGTGCCATAGCCTCCACAGGACAGATAGCAGGATGTACAGGAGACTCAGAGGGGACTGTGACTGTTGCTGTGGCTAGCTGGTGTGAAGGGCAGGGAAGGTGAATGGACACAGGAAATGCTGTTTTCCTTAACCTCAGAATAAGTAAGCTTGCATGTTTCTGCAAGGAGAGGTATAACATCTAGATGTTGGTAGAGCAATTAACGGGGGCTCCAACTCCTGGGTGAGCCCCTGATTGTGGCTGAGCGGAGCCAGGAGACCAGGCCTCATTTCAATGCTGATGCTGTCTGTCTGCGTTTCTGTCGCAGATATGGAATGCCGTGGACTCGGGGCGCTGCCTGCAGACCTACCTCCTGCACAGTGAGGCAGTGCGGGCGGCGCGGTGGTCTCCCTGTGGCCGGCGCATCCTCAGTGGTGGCTTTGACTTCACCCTGCACCTAACAGACCTTGAAACAGGTGGGTTGGGCTGCATCATTGTCCTGAGGCACCCCAGCAGCTCTTCTGCTGAGGAAGGCTCTCTAGAGGGTTCTGGATCACAAACCTCATGTGGTCTTGGGGTGTGGGAAGGGTTCTTGAGAAGGGCTCATCTCTGGGTGACTCCAGATGGTTTGGTGGCCAGAACAGAGACTCCCTGCAGAGTATGGGAGGTAGGCCTCTGCTAGCCAGCACAGAGGACAGAGCCAAGGTTGTCTCAGCCCCAAACTGCAGGGGCTTTTAACATGCAATCTGACTGAAATAGATTTACCTCGATCATGGTGTCCTTTGGTTGGAATCCATTTAGAATTCCTATCAATGGGTTGCTGTTGGGAGGCTGATTGGTTCCACCCCTCAGGGGAGTCTCTGGATGGGTTCTGCCTCAGTGAGCACACTGAGAAAGCCTGTGAGGACGTGGGTCTGTGCGGGCTAGCTCCTCAGGAGCCCTTGACCGGTGGGCCAGGGAGGGAGGGCTAAGCCGGAGGAGCTTTCCCTTCCCCAAGTCCCCTACTGGGTGACTGTGAGCACAGACCAGGTAGAGCTAGAATCAAACCAGCACGATTCAGGCCTAGCTTCCTAATATTCCCATGGCCTCCTGAGACCCTCCTTGGCCACCTTCCTACTGGGTGCCTCATTCAGGGCGAGGAGGGTTGGTTCCTGCAGCCTGGTGGCTTCCCCAGAGGCTGCAAGGCAACCTCTTGCCTCTCTGGTCCAACAGCAGCCTGCTGGCCCCATTGATGGTGGCTCTGGGGCTGCCTCTTGCAGGATCTGAGGCTCTCTGTAGTCCACGCCCCCTCCCAAAAGTTCAGGGGAATGGCATGGATGGGAAAGGTGGTGTTGGGTAGCTTTGGGTCCTTATTTTCTAGGGCGGTGCTGGAGATCAACTTAGGGCCTTGCACAAGCTAGGCATATATTCTACCACTAAGCCACACCCCAGGTTCCTGTGCACTCTCGGGAGGGGGTGACTGAGGACCTATCAGGCCACTCTTTTGGGAATGGCATCGCCTCTGGGTTCATCTGGGCTCTTCTGGAGGTTCGGTTTCCTTCACTCAATTCATTACTTATTTTGTACCTATTGTGTGCAGGACCTGGTGCTGGGACTACAGTTGAGATCATGCTGTCTGTCCCTAAGGAGGGCGTGGCTGAGGGATTTAGAGCTCAGCATTTGGAAGACCTCCTGTCCCCAGAGGGGACCTCTGCTGTTAATGGACCATTTCTATCCATCTCCTGCCTCTCCGGAGAGCTCCTGGAGGGTGGTCCTGCCCTGGTGGTCTCTGTTTCCATCCACTGCCAGGGCTGCTTCTTTTCTCCCTGCCCAAGAGAGAGAAGTCCCTGTGGGCTGCTAGGGTGAGCAGGCCCGGCCCTCCCCGCAGTCTCCCCATCCCGGCACACTCCAGCATCTGCCTGGGTCTCGCTGGGTGCTGTCTACAGCTGAGGCTGAGATGGCGGCTGCATAGCCCCCGTGGCCTTTGTCCTGGTTTGACTTGTCCTTTCTCTTCACCAAGTCTAGTCTCCGTTTACTTGATCTGCCTTTTCCGCCCATGGTGATTTGGCTTTTTCATTTCAATCTAATTAGAGCTCCCTGCCAGGAGAAGGCAATGCAGGCCGTTCTCACTGCAGCGCTTTGGGAATTAGTCACTCCGTGCCCATTGTCGTTAATGGGAATTTGGCGCCGGGGCCATTTATCCTGGTGTCCTCAATCAATACAGTTAAAAATCTGCAGATTCTAAAATGTCAATACCCGGCCTGAAATATGGAGGGCCAGCAACATTTTATCTCGTTAATTTATAGTTCTGACGGGCTGTTGGCTTATGGAACAACCATGAATCAACACTTAATAAAATCTGCTCACAGATTAATTATTTGTGGCGCTCCTGTTTCCGTCTGTAATCTTCCTAACAAACGTCTCTGGGTACATTAGGCTGAGGTGGCCTCAGGGAACACTGGCAGATGCCACCAGGGCCCTCACCAGCTTTGTGAGTGACCCATCCTGCAGACCAAATCAGTCTCCTCAAATGCCCCATAGCTTGTTCAAGTTTAAGTGGTTCTAGCAATGCTTCTGGAAGGTTCCAGGCCCCCACACTCAGCATGACCATTAAGGCCACTGCGGGGGGCGGGGGGGGGAGAGGAGGAGGAAGGTAGTGGATGGGGAGTGGAGGGAGTGCTGCAGAAGCTGCTGCCTGTACGTCTTGCTGCTCTGTCTATGCACAGTTCTGCTCTCTTAATGTGCACCCAGCCCACTGGGTCATCTGTGTAGTACTCCAGCTCTACACTACGAATAGCATAGAAGGAGTATGGATAGGCTTCAAATTAAGACTCTTCTTTCTTTTATAACCACTCCTCCACTCCGAGCTAGGAAGATGGGGTACTCCTCTGGCTCTGCTCCCATACCATAACTGGCTAGGGGTTTCTGGGAGCAGAGCTGTGATGCCTGGTAGACCCTAAGTAAAAGGTGCCCATCCTTCCTGTGCATTGACCAGGAAGCCCGTGTCATCCAGGGATGGTGTCATCCAGGGAGCCACAGTTGTTGGAGTATATCCCCAAGTGAGTCAATCAGTTTAGGTCAGTTCAAAAAGCACCCCTGTGGCTGACGGCCATAGGTCTGGGGGCAGACTGAGGAGACCTTGGGCGGCCAAGGGTTCTTCCCCATCTTCCCCAGTTTCTCTTTTCCTTCTGGTGCGACAGCATGGTATCATCCATTATTTAAGATCTGGGTGGGTGTCCCCCACATCCGGTCCTGCTCTAGGGCTCCATGTACTGAAGGAGATCTGCCCTGTTTCTGGACCTGCCCCTGGCTGGCTCCTCCCATTCATGGTGTCCCTGGGGTTTTTGCTGGGGTTATCAAGTAGAAATGAGAGACCCTCCTTGACCATTCCTCCTGTTTCCTCAGAAGCGTCTTCTGATACCATCCTCCGTTCTAGACCACGTGTCTCCGTTACAGAGATGCCACAAGGACAGGGAGAATAGCTGACTGGTAATTCTTGCCGAGGTGTTGGACCGCCTCCTGGCTTCCATCAAGCCCATGGATGAAGAAGTGGGGGCCAGACTTTTGCTTACCTGACATGTGGGTCTCCTGCTCCATCCCACTTTCTGGATGCAAAACCAAGGCTTCGTGTGCCTGGAGACTTTTCTTAAGGCCACCTTAGCCAGTTGTGACAGAACCGAATCCAGAGGTTTCCTGGCATTGGCATGCCCTCTTCAGTAGTAGTGTGCCAAGCTTGACTTCCTGGAGCGTCAGGGCTCCAGTCTGGCAGAAGTGGCTCACCACCTGCAGCAGGTGGCAGAGGCTTCTGGGGAAGAAAGCAAGCCAGGCTGAGCTTAACAGATTCCCCTGATCAAGAGAGCGGCTAAAGATGCTCCTTGAGCTTTAGACATCTGCTAACCCCAGTGGCTTTAGAATACTTGGCGTAGGAAGGACAAGAGGCATGCAGATAAAGGCAGTGAAGAGCACTGGGGCTCATGGGCTTTGGAGGAGAGGCTGCAAGGGAAGCTCCTTGGCTCCTGCTGGGACTCAAGAAAGCTCTGCAGAGGGCTTGAGCCCCTCTTTTTATGCTTTGAGCCCCGAGGTACCTCTCAGGGGAACTTGGTCCTTCAGGTAGTGCTAGAGAAGGGAGCAGCTGACCTGCAGTGTCACGGTCCTGCCTGATGGGTATGCTTTCAGAGCCCTGGCACTTATTGCCTGTTTGTTCCTTTAGGCCCAGTGATGGTGGCTGCTAGATCAAGAGGTGAAGCTCAGAGGATCCTGCAGGCCCCTTGCCCCAGGGAACAGCTGCCCACCCACCACCTCCCTGCCATCCAGCAAGGGGATCTGTCCTCCTTTTCCATCTGAGGTCTCTGTCCCTGTCACCTGTGATCCTCCTAGAAGCTCTGTGAACAGCCCCGCAGGCTTCCACTGGGAAGGGTCTGCTGCCAGAGCTGTGCTCTCAGCCCTCATCTTGTGCCACCATGTCTGCATGCTTCCTCCCCCCTCCCACACCTCCCCTTATTTCCTTCTCTCCCTCTCCCTCTTCTTCCCTCACTACTTTTCTCTTCCCAAATAATTTTGGAGGAAAAGGCTTCCCTAGGTAGGTACCCACCTTTAATTAGATATTATTAAACCTTTGAAAACACCATGTAGCCCTCAGTGTCACTTCAGAAAGAGCCTGGAGTTGTCCTGCATCACCCCAAACCCGTCTCCTTGTCCTCTTTTTTGCGCTTGGGCTAGCTCTCTGGACGAAGCAGGTGGCATCTGGGAGGCAGTATTCATTGCTCTTGCTACCAGTGTAATCCGCATGGAGGAGCCATGGCACCCTTCTCAGAGGAGGCCACATTCACTGGCCGATTCTGGAAGCTCAACATGGTTGCACAACATTTACTTTTGGAATGGTGAGTTCTGAGTTCCAGAAAAACAACATACACATAAACCATTGCGTCATACCTGGTTTGCAAGTCAAGAACTCTTTTTTTTTTTTTTTTGACCCCAATTCTGGGGAAATTCAATCCTGACTAGATAATTACTTATATATGATAAAAGACCTGATTACAGCCACCAGTTTCTGTGTGAACGTAGTGGTTGCTGGTGTCTGGAGGGCCCTGTCATCAGGCTGGGGCTCCCTGGAAGACCCATCGGCTTGTACACTTACAACCACCCTGGAGGTAGGGCGTCACCTCTGCAGGTGAGGCCACTGCAGGCCCTGGGAGCATGGCTGGGGCCAGAGACCCAGAGAAGGGAGCACGCAGACGCAGCCCTCGCCCCGGCTCTCAGCCCCACCCTTCCGGGCCCTGGGCTGCCTTGCCGAGATGGCTCTGGTTCCTGATAGATGGAGTTTGATTTGAAAGTTAGTAAGCTTCTTTTCTCGTTAACTTTGAGTCAGGATGGTTAAATTTACAGCTGGCTGAATACTTCCCAGAGGATGAGTGTAACGATATTGATTTTAGCGAAATGAGTCATATGCCTGCTGCCTGGGAACACAGGCTCAATTACCACAAGCCAACAACATAAGCTTTCCCTTGTCAACATTTTTCCTGCATGTTTGTGAGCCTGTGGATGTGAACAAAGAGCTAAGGAGAAGGAAAGGTCAGATAACCGGCAGGTACGGGGGTGGGGTACAGAGAGCCATGCTCTGAGATCAGGCCAGTCCAGTCTGTGTCTCAGCAAGGCCGCTCACGTGGCCCCTGATGGTCGCTCTCTTCTCTGGACTTTCATTTCTCCAGCTGTGAGACATGGCCCAATCTCCATCACCGTCCAGGGCTATGGTACGACAGGTGTGAGCCCTAGACACATGTGGAGGCACAGGCTTATCAGAGTGAGCTCCCTGGGGAGAAGGGCATGAATGTCCCTTTTCTTTCCTGAGGACCAGTGTTTGGGTTTCATAGTGACCTGAAATACCAGTTACGTGCCTGGAACTTGGTTGGTAGCAAGGCATGCTAGGAGCAAGACACTTGGGGGGTTTCTGGAGCCCCCTGGCAATAGCACATCTCCCCATCAAATGTGAGGCTGGTCAGGCAGGGCCACCCCCAGCCACACAGGGGTCACTTCTGGGGAGCTTATTGCCTCTGTCTGAGAACACGTTGCTGGGGTCTTCATTGGGGATGACAGCAGACAGAAACATGCTGGTGGTGACAATGGCAGCCTAAGAACACAGTGAGGGTCTATGTTGCTAAACGTGTGTTTGCTTTAATGCTAATTTATTCTTCTTGATGCTGGATATTAAACTCAAGGCCTTGAACACGTAGGCAAGTGTTCTACCAGAGCCTCACCCCCAGGCCCATAACTTATTTTTTATTTGTGTTATTATCGATTCAAAGCGGCAAAGAAGTAATTTTTCTCAACTCCAAGAAGATTTGAACAGTTTTTACACTGGTTGAGCTCGTTATAACTGAATCGATAAAGCCAAGTGCCAGTGGGTTAAATATTTTAAAGCTCAATTTCCTATCAGAATACAGAAAATAAACAGAATTGTCTATCATAAACAAGCAAGTAAGTCTCATGGTTAAAGGTTTTATAAGAAGTAACCAATGTGTCTGAAAAAAATCTTGGCTGGGGGGTGGGGAGGGAGAGAATTCACAAACCTGGGTCTGTGGGGGGAGGGACGGGGGGCTAGTCTGAGGAGGGAGGCCTTGTCCACCAGCATGGCTCATGCTCATGGCCATGGTGTTTCATTGATCTTCAGCAAACGCTCAGGCCAGCCCAGGGCATTGCATTCTCCCCAGGCTTACGTTGAAAGCTCAACAGCCAGTAGTCTCTCAAGGTTCCTGCTGTTAAAACCCTGCATCCCTTGGTTTTAGCTTTTAATTTATCCAAGGATGAATTCAATAAGTTGGGGTTTAATTTTTCAAATGATAATAGCTCTCTTTTGTGGCTGGCTCCACAGAGAGCTTTCTGTGCCACTTAGCGTTCGGGCCTCACGACAGCATGACACACAGCAGCGAAGGGACCAGCTCAGTGTCCCTCCCCTGGAAGTGACAGAGCTGGGCCGAGACCTGGGTCTTTGTGACTCTTAACTACTCATCTCTCCTACCTCCTAACTCATGCCAGAAGATGATGGCTACGATCCTGGTTTCTGAAGTCTCCTCTCAGACCTTCCTACTTGGAAGAATTTTTACCCAGTATTTTTTCATTAGACATCAGTAAATGTACTACAATTCTAAACATTGGTTGTAATGGCTCATGCCTGTTACCCAAGCTACTCAGGAAGCAAAGCTTGGGAGGATTGTGGTTGTAGGCCAACCTGGACAAAATATAGTGAGACCTCATCTCAACCAATAAGCTAGGTATGGTAGGGTTCATTTGTCACCTCAGCTATTAGGGAAATACAAATAGGAGGGTCATGGTCTAGGCTGGCTTGGGGTAAAAACTTATTTTGGGGCAAAACATGGCTTAAGTAGTGGAGTACTACAAAGCACAAGGCCCAGAGTTTAAACTCTAATATGGTGGGTCTTAACAAAGAAAAACAATAATGTACTATTTATTTTAAGTAGGAAATAATATATACTATAGTCTTTTATAAATGAAAGATTTTAGGTTTTAAAATATACATTCTCAACCTTTTGGGAATTGAAGAAAAATATCCAGAAATTGTGTGTGTGTGTGTGTGTGTGTGTGTGTGTGTGTGTATGTGTGTCTGTGTGTGTATAGAACTTGAACTCAGGGCCTAGACGCTGTCCCCTTAGCTTTTCCACTCAAGGCTGGCACTCTACCACTTCCAGCTTTTTGGCAGCTAATTGGTGATAAGGGTTTTGCAAACTTTCCTTCCTGGGCTGCCCTTGAACTATGATCCTCGGATCTCAGCCTCCTGAGTAGCTGGGTTGTAGGTGTGAGCCATTTATGCCTGGCTAGGGTTGCTTTTTTTTTTTTTTTAAAGCATTAAAGTGTATCATCTTTTAACAGCTCTGTTTTTCCTCTCCTCTTTCTTTCTACTGCTGGCAGATCCAGATAACTGTACTTTTTTGAAAAACGTGTGTATAATTCACTCCCTTTTCTGAAATTAAGCATATGGTTCCATACTGGGTTTCCACATAGATAAATCCACTGAGAAGTGGTTATTTTATTTACTTGATAGTGGTGATGGTGGGAGGTGGGGGGGGTGTAACACAGCCCCAAGGCTCCTGCAGCTCTGCTCAGCTCTATGACTAGATTATTTATTTATTTATTGGGTGTTGGTCCTGGAGCTTTTGCTCAGGGTCTGGAAGCCACAGCTTCACTGCAGCGTTTTGGTGGTTGATTGGAGATAAGTTTCATGAACTTCCCTGTTTGGTTTTAATCCTCCATCCTTAAATCTCAGCCTCCTGAGTAGCTAGGATTATGTGTGCAAACTCCCAGCTCCCAGCTCCCTCGCTAGATTAAGAAAAATTATTAGACAAATAATATAAAGGTATTTGGAATGATTTTAAAAGTTACCCTCGTTTCATTTTGATAGCTCTCTTTCCAGCCTTTGTCCATATGAATTCCTATTTTATACTCTTCCAATCCAAGCACAGGTCTCAAGCAGTATCTCTCTTTCTGCATAGCTAAAGGGTGTGTACAGTTTAAAGAGGTGCAATACCTCATTTACAGAAAATCACATATTTCCAAAATTTCTTGTGAAGACACGACTGCCAATTATAGAAAAGATTAGAGAAAAAAAAATCCACACGCTTAATTATCCATCAGGGTGAAGGCGATGAGTTAACACAGAAAGAAATGGCTGTTTTCAAAAAAAATTATACTATGGCTAGGTGGTAATGCATTCGTGAAGTCCCAGCATGAAAGCAGGAGGATCTAGAGTTCTAGGCCATGTTGAGCTGTATATAAAACTCAAATCTCAAAAGGAAAAAAAAAGCTGGGCACCGGTGGCTCCTGCCTGTCATCCTAGCTACTTAGAAGGCTGAGGAGATCTGATGAGCACAGTTCAAAGCCAGCCCAGGCAGGAGACTTTTATCTCCAATAAACCATCAGAAAACTGGAAGTGGTGCTGTGGTTCAAGTGGTTGGGCGCCAACCGTGAGCTGAGGAGCAGAGGCACAGTGCCCAGTCCCAGAGTTCAAGCCCCATGACTGACGACGACGATGATGATGACAACAACAACAGCAACAGCAAAAGGACTATGGAAAGAATGTTTTGAAAGCATGTTTTTTTTCTTTTTTTGAAGGGGTAAAAGAGGCTGGCAGTTGAACCCAGGGCCTCAGGCATGCTAAGCACACATGCTATCACACTTCCAGCTCATTAAGAACACAAGAATATAGTAACGGCACTTCCTCTTACTTGCAGGAGCCATTATTTGATGCTAGGGGAAATGGACTTCTCTAATAAAGTATTCAGACTTCTGTGTCGCTGGTGGGAGGGGTGGGGAATGTCTCTGCATCCAGGGCACAGGCTGGGGGAGCCTGGGCTGAGTCACGCAGGTAAATGGACCTACAGTGAGACCACTTCCAAAACACTGGGTCATAAAAACATCCCTGCTTTTTAAGCAAACAAAAGAGTATTCACTTCTGTTATAGTTTCTAAAAATGTAATAATTCATATGGTTTTTAATGATTTCAAGGAGTCAGTTGATGCCCTTAGTAAATGGCATATTAAAGTATATCTTAAAATATGGGTTATTTTATCCTTGTCCCACCCTTTAAGTTGTTCTATTTTGGTATTTAAAAATGTTCATAGGCTAGGAATGTAGCTCAGGGGTAGAGTGTTTGCCTAACGTGCATGAAGCCCTGGGTTCGATTCCTCAGTACCATATACACAGAAAAAGCTGGACGTGGCGCTCTGATTCAAGTGGTAGAGTAGTAGTTAGCCTTGAGCAAAAAAAGCTCAGGGACAGTGCCCAGGCCCTGAATTCAGTCCCCAGGACTAGCAGGAAAAAAAAAAGTTCAAAACTGGGTGCCAGTGGCTCATGCCTATAACCCTAACTACTTAGGTGGCCAAAATCTGACGGTCATGGTTCGAAGCCATCCTGGGCAGGAAAGTCTGTGAGACTTGAATAGCAAGAAACGTAAGTAAAGATGTAGTTTAAGTGGCAGAGCACCATCCTCGAGTAGCAAAAGCTAAGTGAGGGCACCCTGCCCTGAGTTCAAGTCCCAGTACTGGCACAAAAATGTTTATATTATATTGGCACGCTGGCACATTCTATAGCTTACAAACCAATATGCTCGTGTCAGTGATGTGTGCTCAAGTGTTTTCCCACAGTCACACAGGTTGGAGGCTGTGGCTCCAGGCTATCACGTGCGTGGCACCTGCTGTGACTCTTGTGAACGCTGATGGATGACTTTCATTTCTTTACTGGGTGAGCTGGCCTGTCGCTGAGCTCAGGATGTGGAGGTCACAGCACACAGAGCAAGGCGACCTTTGGGGATGGCCTTCTGTATCAAATGAGCAAATACTGCTTCCTGAGGCCCAGAAGGGCCATGGCGCTTGAGAGCTCATGAGTTTCATTGGCCACCAGCTTCCTGTGTCTCTACACTGCCACTGCCACCGCCGTAGCTGACAGCAGCCACAGTTTTCCTTGCATCGTTTAAGGGAAGCTTCCCCCCTCTGCCCCATTGCTGGCTGGTGTGGCCATGCCAGGTGCCATGCCTGGTTTGTGAGCCTTGTCCCTGGGGAACACATCTGGCAGCACTGTTTGAGAACACCTCTTCCTGCGGTTGGACCAGTTTCTGGACGCAGGCTCAAGCACAGTCAATGCTGGGGGACTCAGTAGCAGGCTTGGGCAGCAAGGTGATACTGCCTTTGATTTACCCTGCAGGAGCAACAATCACACAATTATAGTGACAGCACCATTTCCACACCAGCATGTGTACACTCTCAGACATTTTCTACACACCCACGAGGACTTGAGAACCGTTTCTGATGGATTTGGGGATGACCAGAACTGTTTCGAGTCCTGTAGAGCCATTGAGAGTCTCAGTGGTCCAGGCCCCGTGTCCAGTCTCTCGTCGGGGCTGCTCTGAGAGTCATTGTCACCATCCACACTATCAGGCTTCCTTACCTCTGTTAAAAACCCTTTACCCATTATGCTAAGAGCTTGCTTGCAAGATGGCTGGCCCTGAAAAATACGTCCTGGGAGCCAGTCTGCGTTTTGCCTTTAGACCTGCAGATAAGTAGTCTCTGTATTAAGTATGCAGCCTTGGAGGCACATTTTAATCCTTGCGCACTGTCGTTCCCAGCTGGGAAGTGGGCTTGGAGGAGGGGGAGTCCTTGTGTGATTAAATGAGGCACTATAATGTGGACTGCTTACAGAGCACATGCCAAGAGGCATTCAGTGGTCCAGACACCTGGTGTGGCCCCCAGAGAGGGGAAATCCAGCTAGTCCCTGTTGGGCTGGTCAAAACATGAAGATGAATGTTACCATCACCCCTATTATATTTCCACAGTTTCTATCACTTGGTATGGGGCCCGGGTAAGCAGTGTCCCCTGGCTGTGCACTCTATGCAAGGTGACACTTTACCTTTTAAGGTAGTTATTTGATTATCTAAATACCTTCTAATTCTCTCTTCTTCTCTTCTTGTATTGTAGGAACCCAGTTATTTAGTGGTCGCAGTGACTTTAGAATCACTACCTTGAAATTTCATCCAAAAGACCCCAACATTTTTTTATGTGGAGGCTTCAGCTCCGAAATCAAAGCTTGGGATATAAGAACCAGCAAGGTAACGTCCTTCTCCCTGGCTGGCCTGTCCCCCAGACCAGCAAGGTGGTGCCCTTATGCCGGGGCACAGTCCTTGGCAGTTTGAGCAGCAGGGGATGGGTTAACACTTGTATTCAGGACCACTTTCTATTTAATATTTAATCAATGCTAAGCATAGTTTTTAGCTGTTTTGGAAGAACATTCTCGAGTCATTAGGCTATTAAGACGTTATAATGTTTGATGGGGCATATTACTAAAGATATTTGTTGAACACCTACTGCCTGCAGAAGCTTCCAGATGATGTAAATAATTCATGTGTGCAGCAACTCTGGTGCATGGGGTTGCTCTGTGTGCACATGTGTGCATGCCCGCATGTGCCTCTACACCCTGAGGGTGTAGAGGGGCATGCAGGGGAGGGGGCTCCTCATGGACAAGCTATTCCCTCCAGAGCTTCAAAACCAGCTGGGATCTCCTCTCACCCTCTGCTGCGGCTTGCAGATCCCACTGCCTTCCCCATGCAGTACATGGCAACTGCTCATAGTTGGTCAGGCTCAAAACATGATCAGTAATGGTGCCCAGCCCTTCCTGTCCCACCCCACAGCTTAGCAAATCCTCTTCCCCCCTCCTGTCCCATGTCCCCTGCCATAGCTCTGGCCTAAGCTTCCATTGTCTCTCTTGCTGGGATAGTAGTTTTCCTCTTCAGTCTTTTTCCTTTACCTTTTACAGTCTTCCTCAACACAGCAGCCGAGTGATCTGAGTTGGATGTGTCAGTAAGACTTTCTGGTTCCTGTCTCAGTCACAGTAAAAGCCAGTGGCCCTGCAGTGGTCCACAAGGCCTAAGTGATCTCCCTTCAGCCCCAGTGGGCTATTTGCCTTTCCCAGAACACACCTGCATGTTCCTGCGTCAGGGTCCTTGCACTGGTCCTGCTTCTGCCTGGAATGCTCTTTTCCCAGTTTTCTGTGCAGAACCCATGCCGTCCCTCCTATAGGACTTCGCTCTTATGCTGCCTCTCACGTGAGGCCTTTCCTAGCCCCCACCCCTGGCATACACCAGTGACGTCCACTTTTATCATCATTTGGCATGCTGTGGGATTTTCCATGTTCATTTATTTGCCCTACTCCTTCCACTCAACTGTGGGCTCCCAGAAATGAGAGTTTTTGTCTGTGTGTTGCAGTAGCTGACACTCACCAATCATGAGTGAAGAAGGAAGACCCATGCAGAGAGTGCAGATTGGGGAATCATTGATGCCCTGGGCTTGGCTGAGCCTGGGATCTGGGAAGCGGATGGGCCTGAGCTTGGGTTAGGGTGGGAGCCATGGGAGAGCTGAGGATAGGCTATATGGTGGTGTTAGTGGCCCAGAGGTGATGGAGAGGCAGAGATGCAGGTGAGTGAGACACGAGGAGGGGGAACAGACTGCCTGCCTCTGGGGGCTCCACTCCAGCAGGTGGTTTGGGGGGCTTTGAGAAGCACTGCCCAAGGCTGAAGGAGAGAGCCTCATGACTCCTGCCATAGCTCCTGTGTTGAAGCTGATTAGAGAAATGTCAGACAGTGTCTCCATCATCTGGGACCTGCAGTGCCAGAAGGTTCCACTTTGAGGGCATCTTGGCTCCATCCTGGTCAGGTGGAGCCTTCACACAGGCTCTGCTGAACAGAAGCAGTTCCACAGGGTCAGCTGGGGAGGATGAGGCACAGCCTCTAGGGTCTGGATTCCAGACCTGCCACCATGGTTGGGGTGGCCTCTTTGGAAAGGTCCCTGCAGGTGTGTAAGGGCTGTAAGCTTCTCAGGAGAATCTAAGAGCAGAGGCCTTGCTTTAAAGACAGTGGGAAGTTTTGTCCATGGTAAAGTCTTGCTTAAGGCATTTGTAAGTGGCAGCATAGACCCATACTCTAAAATCACCTCAGTTTTCGGTTGCAAAAGAACCTTTTACAAAAATACTTGGAAAAGAGAGAAAAGCTACTCAATAAGCCAGTGGACTCTAGGAAAAAAAATTTTTTTTAACGCTGGAACAGTTTATATTTAGGACATAAATAAATGATAAAGGGAAGTTCATGTTTGAGTGTGTTGGGCGAATCAGAAACACCTCATCCTTGAACTGATCGCCCAGCTGTCCTGACAGCCCGTACCCCTAAAGGTTTCGCTCCATGTTTTAAGCCCCGAAGACCTCACATATAAGACATTACTCACCCTGGACGCCATCTGATTTAAGAGTTTGTTAAAAATATCAGGTTTTCTCCTAGGGCAGACGCCAGCTGACAAGCTCTGCAAGTGCTGGGAGAAGCAATTAGAAGCAGATGCTGCTGTGCCTGCTATTGGCATGTTTGCCAGTCTCTCCCAAGCTAATAATGTGGGTAAAGGGATCCACGCAGTATTTGTTTTTACTTCCTTTTTACCAACAGTCCTCCCCCGCTGGGTCATGGGGTGTAGTTGGGGGGGGGAGTTGTTGTTCTGTTTGCATCAGGCAGGCTCTCGGGGAACCACACTTCTTCCTGACTGTGCTATCCACGATGGACTCTCCCCAAAGCCCAGGGAGGGAAGGCCCAGGCTGCCTCCCTCCAGGGCTTCGCTCCTGTTAGCCTGGAGCCTGCTCACTTGAGAGCCGCTGGGCTCTGAGGTGTGCAGAGCTCTGTCCATGGTGCTGAAGCTCCAGTGTAGGCCTACGCAGCTGGCCTTTTCCAACCATCCTGTCAGAAGCCACAGTGGCACCACATACAGAGGCAGGACACAGACCTCAGCTTGCAGTCGAGGCAAGCTTCTCCCTGTGACCACTGTGGAGGAATCTTAGTTATAAAAGCACTACATAATCATGTGACAGAACTGGGAAATTCAGGGAAAGAAAGGAGGGGTAGTTCAGTCAGTAAACATTAGTGATGCTTTGATATTTTTCTTTCATGCTCTTTCCTCTGGAGGATTTTGTTCTCTCTCTCTCTCTCTCTC
Organism: Dipodomys ordii; assembly: GCF_000151885.1. Classification (NCBI taxonomy): domain Eukaryota; kingdom Metazoa; phylum Chordata; class Mammalia; order Rodentia; family Heteromyidae; genus Dipodomys; species Dipodomys ordii. The sequence goes on along the minus strand of NW_012267218.1, from coordinate 3,851,686 downwards.
TCTCTCTGCAAAAACACTGTTACGTTCTATTTTTGTACATGATTTTGACTTTTGCTTTTCACATAGGTTATAAGTGTTCTGCTTGCTATTACAAACTTTTGTAAAATTGTCAGTGATAGTCCCTTCTGATTTGCCCTCTGCCTCAGCTTTAGTACTCAGAATAGTGTGTGGCAGGTGCCTGATGGGTTTCTGTGGAGAGAAGGAATCAGCTGAATAAATGCTTTAACCTATTGAACCATCTCCCTTTGTTGGGCATGTAGGATATTTTTTTCCATTTAAAATGATTCTATGTAAGCAGAGAGATCAGGGGACAGCAAATTGTAGCCCAGAGCTAAATCCAGCTTGTCACTTATTCTTATAGATAAAGTTTTATTGGAACACATCCGTATTCATTTATGTGCCATCTGTGGCTACTTTCCTATTATAGTGGCAAGAGTTAAGACCACATGGCCAGCAAAGCCTAAAATGCTTAGAACCTGGCTGGCCCTTGTCACCTTGCTGGGTGTCAGGAGTGATCCTCTGAGCTGGCTGACAAGGTGCGTACCCATTTACACCCACTAGTCCATATGGCTATGTAGCAACCGTATGATCAGAGAGTATCTTTTCCCAGTGGTGGAGGACTAGTCTTCCACTAGGAGTGTATTTGGCATTTCTCTTGGTATAAGCTGCAAGCAAACTACCACAGTTTATTATATATTCTATTCTAAGAAACATTTTTGTACATTTCACTTTTCTTACGTTGGGGATCTACTTTGTTCTGCTCCAGTCTAAGAACTCAAGTTGCCCAGTCAAAATGAGCCAACATGCTGAAGGCAAGAATAGGTTTCCATGGACAGGGCTGAGGGTCATGAGGCCACTGCTGGAGAATGCAGCAGAGACCAAGAAGCCTCTGGCTGGCATCTCAGGGTCTGATGAATACTTGAAACTGGTAACTTTGAAGCTATATTTCAGACATTGGATTTTACGATTCCTTAAACTTAGCAAAATGATAGATGTTGGGATTCCAGACTTCTCCAGTCCAGCCCTATTCATTACAGCAAATGGGCTGTTTGGCTCCCCTTCCTTCTTTTCTTGGCTGATCTCTCTGCCTTGGTTGGATGATTGGACCACATCTCATCCCGCAAAGTGCCTGACTTCATTTCCAGCATTAGCAGATGTGTTCTGCATGAGCCAGCTAAGCTAAGCTGCTCCAGTGCTGCTGGTACTGCACTTCCTGACTCTACCTCCTTCCAGTGGCCTTCTCACACATGGCTGTATGTGATGTGACCTTCATGGAGCTGGGAGCTGGGCTTCCAGGACCAGTGGCCTGGGTTCATATCCTTTCTGTACTGCTCACTCAGCTGGTGATCTGAGGCAAACAACTACAGCAACAAAGGTAGGAGGCAACCATGCTCTAAGGCAGTCTTCCCAGTGGTAGAGCGGAGGTCATCTCTCTAGCAGTGCTTTACCTTGTGGAAGCACGTGTGGCGTCTCCTTAGTGTGCAGACTGTCCAGCAGTTCCAGAGATCCTACATTCCTAGCAGGAAGATGCAGTAGCAAGACGCAGTGGACCACACTGTGAGAAGCTGCAGCACAGAGATCTGCACATGGGAGCCCTTGCTCCTCATGTGGACGCCTTGGCCTTCATTTCCACGGGCCTGCACCATCCAGGAATAGCAATCACTCCTGACACCTCCAGCATGTGTTTGTCTATAGCTGCCTTGCTTGGGGACCTCTTAGTCCAGTCATCTCTGTTCCTGCATCTCACACTCGGTCCAAGCAGGTACTCAGGATACCTGGCATGAGCTGATGGGCATCTGTCCCTCCCATTGTGATGGGGCCTGTGGGAGTCTCTATCTGTCCCCTGCCATGGCTTCTGGGCCTGTGGCCATGCTAGGATCTCCACAGAGAGTGGACCTATCTTCCAGTGGATGTGAAGCCCAGCTATAGTCTGCAGCTGGTCATCCAGAAGTGTGGCCCGGGGCAGGAGACCTGGGAGATCCAGGGAGGCATGGAGTGAGCCAGGGGCTGCCCTTCTCAGACAAGGCTGGGCTTTTGAGCTCCTGGTGTTTAGTGGATGACAGAGTGCTAGCCTGTTTCCTTTCTAGTCTGGCAGTGCCCCAGATCTGTGTCTGACATGGCATAGGAGCTGTGGAGTTGACAGAGAAGTCTGAGACATGGACTTGACTCTCCAAGGGACCCCTCCCACCCTCCCCACCCCCCCAGCCCTGTGGGAAATGTCCTTGACAGTCACCTTTAAGTGCACTGTAAGATCACTGTGTGATTTGAGCCAAAGGGATTAGACTAAGTAATAAGAGCAACTTCTAACTTGTATCATGAATCAGATTTGTTAAGGAAGCCGTATAAAGATTTAAATGTGCAGTTGCATGCTTAGCAAATCACCCTTTTGCAAGACTGAGCTGTGGAATGCCAGCTTCAGCACATTGCCCCTCAGAGAAGGCAAGGCTGAGCACTGGAAACTGGAGCAGCTTGGGGGAAAAATAGGGCACGTGGCTCCGGGAGCCCAGGACGCTGGCCCAGTTCCTCTCCTTTTTTTGTGTATGGGGTTGACATTGGGCAGCGGGGGACTGAGGGTTCTTTTGATCTCTACCTCCCCCTCTACCCTGGAGAGAGACAGCTGGGACATACCCAAACTTGCTATATTCACTCCTGCAGGCTCTGGGTTGGTCTTCTGAAACTCCAGTTCCCACCTGCCTGGGATTCTCGTAATCAGATCAGCTCTGACAGGCTGACTCACTTTTGTTCAGCAGGCCCTAGTATTGCTTTGACACGAATCATCAATATTTCATGCTTGTTCTACATCCTTTCATTCTTTCTTCTTCTCCCCCCCCCCCTTCCAAATGTTTAAAGGGATATCTTGACTTCAGACTTTGCGAAGCTTTGTCCCAGATGCCCTGGGGGCAGGTGGCCTACCACAAGGTAGGCAGCTGGCTACAAGGACAGCAGCTGGCTCGTGCTGGGCCTGGGTGCACCCTCCATCCGCTGAAGCAGGAGAGTCCCCTAGATTGTGACTTCTCCACAAGTGTGGATTTGCTTCGGTTGCACCTAGCACAGTGTCAGGCACACAGCAGGTCCTGGGAGAGAAAAACTTGCAAGAATGACTAATAGCTCTAATCAAGACCAATGAAAAAAAATCTTAAGCAGTGAACCCACCCAGTTGAAGTGGAAGCTGAACCACAACTCATCAACTGCTCCTGACACCCTTAGTGGGGTTGGGGGTATCCTTCCCGGTGAAGGTTGTTCCCTGGGCGGCAGCGATGCTGACCCGTACTGACTGACCCTGCCCCATCTGGGGATGGTCACAGATTCTAGTGTACAGCCAGAAGGAGGGGACCACCATGTGGGTGTTCAGATGAGACCCCTACAGGTTTTTCAGGGTTTCTGTCCAGGGGGTAAGAGTACCCTTGTGGTGTTTCCCCCTCCCCTGGTAGCTGTCTGAAGGACAATCCCCGCCCACTTGGTTCAGAGTGCCATCAGTTTCTGTGGCATTGTAGGCAGGTAGCTTATTGGCCCTAATGAGGTTTTGATTACACTCCATTTGTCACTTTCATCTGTTTTATATTAAAATGCCTTTTTATTTGGACTCTATGCTTTCTGCAGTTTTGACAGAGCTTTATTGCAAACCAAACTTTTTATGTAAATAGGACTAGGAAAGCAAAGGAGCCAGAGAGGAGGGCCAGGGAGGGGTACTCATGGGACATAGGAGCATTTCTTGTCTTCCCTGCCAGATAAAGGTGGAATGAAGCCCAGGGCTACCTCTTAAGTCCCTGCCAGCAGTCTGTGGGCACCAACACACACCCTGTGTGTTCGAGCTCATCTCCTAGCAGTCCTTAGTGGGCTACACCATTTGCACCCCTTATCCCCATATGGGGTCTAGGTTCAGAAGGCTTCTGTCACAGTCCTTAATCATGCAGCAAGTAGGGAGTGGAGTAAGATTCTAGACCCAGGTGGTTTGGTGCCATAGCCCCTTGTAGGCCCTCTTGTTTACATGTATGAAGCTCTACTCTTTGACGGAAATGAAGACTTGCCATTGATAGCTTTGTCCTCTGTTCCTGGAGAGGCTCAGACAGGACAACCCTGATGTCTACCCCAGCCTGCCCCATTCTGCTCGGTACCTGCCGTCGGCACTGGCTATGGATAGGATAGTGATGAGCTCTGCTTCGGGAAACCATAGCCCTGAACCCTCAGGCTAGACAACATAGCTGTGAAGGTGGCCTGTTGGGTAGAGCAGGAATTAGATTCTGGAAGGACCTGCTCTTGGTGTAGGGGTGGATTGTCACGAACCCGTCTCATTCTAAATTCACCCCTCTCCCTATGATAGGAAATGCATCACATTCATTGATGTCAAAAACACTTTCTAGCCCCCACCATACAGAGGCATTGTCTTGAAGATGGGGGTCACAGAATCCAGCTGCTCAGCGCATGCCTTCCTGGGACCCCAGTCTGTGGGGGGGTGCAGAAGCCCACCACTGGACTTCCCATGTCCGTTGGCTTCACCGCCTCCCCAGCTGGCTCACAGAATCTAGAACGTCAGAGACCTGCTCCAGCCTAGCCTTTCTCTCTGCACTCCTTAACTTGGGGCTGGGTCAGAAGACTCCTGCCGCCAGCAGTGGGGGCCCCCGGCAGCCCAGACACAGATGGGTACCCCGTGACTTTCATTATCACCCTACAACGAATCACTTTTTCCTTGAATGTGCAGTAAGGGAGATCAGAAAATGTAAAAGCAGATTCTTAGGGCCCGTGAAGGTGGTGTGTATATGGTGTTTATATCATTCCAGTTCGCAACTCTTCTGTCATATATTCATGTCGCTGAACTAAGTAAGCTCTGTGCTACACTTAACACCTCTCTCCTTGAGGATTTTTGAAATTTAAAATATTGATTCACAATTCTTTTACTTGACAGTTTCTTTTAGCTCTTCCATTGCTAATAGTGTCCAGAAAATCATGGGCTTGCTGCCCAATTTATTTTTTGTTTTGATGTACTTTGTGCAGGCTGTTTCTCTCTTTCTCTCTCTCTCTCTCCCTCTCTCCCCCCCCTCTCGCTCTCACTCTCGCTCTCACTCTCTCATACTACAGTTTGAGCTCAGGGCTGTGTACTTGCAGGTGTTCTACCACTTGAGCCATGCCCTCTACCCTTTTTGCTTTCATTGTTTTTCAAGTAGGCGCTCTTCCCACCCAGAACTGGCGTGGATGGCAGTTCTCCTATTTATGGTTCCTGCTCAGCTGAGACTATAGGCACATGCCATCACATGCAGCTTTTCATTGGCTAAGATGGGGAGGGGTCTCACAAACTTTTTTGCCCAAACTAGTCTTAAACTGAGATCCTCCTGATCTCAGCCTCCCAAGTGGCTAGGATTATGGGTATGAGTCACCATGGCTGGCTTCTCTTACATTCTGAAAGAAAAAAATTTTCAGGGTACAAAATTCTAGGTGGGTGGAAATTTTTCGTCCCCTTAGCACTTTGAATTTAGTGTTGATTAACTCTTCTCTTCCTTGCCTAGCTTCTGAGACATCATTGTATGCAATCTTTTTTGTTTGTTTGTTTGTTTTGTTTTTGCTCCTCTGTAGGTAAGGTGTTTTTCTCCCTGGCTGATGTCCAGCTTTTATTTGACTTGATTTGGGGGAAAATTCTGTTATCATTGCTTTAAATATTCTGTTCCTTTCTCTCTTCACTCTCTTATTCTCATACTAGATGGATATAGCACATCTTCTGTAGTTGTCCTGTAGCTCTTGGACCTTCTGTTAAAAATTTTGGAGTTTTTCTATTGAGAAATCCTCAAGCACAAAAATCCTTCCTCACTCGTGTCCAGTCTACTGGCCAGGCCATCAAAGGCATTCTCCATCTCTGTTTCAGTGTCTTTGATCCTTCTTGGAATTTCCCCACCTGCTTATGGTCATGTTTCTCTATTGACCTGGAGCCCTTAGCATGGTAGTCACAGTTGTTTTAAGTCCCTAGTCTGTCCCTACGTCTCTCATAGCTCATGATGGGTTGGACCTGATGCTTGCTCTGTCTCTTCAGAATATGTTTTGCCTTTTAGCATGCCTTGTGGTTCTTACTAGCCAGATCAGGCATGCATGTGAACAGAACTGTTATAGATAGGACTCTAGTAACACAGCATAAGGCTGTGTGGAGGCATTCTGGTCTGTCTTTGTAAGCCTATGCCTCTGACGGAGCTTCACCCGTGCATCTCAGTCCTCACTCCTTTAGATGGGGCAGTATATCCAGAGTGGATTGGATCGGGTATTGTCTTCCTCAAAGAGAAGATTGGAGAGGTGGGGGCATGAGCCAGCTGAGATCAGAAATTGCCTTTCCCCAGGTCAGTAAGTCTGATACAACCCCAGCAGGTTGGGTCCTGGTTAGTTTCTCCTGAGTGAAGACCTCCTTTCATTCCAGGGTATTTCAAAGTACAGGCTGAGAATTCCTTCCCCCAAATGCTTGAGATCAGAAATGTTTTTGGGTTTCTGTCTTTCTGATTTGTGGTGTGTAGACATATGCAGAAGGAGAACATTTGAGATGCCAAGTGTCAACTCATCATTCACGTACGCTTCATTCTGTCCCTAGGCACACGCCTGGAGGAACTTGTGCAATGCTTTTGGCATGTCTGTGTTGTCACTGACATGTGACAGACATGTGCATCTATCAATCTGACCAGTTCTGCCACACAGCCACTTGTCCTTGAGTCCACACACTGTTACAGATTTGGGGGTGTTTGAATTTCAGGTTTTCTTAAATATGCAGTTCCTCTTCTCCTCTCCCACTCCCTGGTGACTGACCCAGGATCTGGCACACTCTAGGCAAGAGCTCTACCCCTGAGTTACATCCCAGATCTTTTCTTCTTCAGCTGGAAGCCCCAGGAGAATTTTCTCCTAGGTGGCTGAAGGTAAAACTCTGGAACACCTGATGACTATGACTGAGCTTCCTAAGTTTTCCAGACTTGCCGACACTGGCCTTCTAGCAATGTGCCAGCCACAGTTTCCCTGAAACTGAAAAAACAATTAACACCCTCCCTCTCTGCTCCCCCCCCCCCAACTATCAGCTAATCTGACCAAAGTGCCTCACACCAGCCCGTTTGCCCTTTGACCTCACTTCTCTTACCAATCTAGGAAGAATGATTCTCTTTGCTCAGGTTTTCATTTAATGGGCTTTTTTTTTTTTTTTTTTTTTCCTTTCTGAGACAGGATCTACTGATGTAACCCAGGCCTCAAACTCACAGTCTTGCATTAGCTTTCCAAATGCTGGGATCATAGGTGTGAGTCACCATCCCAGCCTACCTGTCTTTTTGACTATATCCATCTAGTGAGTACAAAGTGGTGTCTCATCTGCTCTTTGAAGTTGAACATAGGACTGTTCAGATTAGATATTCCATCCTGAAGTGAGCTTTAAAGGGTTGCATGCTTCAGAGAATTCACTCATTACAACCGTTGTGAATTGTGTATGCGCAGACTTGTCCACAATATGCTCTTGTAATCCTTTCAACTAATTATTATCCCTGTATTTATAAAGGCCCCAGCTCCTCTATTACTTTCCTATCTTCTTCTCACTCTACCTTTTAAAATGAGTTGAGTCATTATTCTATTCCATACATTCATATAATGTACTTCAGTCATATTGACTTGCCTTTTTTGGGGTGCTGGTACTGGGCAGCTTGAACTCAGGGCCTGGGCACTGTCCCTGAGCTTATTTACTCAAGGCTTTGCTTTCCACTTGAACCACAGCTGTGCTCTGGCTTTCAACCACAATCTTCAAGTCTTAGCCTTTTGAGTAGCTGGGATTACAGCCACCAGAACCTGGCTAACTTCAAGTTGTTTAAGCAAAGTCTGATTCTGCTTCAACTCATTTACTCATCAAGCAGTTGCCGAGTGCTTGCCGTATACGTACAACATCTCCCTAGCTTTCAGGACTAAAAGAGGCCGCAGGCTCTTGCCAGGCTGTGGCCCCCTGCCTACACGTGCTACTTCATGCTTGGAACAGCCAGGCCCCGCGCTTTCCTTTGCTGAGCCAGCCTGTGAGCTTGCACAGGCTGCCTCCTGTGTGTGGACAGGGGTGGAGGCATGGCAGGGGTTGGGGTTCAACCTGCTTCCCCTGGCCAAGCCATGCCTGACAGCATTTAAAAACAATACGTACCAGTGCCACTTGGGCTGGAGACAGCCCTGTCCCTTCCCCTGCTGTCCATCACTTGATGTGAGAGGAGCCAGGAAAGGCCGGGGGAGGGGGGGTTCCCTTGAGGCTCAGGGTGCTCAAAAGGGCACCGGAGACCCAGGTGCCGCCCTACTTCAGAGAGGAGGGGAGGGGGCTCTAGATGTTCATTCTGACCACAGAAGGGCGGCCACCACTGGGTGGCCGCTTGGATCGTGATACCACGCAGGCAGGCAGACGATGCCCCCGAAGCTCAGCTGGGTGGGGGAGCATTCTTCAGTACAGGTCTCGCATGCCTATGCATTTACATTTTTATATAATTTTCCCTCGCTCAATAGTATATCATTAGCATTTCCTATATTGTTAAAAAGCTTTTGGATGCTATAATTTTTAATAATTACCCAATATGCCATAATGCTTTTAACTGGTCTTTTATTATTGAGTATTTATAACATTTCTAGTGTTTGCTTTATTATAACACCAAGACGAGCATCTAATTTCCTAAATGTGGAATTGATCAAAGAGTGTGCCTGGGTTTCTATCTAGTTTCTAGCCAGCGTGTCTGTGCCAGTCATGGCCCGCTTCCTCCTGGAAGGCATAACCAGCTCACCTGAGCAGTGGAGTTCATTTGTTTGCTTCTTTCTAGCACAGGTGAGGCTGAGCCATGCCTACCTCTCCCCTAGGGAGGGAGCTGGCGCAGAGATGGGCTAGGATAGGGTGGAGGAGCAGGGAGGGGCACAGCCCCGTGGAGAGGAAGGAGGAAGGGCTGGAAGTCAAGGCAGGCGGGCCAGGGGAGGCAGCCCTCCCTCAGAGCTCCTGCCTGTGCTTGAGCACTGTCTTCTGGTTTAACCACCCCTCGGACCTTGCTCACAGCCCAGCCAGGCCTTCACTATTCCAACAGTCAGGATTCCTTAGCTGCCCAGTGAATATAGAAGGCAGCGTTGGAGTTGGGCCAGACGTCCAGACTGGACATCCATAGCTGTGGGGTAGATGGAGGAACCCGGAAGTGACAGAAGGCCTGGGGCCCAGGCAGTGAGAAGTGTGATCTGCAGCCCGCTGGCCCCACTGCCATCCAGGGGGAACCTGGGTCCTGTTCCTGGTAGACACCAACAACAGCAACACACACACATGCAACATGCATAACAGTGTGCGTGCATATATGCACATCCATGTGAGCACATTTGCACACACATATATGCACGCACATGTACACACAGGCATGCCCGCGTGCCCGCACGCACGTGTGCACACACACACACACCTGGCTGACCCATTAACTCTTTGCTGGTCTGCTGTTTATGCTCATGGGTGGATGAGGGTGGCTCCCTCATCCTCACCACTGCCCTGCGGGGTTCTGTGTGGCTCAGGACCCGCCCTGTCCCAGGGCACCCCTGCTCCCAGATCAGCGGTGTAGGAGTTAGGCAGCTCAGCTCTTCTCAGGCCTGAGTGAGGGGCTCTCCGTCCAGGGTGCCTTGCTTGGGAAGGTGGGAGGGCAGGTGGGCGACAGTTGGAGGCATGCAGGGTTGCGGCCTCTGGGGACCTGCTCATGTGTCCCCCGAAGGTCCTTTTAGTCACCATCAATGCGATGCCACACTGGGCAGTTTCCCCTCCCCGGAGCCCTGTGTGGTCACTGGGGCTTGCAAGGCCGGGCGTTGTGAGGCAGGCTCTTTTTTCCACGGTTGGGAAGGGCCCCGGTACATCTCCCCACACTATTGGTTCAGGGTTGGGGGCCTTGTAGAGGAGGCCAGCCCAGCACCGAAGCACAGGCCTGGGCCCTCCAGAGTGGCGGTGGTGTTGGTAGAACCTTGTGTTACCTCACAGCTCCATTGCAAAGGGAGGAAAACCAATTTATCACTTGAGAGAATCGACAACACAGTTACATATGTAATCGTCTGTTTCTGCATTTCCTCCTTTCCCTTGCGCTCTGTGTCTATAATTTAAAATTTCACAGTCTCCATCATTTTGGTTTCTCTGTGGGTATGTTTGGCTGCATGTCCAACCCAGCAAACACTAATTGAGCAGCTACTCTGTCCTTCACACCAGGTAGCCTGATATGTGGTATGGAGGGCTTAGTTACAAACGGTGGCCCATAGATCTAGTGCAGTTAACAATGCCTCCCGTTGGCTGTGTGACCTTGAACCAGACACTGCCTCTCTGGACCTCAGTGTCCTCATCTATACAGTAAAAACAGTACTCTCAGCTTTCCACAGTGAGGATTAGGATGGTCTCACGTCATGTGTACACAGTAGGTGTTTGATAAAAGTCACTTGCTGTCTCAGCAGGCTGCGTCCCGTGTGAGCTCCCAGCGACACAGTCCTGAGCCGTCCGCAGCTTTGCTTGCAGGTGATGTCTCTGCCTCTCCCTTGGCAGACGCCAGCCTGACCACCACGCCAGGCATCTGCTCCCTGCAGACGCTTTCTATCCAGTGTGACGATGGGGTCATCACGGGCAATCAGGGGCTCGGCATACATGCTCTGTGCCTTTGATTAATTTTTAAAAGTGAGAAGTGAATTAATTATGGCTGGGTAAGTGGGAAGTCAGAATGCAAGGAAAGAGCTGTAGGTGTAACGGGGGAGCTGGGCCCCCCGCCCCGCGCCCAGGAGCTGCTCCGTGAGCTGTGCCACCTGGTTAGGGGATCCCCCCCCCAGCTCTGAACAGGGGACTCTGTCCCCCTCTGAGTCGTCTGAGGGCGGTTTTACAGTTGCCCCCTCCAAGGAAAAGTCCCTAGCATGTTTTGCGAGCCGCCCCAGGAAGTGGCCATCTCTGCTCCTCAGTTCTCCAGCTGCCAGGGAGGGGCAGAGTGGTGTGGCTGGTGGGGAGCAAAGCTCCCGTCCGCAGCTAGAAGGCTCCGCTGTGGCCTTCTTGACAGAGCCTGTCCCCCCGCCCCCCCCCCCCCCCCCCCCACCACACACACACACTGCTAACTCTCTCCCACCAGCATCCTGCTGGCCAGGAGATGGAGGGAAATGAGGGCCCACCCCATCCCTGACCTGACCTCGCTGCTAAGGAAGGAAACAGCCCAGTGGAAGCTGCCATGGATGCTTCTAGCCTATTTGGGAAGCTGGTCATTAGAGTTTTAAGAGATGCATAGGAGTTTTCTAGACAGCCAGTCAAGGTAGACCCAAGGAATGAACAAGGCCCAGTGGCATGAAAGGGCACCACACATCAGGGAATGAAGGCTAAGAGGTTGTATGGATGGAGATGGAGATCTGTGTGTGTGTGCGCGCGCGTGCGTGCGTGCCTGCCTGCGTGCGCGCGTGCGTGCGTGCCTGCCTGCGCGCCTTCATTTCCTGGAGACTTGGGAAACCGTATCACTCTGGTGGCTCAAACTTGTCAGGGCAGGACCTCTACCCTTTCTGTGTTTAGGTTCCGATGCAGCCCTGAACATCCGAGGACTGCTCTGGAGATGGGAAGGCTCCCAGGACACACCCAGCTGCTGGCTGCTGGCTGCTGGCCTGTGGTGCCGGGGTCCCGGGAGCCGCAGCTCATCAGTCATGCCTAACCGTGAAAGGGAAGGCACCCTCCCCGCACGTGGTTATCAAGGCATGCGCGTCTTCAAGCCTCATTAAGAAGTGTTAAATGCTAATGAATTTCCAGAGGGGTGTCCTGGGGCCTCTGTTTCCCTGGAAACACTTGAGAGCAGGTGCTTTATAATGAGCTGTACCTATTTTAAAAGTGAGCCACAAGGGTGCTTTGATAGGTTGGCTCTGGGATGCTGATGGGCAGGTGTGAACAAAGCCAGTGCTGGCCAGTGGAGATGCTCTGTGCTCTCCGGAATAGCGTGTCTCTGGTGGTTTCTATAGAAACTACCAGCACCTAGGTAGCAGAATTCACTTACACAACACAGTGCCGCCCCGGCTCCTGGCCAGCTTGGCCCACCTCTCAAGACAGCGGATCCCACAGGCAGGTGGCACTGGGCCCTGGGCAGAGCGGGACAGATAGATGCAGGCTGTCCCAGCCGCACCGCTGCATTAATTATGTCTGTTCTGTACCTACTGCTTGATGTCAGCGGTCCCCACTCCACCTATTATTTCAGGCCCCATTAATAGGAAGAAGGAGGAACATTTGTGGAGCTAATTCCTCCCCACAGAGCACTTGAAAGAAACTTTTTATTAGTGCAAAATTTAAATATATACCAAAGTAGAAAGACAGTTTAATGAATTTCCATGCAAGCCAGGTTCCGATTTAACCTTGTTTTATCTTGTAATCCTACCCTTCCCCACTGAATTATTTTTGACACAAATCCCAGACACTCATTTCATTTGTAAATACCTTTTGGTTCTTCAAGAAGGTAAGGCCTACAAAATCTTTACAATACCATCACCCCTTCCAACAATTTAATACCGTCATGTAATCCGATCTGTGTTCCAACACCCCCAGATGCCTCATCATTGACTTTCAGGGTCTAAATACTTGCTTGATAAGTCTCCTAAGTCTTGTTTAATCTGTAGCTTTCTCTCCTACTTTGTTTTCCTTATAACTTATTTATTAGGCAATAAACCAGTTGCTTGCCCTTTTATTTCCCGATTGCATCCCCGTGGTGTCATTGAACACATTCCTCTCTTCCTTCCCCATCTCAAGAATTGCTTCAGTGTCAGCTGCTGCTGCTGCTGCCGCCACCACCACAGCCGCTGCTTTTTTTTCTTCTTCCTCCTCTTCTTCCTCTTTCTCCTCCTCTTCCTCCTGCTCCTTTGGGCTCTTTATTTACTTTTTTTTTTTTTTTTGGCTCAAGACTGACACTCTTAACACTTGAGCCAAACTCTACTTTTGGGTGGCTAATTGAGATAAGAGTCTCACAGACTTGCCTGCTCTTCTCAGATCTGAGTAGCTGGGATTGCAGACGTGAGTTACCAGCACCCAGCTTGTTTTATGGCTTGTTTTATGGACTTCTGTCTATTTCTGTGCTGCTGTTCTTACTATGCTTACAATGAAGCTTGATGTCAACTAGTATAAGTTTTCCAATTCTGTTCCAAGTTTTTTGATTAAGTTATTTTTTATACTTAGGTTTTAATTTCATAATCACTTTTCCTTTCATAATCACTTTTCCAATTTCTAACAAGTTAAATGGTACTTCTAACCTGTAGAGTCATTTGGAACAGAAATAAATTCTAAACAATGTTGAGTCTTTCAATCCATGAACATAGTATACTTCATTCATTTACATCTGCTTTGATTTCTGTCACTAGTGCTTTGCTGTTTTCTTAACTTTTTTTTTTTTTTTGGTTGGTTGTGGGGCTTGAACTCTGGGCTTGGGTGCTGTCCTGTGCTCTTCAGCTCAAGGCAAGCGCTCTACCACTTGAGTCACAGCGCCACTTCTGGTTTTCTAATGGTTTATTGGAGATAAGAGTCTCGTGGACTTTCCTGCTCAGGCTGGCATTGAACTGTGATCCTCAGATCTTAGCCTCCTGAGAGGCTAGGATTACAGGCATGAGCCACCGGAGCCCGGCTCTTTGCTGTTTTCATAGTGCAAGGCTTTCACAGTTTTGCCAGACTTGTCCCTTAATATTTATACTTTTGATGCTATTATAGCAGGTAGTTAAAACTTTTCATTTTAACTGATCACTGTTAATATGTAGGAAACAAGAGTATTTTACTTTACCTCCAGTTAGGCAACTCTGCTGAATTCTAGCTCTGGTTGCTTCTTGTCAGATTCTATTGTATTTTCTACATAGATGATCAAATCACTTGTGAATAAAAATTTTAACTCTTTCCCAATCTGATGCCATTTATTGATTGATTTTATTTAATTTTATGTTTATTTCATTCTTCCTCCTTATTCTCTTTATTGTTTGAACTCTAACATCTGTGTAGACATGGTAAGAGTGAACATTCTTGTCTTGTTTATTTCTGATCTTAGAAGAAAGTAATTTGCTTTTTTAAAAACTAGTTCTGCGGATCATCAGGTGATCCATATTTTCAGCCTTGCTTTTGGCTGGTTAATTGGAGACAGAGTCTCTGAGACTTTTCTGCCTAGACTGGCTTCAAACTGCAATCTTCGGATCTCAGCCCTCTGCAGCTCGGATTATAGGTATGAGCAGTGGAGCCAGCCTGACACATTGGGCTTTCGCTGTCATGCAGTTCAGAATACTTTATTTTGACTTACCTTTGATCCATGGATTATTTAAGAGTGTGCCACTTAGCATCCAGCCACTTGAGTATTTCCCAAATGTCTTTACTCTTAGTTTCTAGTTTAATTCCTTTGTGGTCACAGGACATACGTTGTATGCTGTTCATTTGAATCCTTTCATTACATAGTGAGGCCACTTGCACGGCCTGTCCTCATCGGTGCAGACCTGTGTGCAGTGTGGATTCTGCTGCTGAGGGATGAGTGCCAGTTCTATCAAGTTGCTTGATAGGTAGTGTTTTTCAAGTGTTTTATATCCTTTCTGATTTTTTTTTTTACCCTCCCAAGGACAGATAAACAGGGAGGGGAAGGGAAAAAACAAAATGTTTAAATAGGGATACAGGTTGACCCATTGTAACAATGAGATGTACAAGACACTATGTTGAAAAATGAACTTTACAATTTAGGCCAGGGCAGTGGAGGGAGAGGTGTGGGGGGAGAGGGGAATGTACTGATTACCTTGCTCATGTAACTGTAACCCCTCTGTACAGTATTTTTACAATAAAAAACTTATTTTAAAAAGATAAAACAAAAGGCAAACATAAAGAGCAACAAAGGAAAAACCAAAACAACAACAACAAAAAACTTCTTCAACTTACTAGTAAAAAGCCAGAAGTAGAACTATGGCTCAAGCAGTAGAGCATCAGCCTTGAACAAAAAAAAGCTAAGAGACAGCCCCAGGCCCTGATTTCAAGCTGCAGTACCAACACACACACACACACACAAGCACACACACACACACACACACGCTGGAGCAAACTAGCCAGGCACACACACACACACACACACACACACACACACAAACTAGCCAGGCCCCTTTAACACACACACACACACACACACACACACACACACACACACACACGGGCTGGAGCAAACTAGCCAGGCCCTTTAACCCTTCCACTTCTGCCACATGAAACATTTGTATATAGCACACAACTCTTGCCCCTTTGCTGTGTGTGAGGCACAGGTCCTGGCCCCTCGCCAGTCTGTTGGTACCTTGATCTTGGACTTTTGCACTTCCGTTATTTATCAGTGGTCTATCCTAGGCATTTTGTCATGATAGCAGGAACAGGACAGCTGGCTGATACGTGTGAGCATAGGAGTCCATCTCTTTCCTTTTTACTTCTTTTCGCTTTCCTGCATTTAATTTGAAGGTCTGTTATTAGCTGCCTAAACATTTAGGATTATTATTTTCTTCTAATGAATTAAATTGTCTCTTTTATCATTGTGAAAAGCCTTTTGTCCTTCGTAATATTCTTTGCACTGAAATCTACTTTGTCTGTTATTAACATTGGCATTCTTTGATTATTATCAGCATGCTTTATCTTTTTACTTTTAATCTACTTATACGTGCCTATTTAAAGTGGGTGACTTATGCAGTGTATAGGTAGGTCTTGCTTTCTAATTTTAATCCTGTCCAACAGTCTTCCCTGTAAGAGGTTATTTATTCTGATCTATCTTAATGGGATTATTGATGTGGTGGAGTTCAAATCTGGCATCTTGTTCTTTATTAATCTGTTTAATCTATTTCTTTTCCCCTCTAGGTTAATTTAGTATTTTAATGATTTCATTTCATCTCTTTTGTTACTCTGTGTGTTGTAGATTGCTTTAATACTTGTCTCCCTTCAATCATATTCTCTATTTGTCTCATTGGTGCTACTCAGGATAGAACTCAGGGTCTTATACTTAAGCAGTTTCTCTACTATTTGAACCATGCCTCTAGACCATTTTGGCCTTGAAGTGGGGTCTCCCTTTATTTCTGGGCTAGTCTGGACTGTGATCCTCCTATTTGTGCTTCCCTGTGTCTCTGGGGATAACAGGCATGCACTACTTTGCTCATACATTGGTTGGGATGGGGTCTTGAGTACTTCTATGCCCTGGCTGGCCTTGAAGCATGCTTCCCTGATCTATGTCTCACAAGTAGCCAGGACTGCAGGTGTTCGTACCTTCTATAAGAATTTCAAGACAACTTACAGATTTTCAGTTTCATTCCATAGAGTCTTCATGCTATCATTGGCATGCTTTTGTTCATGTTAGAGTCTCCATAATGCATTATTATTATTTTGTTGAAAGCTGTTATTTATTTATTTACTTATTTGGCAGGTCCTGGGGCTTGAACTGAAGACCTGGGTGCTGTCCCTGAGCTGCTGCTCACTGAGCTTCTGTTCAAGGCTAGTGCTCTACCACTTGAGCCACAGAACCACTTCTGGCCTTTTCTGGGTATTTTTTATTGGAGATAAGAGTCTCACAGCCAGCCCAGCTGGCTTTGAACTGCAATCCTCAGATCTCAGCCTCCTGAGTAGCTAGGATTATAGTCTTGAGCCACTAGCCCTTCGCTTATTTCAGAATATTTTGGTAATAGAAAACATTGTTAGCCGGCCACTGGAGTGGTTCATGCCAATAATCCTAACTTCTCTGGGGGTTGAGATTTGAGGATCTCAGCTCAGTTCAAAGCCAGCCTAGACAGGAAAGTCTGTGAAATTCTTATTTCTAATTAATCACAAAAAAAGAGCAAAAGAGGAGCTGTGGCTCAGATGGTAGAGTACCAACTTTGAGTGAAGGAGCTAAGGGGCAGCACTCAGGCCCTGAGTTCAAGTCCCAGTACTGGCGTGTGTGCACGTGCGCGTGCGCGTGTGTGCGTACACACCCCCACACACAATTGCTAGGAGCAATAGAGGCTCTCCCTAGCAAGTATAAAGCCCCAAATTCAAATCCCAGTCCCACCAAAAAAAATCAAACCAACAAAGCAAAACAAAAATAGCATTAACATTTTCCAACATACTTCCATTTTTATGTTTTTTTTCCTATGTGTATGTATGAGGGTTTTTTGTCATTTCAGATCTGCTAACATGTTCTTCAGGACTTCCTTTAATGTTCCGTGCATTTCTGGTCCTCTGCTTATGAGTTGTTTCAGCTTCTGTTTGTCTGAGGAAAAGAAGCCCTGTGTTTTGTCCATGAGGCATTCATGGAAAGCAAGTGAATCTCTTTCTTCTCACACTGTCAGCATGCTCGCCTCCTCTGGCTTCCTGCTTTCTCAGGACTCTTGCCTTTCTTCTTTCCTATGCATCTTTTTCTCTGTTGGCTTTTGAGATATTTTTGGTTCTGGTTTCAAGTAACCTAAATGATATGTTATTTTCACTGTGTATCTTAGGCTTTGTTGAATGTCTTGTATCTGTGGGCCTACAGTTTTAATCAAATTTGGAAATGCTTTATCATTTATTTCTTTGATTTTGATTTTGGTTTCTCTCAATCTCCAACCCATCTTCCCTCTTTTTTCTAAATTTTTGTTTTTGTTTTTGAGACATTGTTTCACTTTGTGCCCCATGTTGGCCCTAAGATTCTGCCTCAGCCTCCCAAGTGCTGGGATTCTCAAATCTCCATGCCTAGCTCCCCATCCTGCTCTCCAGTCACATTCACAACTCACGGATCTGCTGGTCATTCTGTGTCTCCAAGTTTACTAGTCCTTTTGTAAAGATACTGTTTTTATTCCACGTCTGCATGTTTGATGTGGTCCTGTGGAAGAAGCTTCACTGCATGGTCTTTAACATTCTTGCCATTTCCTCTGTCTTGGAGCTGTGCTGCGTGCAGTTATAACTGTTTCTCTATCCCCGTCCCCCACTCCCCTCCGCCCCCAGCTCATCCGTGGCTCTGTTCTGTTGATGGTTATTTCTCCTTCATTATGGCAGACATCCTCTTGCTTGGATTGCTCTCAAGTCTGATCACTTTTTACTGGCTTTCAGTTACTAGGAGTTTCACCTGCTGGGTGTGCAGAATTTTGTTGCATCATCTATTTTTTGAGGGTTTCCTTTTTTTCCTTGGATGCTGGAAATGGCTTCTTTCTTTCTTTCTTTCTTTCTTTTTGTCGGTCGTGGGGCTTGAACTCTGGGCCTGGGCACTGTCCCTCAGCTCTTCAGCTCAAGGCGAGCGCTCTACCACTTGAGCTACAGCGCCACTTCCGGTTTTCTGGTGGTTTATTGGAGATAGGAGTCTCACGGTCTCTCCTGCCCGGGCTGGCTTTGAACTGCGATCCTCAGATCTCAGCCTCCTGAGTAGCTAGGATTACAGGCGTGAGCCACCAGCGCCCGGCATGAAATGGCTTATTTCTTTTGAGGCTTGCTTTTAAGTTTTGTTTGGGGGAAGCTGTTTTTCTAGAGCTGATTTCACATTATTGCTAATGGTAGTCTACTAATGTCCCACGTACTACCTTGAGGCTCCTTTTGACACTTAGCCCTGTGCAAAATCTATCCATCATCTGTCTGTCTGTCTATTTATTTATGCTGTTCCTGGGGCTTGAACGCAGGCTCCAAGGCTAGGCAATACTTGCTTTTTTGTTAAGATGATGTTGTTTATACTGATTTTTCTGATTCAAATGGAATATGGTGGAATTTTTTTTATTCCTTTGCATGTTTTTAATCTTTGTCACTGAAAAGCTTTCTATTTTCCTTGACACAGTTTAGGTGTGTGTATATATTGTGCATTGGCTATGAATGACTAGAATTGGTCTTGCAGCTCATGAAGTTAGGCTCCTCAGTTAAGTTGCTGGTTTTCTATTAATAATGCATATTTAGCCGACGATCAGTGATTCAATTACTATACTTTAAAGTCTCCTAAAAGAAATCCTGTTTGTGTGGTTAAAAGTACCAAATCAATACTTGGTTAATTGCATCTGCTTAATTTGCTTTCACATTTTAAAAATTGCTTCTTAAGTTAATTTTGCTGCATAATTTAACAAAATATGTACATGAGTCTAGAGAAAGAGTTGGCAAAACAATTCATTGGCTCACTGTGGCTTGTGGCCTATTTTTCTTAGGCCATTGAGCTAAGATTGGCTTTTAGCTATTTGACCGCTGTAACACAGACTCAAAAACAACAACAAGAACAAGTGACTCCTCAGGACCCAAAATTATTTGCTGTCTTCCCTTGTACAGAGAAAAAAAAACTGTTACCCTGTTTTTTCTTTCTTTGTTTCTTATAGTTGGATTTGAACTCAGGGCCTTCACTGATTGAGCTTGCCCTGCTTGCTCACTCAGCTAGCATTCTACCACTTGAACCATGCTTCCAGCCCCGTGCTTTGCTTGTTATTTTGGAGATGAAGTCTGGCAGACTATTCTGCACAGGCCAGCTTTGAGCCGAGTACCTCCACTCCTCAGCCTCCTGAGCAGCTGGGATTCCAAGTAGGAGCCACTGGCACCTGGCATAATCCCAGCTACTCTTGGAGGAAGTGGTCAGGAGGATTATACTTCAGCTAAGGCAAAAATGTAACAAGATCCCATTGCAACAGACAAGCTAGGCATGGTGGTCCATGTCTGTAATCCCAGCTCCTAGTAGGTATAGGGAGGAGGATCATGGTACATAGTCAGCTCCTGAGTCAAATCTGCAAAACAAGATGTGGTTAGAGAAATGGAGTTGGGTCTGTAAGCCAGTGTTCCCCTTTCTGTTCTCTCCTTTCCTCTAGAGCAGGCTCCCCCTTACTTGCTTTTGTGTTTGGCTTCTCTTCCTGTTCCTGTCACCTCTCACCTCCTTCTTCAGCTGAGCATCTGGTCCCGGCCCTGGCTCAGGCAGGGCAGGCAGAAGGGACAGTCTTTGCTGCAGCCCCTTCTGTTCCAGAGTGTGGAAATGATTCTTACAGAGTGCCCACAGGCTTTGCCTGATGACGCCGGCTTCTTTGCAGGTCTCCGTTTTCACAAGAACTGCTGCTGTCCTTGGCATTGGCACTGGCATCATGCTGGGGTAGTGCTGGGGTAGCCTTAGGATCTGTTCTTAGAAGTGAGTGCTGGATGCTGAGCACCTGGGGCTCAACCCTGTAATATTAGATACTCAGCAGGCTGCAGCGTGAGTCTTGTGGTTTGGGGCCAGCAGAGGCAGAAAAGATCATGAGACACCCCCCATCTCAACAGAAAAAACTAGGTGTGGTGGTACATGCCTGTTATTCCAGCTGTGATGAGAAGCATAAATAGGAGGATTACAGTCCAGGCCAGTCCTGATCTCACAAACACACACAAAGCAAGGCCCTACCTCAAAAATGCCCAGTTCAAACCCCAATACCACTATCAAAGAGAAAGGGACAGAGACAGACAAAGAAAGAGACAGAGAGAAGAAAAAAGGTGCTGCGTGGCATGCATGTGCAGCTGAGTAACAGCTCCTCTGCAGTTTGCTGCAAACAGCTCAGCTCTTGTGCTGCGTATGTTTCTGGCAGCTGTAATTAGCTGCCCAGAGGCCCCCCCCGCCACTCCGTGGGTTCCCCAGGTGGGGGTTGCTGTTGGATGTGGGATCTCACTGACTTGCTTGGTGAGAGTGGCATCCTGTGTGGATTAGTTTGTGCTGCCCTTGGGTCTGAATGCGGTGAGAGGGCCGTATTCTCTTACTGCCTTGTCCCTCCGTCACCCCCATTTTTCATTACTGTAGTCTAAACTCAGGGCCTTATGCTTGTTAGGAGGTACTCTACTATTTATGCCATGCCCCTAGCCCTCTTTTGCTTTAATTTTTGCCCAGGG
The DNA here is from genome assembly GCF_000151885.1 of Dipodomys ordii. Taxonomy (NCBI): domain Eukaryota; kingdom Metazoa; phylum Chordata; class Mammalia; order Rodentia; family Heteromyidae; genus Dipodomys; species Dipodomys ordii. The sequence goes on along the minus strand of NW_012267218.1, from coordinate 3,830,928 downwards.
GCTGACTTTGTGCCATGATCCTCCTTCCTTGAGAGCTTGTTTGGAGGTTCTAGCAGGGGAGCGCAGCTACTCGTATACCCTTGACCGAAGACCGGTCCTCCTCTATCGGGGATGGTCGTCCTCTTCGACCGAGCGCGCAGCTTCGGGAGGGACGCACATGGAGCGGTGAGGGAGGAAGGGGACACCCGCCTAGCCAGCCACATCAGCCGAATCAACCCTGGCGATCAGTGGGGTGACAGATGTCGCAGCCAGATCGCCCTCACATCCTGATCCTCCTCCCTATACCTACTAGGAGCTGGGATTACAGACATGGACCACCATGCCTAGCTTGTTTGTTGCAATGGGATCTTGATACATTTTTGCCTTAGCTGAAGTATAATCCTTCTGACCACTTCCTCCAAGAGTAGCTGGGATTATGCCTGGAAATCTCACACATTTTTTCCCCCATAGAGTTGTGGTCTTGTTCATCTACTTTGAGAAGTTGTCTGTGTATTAGATCTTATTGTTTCTTACTTTGGAGTCATAGCAGGGAAAACCAAGCCCCATGTTTCAGAGAAAGTCAGCTGTGTTGTCCTCTCATGTTTATATCGTTTTTTCCTTTGCCAGTATAATTTTTTTTTGGTAATGTATCAACAGGGTGCACTTGGTGCCAGGTGGCTGCCCCCTGTGAGCTGTGTGAGGTTACACTCCTGCTGCATAGCTGTCTGTGGGCACAGACTGCTCGTCTCTCAGAATTCTGGGAGAGGCAGTTGGGTCCGCAGTGGCCAGGCTCTCTAGCATGCCGCCTTACGGCGCTCAAGTGGCTTCCATCACCTGGGTAGGGTGTGGTTCATCTTCGACTTTCCCCAAGGCCAGCTGCCCACTTACCCAACATGGAGGGCACGACTGCCCCTGAACTAGGCTCCCCTTTTGGTCTGGCCAACCAGGCTGTGGACAGTGGCCATGTCCTGGGATGGGGTACACCGGCTGCCTGTGTCATGAAGACGCTGCAAAGCCTGCTCTAGACACACAGATGGGTTGTGTGTCCTCGGGCAGCTCGAAGGCACATCGGTCACGTGCCAGTGAGCACTCCGCTGCCCCACCCTCCTCTAGCAGCGGGTTTCACAGGCAGGGGGCATCCCTAACCCAGCTGGCATCCTGAACGGTCACCTTTATGATGCCCCCATGAGTGGAGCCATTCCCAGGCATTCTGAGAAAATGGTCAGGACACCGCCTTTCGTTCTCCTCCATATGTTCGGGCGGCAGGTGGCAGCACTGGCGGGCACGCTGGAAGTTCGGCTGGGGACGGCTGATGGCCGAGAGGCACGTGGCCTCTGGGAGAAGTGGTCCTAACTCTGAGCAGCAGGAAGGGCCCTCCCACCTGCACCCCCCTTCATGCATCAGCCCTGTGGGATGAGGGGATGAGGGGCCTTCACTAGGGCTGTGGTGTTCAACTAAGACCGTGTGGAAGCTGGCAGTTCTGCCAAGGAGCTAGGAGCTGCCTGGCACAGGCAGAGCGGTTCTCACCAGTCTGCTTGTGATTGTGTCACAGAAGAGCAGCATGTGTTGCTTACCTATGTCTAGAAATGTGCTGCCAGGAACTAGGAGAGGCAGGAATCGGCCTGGCCTGGAGAGTGAGTCTTAATACCTCCCTCCCAGTGCAAGCGGGGCTTACGGGGCTGCTACTGGAATGTGAACTGGGCACACACATTTGAAGGAGGACAATGGAATGCATTCGCTGAACATCTTGAAAGGCATGAACTCATTTCATGGCAGGCAGGGCCAAGGGACCAAGAGCTGTGTGTGCTGCAGCCCCGCGGTGGCACCCTGGCGGCTGGTGACCGCGGCCAGGTCCGCACCCCCCCCCCCGCATTGCGCTGCTTCCGTCACAATGGCGGGCACTCGGGCCTGGCATTTCAGCACTGTAGTACACCGTCATGCCATCTGGGAGTTTGGCCACCGCTGCTGGGAGTCCTGGCCCCCCCCCCCGCCACGCCCCGCTGCCCCAGGCGTGTTGGCTGAGGAGCAGGTGCCATGAGCAGCTCTGGAAAGGCGTGGCGTGCCTGTGGCCACAGTGTAGTTTGGGAGGCTGGAGGCTGTGGGATACCACTGAGGAAACGTGCCTCCGAAGCGGAAGTGCATCCCGTTGATTCGGCTTTATATCCGTCTCCAAGAATGCTGGCGCCCTGTGTGGTGGTCACTCCCCCGGGGACTGTCACTCAGGATCTCGCACCCGCAGACTCTCACAAAATAGGACACTGTGCTTGCTGGCCGCCACTGCATTCCTCAGCCCAGGAGCAAGGCTCCAGCCCTTCCCCCACGCACTTTCATGGGGTTCCAGCTACCTCCAAGGGTCCCCTGTCTGCCTGGGAGGTGGACCTTCCCAGCTTCCAGCAGGGGTGCTGGGAATGGCCACCGGGCCAGGCTTCCATCACAGCATCTCCCAAGAAAGACAGATGTTGGTCTGCTAGGGAGCTGGGGGGGGGGCGTCTTGTGACCCCACATGTGGGTGGGGCATGGACCAGACTGGCCTTCAGTAAGTCTGTCCATCCCCTGGCCTCCCCGCTGGGTGGGCACCAGCACTGTGCTTCCAGGCCCCGCCGGTGTGACCTGTGCCTACTCCTGCAGGTGGTGAGAAGCTACAAGGCGACCATCCAGCAGACCCTGGACATCCTCTTCCTCCAGGAAGGCTCTGAGTTCCTGAGCAGCACGGATGCCTCCACCCGGGACTCCGCCGACCGCACCATCATTGCCTGGGACTTCAGGACCTCTGCCAAAATCTCCAACCAGATTTTCCATGTGAGCGGGCCTGTGCGGGGTGGGCCCTGATTTCAGTCTCAGGCACATTGCCGCAGTCCTGCTCCCCGTGGGGTGCCGGGCCCCGTCCTCAGGCTGGGGTTGCAGGGCCTGGAGTCTCTAGGCGGGGGGAAGGTGAAGGTCAGGGCCTGCCACCTGTAGGCGGGGACAGCCCCCCGAGAGGGGGAGATGGCCTCTGGCCCCTGCCCCTGCCCTCAGCAGCCAGGCCTGGCCAAGGCCTGGCCTACACCTCCGCGGTAGCCCTGCCAGGCCTCACAGGAGTTCAGAGCTGGGACTTGCCGTAAGTTATCCTCCTTGACTTTCACGTTCCTCATTAGAAAACTGAGGAGATTATGACTTTTTATGGAGTAGTTTCAAGAATTAAAAGAGAGAATTCTCATAAAGGGCATATTATACTGCCAGGGACAGAGTGCTCTATCATCCTTTACCTGTCCTTACCAAAACTGCCATCATTACCATCATCATATCTACCACCATTATCACCCTCACCAACCTCTGTCACTACCACCATCACCACTACACCACCAGCATCACCATTTCTATCACCACCGCCATCACGATTACCATCACCACCATTAGTACTGACGTCATCATCACCATCATCATCTCCATTAACACCACTGTCACCACCATCATGATTCACCACCACCAACATCACCATTTCTGTCACCTCCACTGTCATGATTACCATCACCATCAGCACTGCCACCATCATCACCACCACCCTCTCCATTAATACCACCATCACCACCACCACCATCACCAGCATCACCATCTCTGTCACTTACCACCATCATGATTACCACCACCACCTTCCTATACCATCATAATTACTGCCATTGTCGCCACCACCATCTCTGGTACCACCGCCATCACCACCATCTCTACCACCATCACCATTATCACTATTTCTATTACTACCACCATCATTGTTACCGTCACCACTGCGGTCATCGTCATCCTCATCATCCTCATCACAATCACTGCTGCGGTCATCACCACCATGGACCACCACCGCTACCACCACCTTTTTTTTTTATGCCACTCGTCATGAATTTCTGTTATCCTTGCTCAGGGGTCATGCTAATCTTCTCCTCATTATTCCAGTTTTAGTGTGTGTGCTGCCAAAACAGCACTATCATCTTCTGTGGAGCTTTCAAATAAGCCATGACTAATCTCTGGTGCCTCTACCCTGAATCTTAACATACTTATCATGTACAGCTGTGTGCCTCCTCCACCCTGCCTTTTGTTCTCGGAGTGAACCTGAGCAAAGTCACCTCTAGACTTCACAGCAGGGTTTTCCAGTGCAATCCCTCACTGGGTGGGGCCAGAGGGCACATCTGGTCACGAAGAGCCTCCTGAACACCAAGGCCTGTGACCAAGCTCGGGAGGCAGGCAAGGGGAGGGGGCCGGGGGGGCGGAGGGGAGGTGTACCCATGCCTCCTAAGTCAGTGACTGAGCTGTGAGGTCATGCTAGGGAGTGGACTCATCATCTAGCCCATGTGGTCTAGCACAGGCCGCTTTGGCCACTCATGGATAATATTTAGGCCAAGCCAGACTCCAGGAGAGGGGAGGTTTGCAGGGTGTTTTCTGTATGAGCAACTGCCCCCCTTATGGTTTTTTAAATGGTTTTGTGCAGCGGGGCTACAGGTAGGGAAGTGGGGTGAAGAGCACATGTCACCCCTTCCTCGCTCTCTCTCAGTTTTGCCCTCCCATGCACACTCCCTTACGCTTTGAATAGTGTGCTCTGTCTTTATCTTCTGTTTGGCTGTTCACCAGCCGCCTCAGCTTCCTGGGGAGGTAGAGAGATGAGTGTCTTTTTTTCTATTTCACTGGGAAACATGACCACAAACTTGGTAGCTTGAAATAGCCCAAATTTCTTCTCCCAGGTTGGAGGCCAGACATCTGTACTAACAGGATGTATTCTTGGGTTGAAACCAGGGTGGCAGGGCCACTTCCTCCGGAGCCCCTCCGGGAGAGAAGCTTTCCCGCCTCCCTCTTTAGGGGCGCACGATGGCATGCAGGACAGTGGCCGAGGGTAACGTCCCCCTTCACCTGCTCGTATCTGCTAAGGCTCTTGGTTTGCAGTCACAGGCCTCAGGACCCAGGACGTGAGCGCGTCTGGGGGTTCGCTTCCCAGCTTCTGGAGACGGCGCAGCCTGCAGGAGCGTCACCGCCCAGCCTCGGCTCTAGCCCAGTGACTTCCATGTCGGGCTGCCGTTGGCACATGCACAGCATATCTGTGTTCCTCCAGGTCACTGAGTTGGTGCAGCAAGAGGGACCTCATTCAGACCCCCACCATGGCTGGGGAGAGAGGGGCTGGGCCCCGGGTCCCAAGCACAGCCTGTGGGCTGGCTCTCTGGAGCCAGGAGACTCCAGCTGCCTCCTCTCAACCTGAGGCCTCCTTTCATCCTGTGGCCCTGTTTTTTCTTAGGAGAGGTACACGTGCCCCAGCCTCGCCTTGCACCCCAGGGAGCCTGTATTCCTGGCACAGACCAATGGCAACTACCTGGCCCTCTTCTCAGCCGTGTGGCCCTACCGGATGAGCAGGCGGCGGCGCTACGAAGGGCACAAGGTAACCCCACCCTTCCCCCCCCCCCGCCCCAGCTGAGCACTGCCTGAGCCCCAGCTGAGCACTGCCTGAGCCCCAGCTGAGCACTGCCTGAGCCCCAGCTGAGCACTGCCTGAGCCCCAGTGCCTTTTGCTGGGTGGCGTCATGAATGGATGCAGAATCCCAGGGTGCATGGACCCCCTCCCCTCCACATGGGTGGATTCTACTTCCTTTTCCAGGTGACTGTGCCACGTGGGCTGAGGTCCACTCAAGGCTGTGGACAGGGAGATGGGAGGTGGCTCACACGGGGGATGGGCATGAGGCCCACCGGGGAGGCCCTTCCTGTGCAAGGCCTGTTTTTCCTCCTGGGGTTGGTGGGGGGGGGGTTCAGCATTTGTCACTGAGGCCAGGTTCCCCGCTAGTCCAGCCATGTTCGTGGCCCCCTGGGAGAAGCTTTGGCCTTAAAGTTGCTGGACCTTGAAGCCCCTCTCTGCCCCCTGCCCGCTAGTGCCCCGCAGCCTGCCCCGCAGCGCCCTCGGGCAGGGAGGCGTCATGGCTGTGTCGCTCTCTGCAGGTGGAAGGCTACGCCGTGGGCTGCGAGTGCTCCCCGTGTGGAGAGCTGCTGGTGACAGGCAGCGCCGATGGCCGCGTCCTGATGTTCAGCTTCCGCACCGCCCGCCGGGCCTGCACGCTGCAGGGACACCCACAGGCCTGCCTCGGCACCACCTACCACCCCGTGCTGCCCTCTGTCCTGGCCACCTGCTCCTGGGGAGGCGACATCAAGATCTGGCAGTGACGCCCGTGCCTGGGGCTCCCTTTGTTCCTCGGGAGGAGGCGGGGATTGGGGTATACCATTTCCACCGTCTGCCGGGCCTCAGTTTCTTCATCTGTGCAGAGGGGGCAAGAAGCTGTCTGGGTGTGAGTGCTGTATGAAGAAAGTGTCAGATGCCTGGTGATGCCCAATAAATGTGTGTCCTGCTGCTTCTGAGGAGGTTTGGGCAGCGCATGTGTGTGGCTGGCATCCCCGGCTCCGCCGCCGCTGGGGCTCTGGAGACAGCACGGGTGGGACTTGCGGTGGCACCGCCGCTCTGGGGCTCCCGAGGGTGCTCTCTCACATGGGGGCCTGGGTCTGGGGTCTGCCCCCGGGAGCTCTGTGCTGGGGTTTTGCAAGCCCATAGCTCCGTGGCCCTTCTCTCTACCAGGCACTGTGGCCAGTTAGCTCCCCGCTCCATCCACGCCCCAGGCCCCTAGCTGCTGCTTTCCCAGTGCTGCAGGCCAGTGTCCACACTGAACAGGCCGTGCATCTGTCCTGCAGAGGAGAAGCAGGGTCCCTGAAGACCCTCCCTCCTTCCCTGGGAGAACGCTCAGCTCCCAGGGCCTCAGCTGGCCAGTGCCACTGTAGTTGAGGGGCCATCCCAAAAATCCAGGGTCCCTTGGACAGCTGGTGGGGAGAACATGACCTTTGGAGGCCTTGGTGGGGGAAGATGTTTCTTAGCTGGGGCATGGGGCTGGAGTGTTGGAGGGCGTCCACTCAGGTGTGTTGAGTGAGGAGCAGAGCGGGAAGCCTGCTTCCTTTTGGTCTTGCCCGCCCCGCCTCATGGCTCTGCTGCCCCCTGCATTAGCCCTCTCCCCATCACCCATCTGACTGCTCCCCACACACAGGGAGGTCTGGGACAGCCTCTCCTCTCCGGCCTCTCCTTCCTCCCTGGCTGTCCAGCCTCTCAAACCTACACAAAGCCTGTGGCCTATGATCCTGGGGCATTTGGAGCCCTGAGACCAGCTCAGATCCCAGGGCATGCCCTAGTAGCGTGGGACTTGGCACCTCTGAGCCTCAGCTTACCCCTCTGTGAAGTGGGACACATGGGGGAAGAACTTGGTAGTCCAGTTCATCTGACCTGCAGCTGTGACTTGCAGGGAGGGGGTGTGCAGGGCCCCTGGGGAGCAGCTGTGGATGTCCTACTGCTACCTCCCTAGGGACTTGATTTCTTGACATGGGCCCCAACGGACCTGCCGCTGACCCCTCCCCGTCAGAGCTGGCTTCCAGGGGGGAAAGGCAGGGGCTCTGCGTTGGCCATGTCCTTTTCCAAATGCTTTCTTCCAGAGAGCCTCCACGCGCAGTGACTTTGACACCTGGCAAGGTATCCAGAGTTCATCATTTGCAATTTAAAAAGCAGAGAGCTAAATTTAGTGTTGAGCAGGAGTGAACAGGGAGCACGGGGTCCTCCCTCCCCCCCCCCCCCGCCACAGCCTGGGCCCAGGTGCGCCCCCATCCTGCCTGCCAGATCACGAGCTGCGGTGGAGAAACGCGGCTTCCTCTGCCTGTGCCACACACGGCCCCGCCCGGAGAGGCTGCCACCCCGGAGCCGGCACCCAGGGCCGCCTGCCTGCAAAGCCTGCATCCCCTGCCCAGCCGGGCACTGCCCCCGTGGAGAGCGAGGGGAACACGCGTGGATGCACAGACAGGGCCTCGCTGAAGATGAAGTGGGAGGGAGTGGAGGGAGAGGGCATGGCGGCGGCGGAGGGAACACCACTGCCTTCCCAGCCCCACCGCGTACGGGAGCGCCAGCAGGAACAGCCTGGCTGTGGCGACACTCCAGGGACCCTGCTGGCGGCTGAGCCTGCGGGGGAGACACGCGGGAGCACGGGACAGCTGGGAATTCCCCAGTGCCACATGTGCCTGCCTTTCTACGAGTGTTTCCCTTTGCCTATTCATCCTTCAATGTTCACCATGAGCCTCTCCTGACCCTCTCCGTTCTTTGGCCTGGAGTGGTGTGGACTCTCCCTATTTGGATGCCCTGAGCCCAGTGTCCCCTCCCTCCCCCACCTTGGGGCTCCTAGTGGGGAGAGCCGGGTGCCCCAGAGGCCAGCAGAGGGTCACAGCTGGATCTAGCAAGAGGTCAGGAGGGAAACACCAAGCCCCAACCCAGGGCAGAGCTGTGGACCAGTGGCATGTGTGTATGTGAGTCCTGGGGTCCATGGAGTTGAAGTCAGGGAAAGTGGAGCACCAGGCAACCAGCTGAGGAGCACCTAGCTGGCGTAGGGTCTGAAAGCTTTAGGTGCTCCAGAGCCGGAACTTCAGGGCCCATCTGGGGCTAGCTTTAAAGCCAGGCGATGGGCTTGGGGTGAGTGGCCCTCAATGGGAAGGGCCCCCAGGTGCCCAAAGAAAGCAGGTGTAATGTCTCTTGACAGGAGGCCTTCGCCACACCTTGCAGAGCTCTGCAGGCACAAGGGCCGGCCAGACCCCTGGGCTGATCATGGCAGCAAGGGCGGAAGCAGACGCTGGCTGACTCAGACACCACACGGCGGCCGGGCCAGACCCAGCCTGGGAGCTGGCTACGCTGCGAGCTTTACAAAAACAAGGGATGAGCTTTAAAGAAGCTCCAGGGAATAGGAAGACGCAGGCCCACAGTGCATCTGTAAAACTAAACAAACAGAACTGCTGGAGTGAAAGCCGTTCACCACTGAAATGAAAACAAACCCAGTGGCTGAGTGAACACGGCGAGGAGTCATGCTGACTGCAGTGGCGTGAGACAAAATCAGGGAAATTCAGGAGAGAGCGGCGGAAAGATGACAGTAGAGGGTCTGCCACAGTTCCACAGGCAGAGCAGAAAGAGAATGCTGGAAAATACTTTTTAAAAGGCTCATGCCTGTAATCTCAATCAGAAGACTGAGATCTGAGGACCAAGGTTCAAAGCCAGCCTGTTATAGGAAAGTCCATGAGACCCTTATCTCCAATAAACCACCAATAAACTGGAAGTGGTGCTGTGGCTCAAGTGGTAGAGTGTTTGCCTTAAGCTGAAGAGCTCAGGGACAGCCCAGGTCCAGAGTTCAAGCCCCACGACCAACAAAAAGAAAAAGAAAAGAAAAACGTCTGCCAGATGCTGCTGGCTCACTACTGTAATCTAGCTACTTAGGAGGCTGTGATCTGAGGATCACAGCTCAAAGACCACTTGGGCAGAAAAGTCTCCAATTAACCAACGAAAAGCTGGAAGTGGAGCTGTGGCTCAAGTGGCAGAGCACCAGTCTTGAGCAAATATGCCCACAGATAGTACCCAGACCCTGAGGAACCCCTTCTGTCCCCCCCAAAAAAATGTCAAGGATTTTCCAGAACTGAATAAAAGAACACATCAATCCACAGATACATAGAGTCCCTGTGAAAGCTAGCAAGGAATCTCACGCAGGTGTGCCTTAGGGAAATTGTAGAAAACCAAAAGTCAGAGACAGAAGAAAAAGACAATAACCAGGAAGAGTTATATGGACCAGAAAGGGTTATGTATATGGGCCGTGCTTAGCCTGGAGCTCCCCCCTTCCTGGTAATCTTGTATTTTTCTTCTGTCTCTGACTTTTGGTTTTCTACAATTTCCCTATGATATGGAACTTACATATACACAAAGCAGGATGCTTTCTATCCCCAGCAGAATAAAGACTTTTCAGGACAATAAGAACAGAGCTTAGCTAGGCATGGTGGTGTGCACTTGTATTGTAATCTCAGCACTGAGGTGAGGGAAATCATGAGTTCAAGGTCAGCCCAGGCTACATAATGAATTGCAATCTCAGCCACCAGCAGGCTACACTAAAGGAAATTCTAAAGAGTGTACTTTGAATGGGGCGCTGGTGGCTCACGCCTGTAATCCTAGCTACTCAGGAAGCTGAGATCTGAGGATCTCGGTTCAAAGCCTGCCTGGGCTTTGAGACTCTTATCTCCAATTACCCACCGAAAAACCAGAAGCAGCACTGTGGCTCAAGTGGTAGAGCACTCGCCTTGGGCTGAAGAGCTCAGTGACAGCGCTAAGGCCGAGTTTAAGCCCCATGACCACCACCACCAACATCAAAAAAATACTTTGGGTAAACCAAGATAGCAAGCAAGGGAGGGATGAGTTCACAGGACAACCCAAAGGGCCCCGGTGCAGGGCGGCGGGGAGCTGTGAGCCCATCGTGGTGGAGAGCAAGGTCCGGGAAGACATTGTGGAGGGACCAGGGGCCCGATCAACAAACAGCCACACCTGGTTGCTTTCCACTGCTGGCTTTTATTAATGAATGCAAAATACAATACTAACGGGACAGCATGCATCACAGACGAGGGAGTGCCGGGGTGGGGCGGGGGCCTCATACGTCTGAGGTAGACCGAGGTGGTGTGGGGAGCGGGGGGGGGCGGGGCGGAGCGAGCACCGGGCCGTACTGGGACCTTGTCCCGGCCCCACTCGGGACTGCGGGCCGTGAAGGAGCTCGGGGTGGAGGGGGGGGTACTGTGCTGGCCGCACTGTGGGAAGTTGGATTTTGACAACATTTCCTGTGCCCTCACTGGTTTCCGTTCCCCTCTCACTGGTCAGAATTTTGGGCTTCCCTTGCCACTGCCTTGCGGCCTCGCCGCTGGCGGAGGCCGGGCTTCCTGGGACACGCTCGCCTTCGCCCCGGGCAAGCCCCCAGCACCTTCACTGAAGAGATGCAGGAGCTTCACGTTGGAAACGCCAAGGCAGCCATCCAGAAGCTGGAGGCCGGGGGCGTTAAGAAAGACCCTTTTCTCTTAGAAAAATAGTATCGCTTTATAAAAGGGGGGGGCGCTCACCTCGGGTGGGAGGGTGTGGGGATGTGAAAACACCTAAGCGGGGGTCCGTGGTGGTAGCCGGGGCTGGACACGTCGACAATACAGCAGGTTGTCCTCGGGGGTTCTACCGGGCTGGGAGGCGGGGAGGGGTTGGGCAGGAGTGCCTCCTCCTGGACAAGGGGCTCAGGGAGCGGGGTGTCTTGGGGGAAAGGGAACTGCACCCTTGTAGGTGCCACGTGGCCGGAGCGGGAGTGGGGAGGAGGGCCCGTGGCCGTGGCCTGCGTGGGGCGTTCAGTTGAGCAAGGTTCCGTAGAGCTGGGCCTTGGTCAGGCTGTCCTTGCGGCTCAGCCCCGCGCCTCCAGTCCGAGGGAAGGCCTGCTGGGGGCTGAGGCGGGCGGCAGGGTGCATCTCGGGCGAGGCCTCCATGGAGCTGGGCCCCAGGGAGTCCCTGGAGCCCGGCTCGGGCTCAGGGCTGCTGCCGGCCCCGCACAGCTGCACCCCGAGCCGGTCCCCATCGCCGTCGCTGGGCGCGTAGCCGGGGAGCGGGTCGGCCGAGCGGCTGGGGCTGAGGCTGCGCAGGAAGCAGGGCTCGGCCAGGTGGCCCTGGGACAGGTCGTCGCCCTCGGAGAAGCTCTCGGCCTTGTAGGTGGCGTAGAGGGGGCTGGCGCGACCTTCGGCCTTCTTGCCCGGGCTGCCCATGCTGCCGCCGTAGTAGCGTTCGGAGAAGCTGCAGGGAGAGGCGCGGCTGGCGGTGCCTCCCGGGAACGAGTAGGCCCCGATGTCCTCCACGCTCAGGGGCCGCCACTGGCCCCGGAGGTCCTCGCTGGCCAGCCGCGTGCTGCCCGGCTTGGCTCGCAGGCTCCACAGGTTTGGTGGCATCAGCGCCTGCTGGGGCCCCGGGGAGGCCGGGAAGCGGAAGGGCTCGGCCGGGTACGGAGACACAGTCCGTCCGAAGCCGGGGGTCACCTCGGCCTCGCGCGGGGCGGCGGCGGCCTTGGCGAAGCGCGGGCCGCCGCCGTTGTAGGTGGCGGCGGCCGGGGGCTTGCGGTTGAAGAGCTCGTCGCGGCTGTTCAGGTAGATGGCCTGCTGCGAGGCGGTCAGCGTGCTGGCCTGCGCGTGCTCCTTCTCCTCCGACGTGGCGCTGAAGCTCGAGTACGAGCTGGACGTGGGCAGCGAGCCCGCGTAGCCCGGGAAGGCTTCGTGGCGGTAGCCCACGGGGAAGGCCGCGGCCTCGGCCTCCTCCTCCTCCTCGGCGGTGTCGGTGGAGTTCTGGGCCCGCAGGAATCCCACGTCGGTCACGGATGCGTCCACGCTGGGCCTCCGGTCCCGCCGCCGCTCGTCGGGGCAGTAGAGGGCCGTGTCGCTGCAGTAGATGTCCCCCTTGTAGGGGGGCCGCGGGCCTGGCTTCTCCACCCCGTCGCGGAAGGCCAGGTCGCGGGCCGAGGCATCCGACAGGCGCGACGACAGGCTGGTGGGGTCGGGCTTCTCCAGCACCTTGGCAATGACGCAGGTCGGGACGCTGTCGGCGTAGGCCGGGTGGCAGCGCGGGGACGGCAGGCTGCAGCCGTGCTTCTCCATGTGCAGACTCACGCGCTGCTGGAAGTCCAAGGGCAGCTGGAACAGGGGGAGGAGCAGAGGCGGGGAGGGGGGCGGGGCGGGGGTCACCGTCAGCATGGCGGAGGCAGCCCAGGCCCGGCCCCAAGGCTGCAGACCGCCATCAGCATGACCGACAGGCAGGCAGACAAAAGACAGGCGGACAGACAGACGGCGGGGACTTCCCAGGCTCCTCACGGTCCACACGTGGGGGGCCGGGGCCCAGAACTCTGGACGTGACAGGCTCCCAAGGATGGGGCGTCGTGTGCCTGGGCACCCTGCCCCCACCCTCCATCCCCTCCGTCCACCCACCACCCCGTTCCAAAGGGGCCAGCGCAGCCGAGAGACGCCCGACCCCAGGGCCGCCGGGGGCCCCACTGCGGTTCCCACCCGGCCAGGGGCTGCGTTGCTTTGGCACAGATGCTCAGGTTTCGCGGGTGGTGCCGACCAGCGGCGCTGCCCGCCCGCTGCTGAACAAGACAGACTCAGAAACAGATGCAACAAAGATCGAGGGGCCTGAGGCGGGTGCCCTGTGGCTTCCACGGGCACGCCGGGCGCCACGCAGGGGTGCCCCACTACTGTTTGATCTATTTTGTGAGTGTGTCAGGTGTGGTGGGGCCCAGGGAGGAGATTCTGGCCTGTGGCAGGGGTGGGGACAGCATGATTGGGGTGGGGTCCCTGGACCAGCTCTTGAGGAAGCCACTTTGGTACCAGGCTTGGTTCTGAACCTAGGCTCTGCTGCCGGCTCGCCCCATGACCTCGGTGAGACCCCCTTTTTAGAGTGTTTCTTGTCTCCAGTGTGGAACTTTCTGAATTTCTGCCCCGACCACATGGCTGGTGTCAGGTGCCGGGAGGGTCGCTCTGTCTCGCCACACCCGGGGATGGGGAGCAGTCCCCACAGGCAGCCTGAGTGGCCTGGGGGACCCTGGGGACGTGGGGCGCTTGGAAAGGTTAGGACCCACGGGCGGGCGAGCGAGGAGGGACGAGGGGCTCAGTCTCACCCAGCATCTTCCTCCTCAAGGGTGGGGAGTGGCCTCAGAGTGGGACCAGCCTTAAAGGAGCCCAGAGAGGTCCTGGGGCAGGGTGGGCCTGGCTGTGGGGCGGGGTCACGTTACCTCTGACACCTTATGGACCCTGCCGTAGGTCTGGCTGCACTGCAGCAGCTGGGCCGCTAGATTGCAGTCCTTCCTATAGAGCTCCTAGAAGACAAGAGACGGCATTGGGCACAGCTCGGCCCTGGCCAGCACCAAGGGGCCAGTGGGACGTGCCGAGGGCTGTGCAGTCGGTGAGATGAGGGCCGTCTCCAGGCCCATCCCTCTCTGTGCTCCATGGTCAGACCACAGAGAACCTGTCTGTGCTGGTGTGTGGAGGAGGCCGGGTGGGCAGCAGGGCCGCTCTACCCAGGGTGGACCCCTGGAGGCCCCCAGCTTATCCACCAGGTCTTGGCTGCTGGCCCCCGGCCTGAAAGTCCCTGCAAAGGTAGCTGGTGGCAATGCCAGGCACCGCTGAGGACAGGGACGCACGCCACCTCTGCCACCCGTCTCCCGCAGGGCCAGGCTAGGGTTGGGACAGGTGTGTGACCCCGGGTGCAGGCAGGCACTAGCTCAGTCTCGTGAGCTAAAAACAGATGCAAACAGTAGGACTCGGGGGTCACTTGTGCCTTCGGAAATCTCTGTTGCATGTGCCTAGGCTGGGCCTCCGCTCCTGCCTCCCCGCCTCCGGAGTCCACGGCCAGGCTGGGACAGACGGTGGGGGTCTGCCTGGCATACCCCCGTGGCCCACCTGATGCCTGTCCAGGCTGCTCCCACAGCCCCGGCTTACCCAGGAGCAGCATCCGGAGCTCAGGTCGGGCTGCCTGCATGCTCCACTGCCTCCTCCACCTGCCTCCCACCCTGGCCTGCGCTGTGGATGGACTCTGGGGTCCCAGCCTCACCCCAACCCCTGATGCCTCACTGGAGTACCTACACCTTCATGAGCTCACCCCTAGGATGAGCGGGGTGCTTTATTCCCCAAACCCAACCCTGGCCTTGCCACACCTGTAACTGTCCCATACCTGTCCTCTGCCGGGAAGTAACACTCTGTGCAGAACACTCAGTGGCTCCCCGTTTTTCTCAGAGTAAAGCCTAGATTCCTGATAGGAGCCTCCAGACCCAGAGCCTTCCCTGCCTTTGCTCTTCTCGGAGGGAGAACCTTGCTGACGTCAGCCTGGAAGGAATGCTATGCCGGGCCCCCCTTCGCAGTCCCCCCGCCCCCCGCCCGTGTCTGCATGACTGGCTCCTCATTTCCTTCTGTTCCTGGCCAGGACCACCTCTTCTGGAGACTTCTAGTGAGGCCCTACAGCCCACCAGGTCCTGAGGCTGCTCCTAGCTGGTTTTTCCTCGGGGCGCTCAAAACTCCTAACACTCGCCAGTCTGTGTGGCTGTCTGATGCAAACACCATGTGTGCAAGTCTGTGTGTGTGTGTGTGTGTGTGTGTCCCTCATCTCTGAGCAGGCTCTGGCAAGGTGCAGCTGTCCATTGGTGAATGCATGGTGGGCTGGCCAAAGACTGAGTGGCCAGATCCCTGGCCTGGGGCCAGGCAGCGGCCTCGCGTGGCATAGCCTGGCCTGTGTTCAACTCTGTCTTTCCTGCAGAGGGTCTTCCTGAGAGACCCTGGGCAGAATGGCTTCAAGGAGGAAGCCCGTCTGTCCTTCTCCAGCCGCCCTGGGCATTCTGCCCAACTATCTGTACTGATCAGACGGCCCTGCCTGCCCGCATGTCCTGAAACCCCCATGGAGGTCCGAGGCCTCACTCGGGGCAAATGCGCGCAGCACTCACGTTGTCCTCCGACAGCTTGTCGATGGTCACCTTGGCCTCCAGCAGGTGGCTGTTGAGAGCGACAATCTCGTGGCTCAGCGCACGCTTCTCTTCCTCATAGTGCTGGCCCTGGGCAGTGGGGACAGCAGGAGTGGTAGTGGTCAGCTCCTAGGAGGCCAGCCTAAAGCCTGGTACTCAAGCCCAGTGGTTAGATTAGGCCTCTGTGTGCCTAATAGCGCAGGGTGCAGGAGAAGGAGATACAGACTACTCTGGGTTCAAATCCAATCCCACTACTGACTGGGCCGAGCACTGCCCCTCCTCCCAACCGAAGTTCTCCCTGCTAACACAGGGCTCGTGAGGCCTGCTTCAGGAGTCTGGAGTGGTGTATCTCACCTGATAGATTGGGAAATTGAGGCTGGGAAATAAAAAAAGTCCCAGGCCCAGTCCTCAGGCCTGCCTGCAGCCTCTCTCTGACCTTACCTCAATGACAGGCAGGGACTAACCACTCACTTCTGGTCTTCAAAAACAAAACAAGCCTGTCACCTAACTAACTGGAAAGAGAGGGACCCTCCTCATCCGCACCAAAGGAGATTCTCGCACCCTGCACCCGCCCTTCCCTGCTGTGGCTGCAGAGTCAATCGCCTAAACCCAAGCAGGCAACCGCAAGCTCAGCTCTTGCCAGGTCTCCACAGAGACATGCTGCACCCAGTTCTTTGAGGTGTTGTGAGGTGGGGTTTGGGCTGGAGGAGGCCCTGGGCTCACCAGGGCTGACTTCAGGACCCGTCCTCTCAGATCCAGGCCTCTGGTTCACAGTTCCCACCCTCGGGCAGATCCTCTGTCTGCAGGCTGGGGTGCTTGTCCCCTCTGCTCACCCACCCCGGACCCCGTGTCCTCCTATCCTCAGAGCACTTCACGTTCAGTGGACCATCCTAGCTAATGGCAAGAGATAGGGCTGGGCATCTCGGGGTGGCAGGATGGGCATCTCGGGGTGGCAGGCTGGGCATCTCGGGGTGGCAGGCTGGGTGGGGGGTGGCCTCACCATGCGGTACAGCTTGTCCTCCAGCTCCTGGTTGATCCTCTGCAGCGCCATGTAGTTGCTCTGAATCCTGCCACAGGAGGCCCTGGGGTCACACAGTGCACGGCTGGACCTTCCCACAACTCCCATGCCCTCCTGAGTTGGCACCATCCGCCCTCACCCCCAGCAAAGCAGCCACGTGTGCTCCTCTGCCCCGAGCAGGAGGTTCTGCTTAAAGCTAACTTCACTGCGCCCAGGGCTACACTGCTCGCTCTTCCTCGCCCACAGCAGGGCTTCCTGGAAGGAACACTTCAGAGAGGGGAGGCTTGTGGTCCACAATTTGTCACAACAAATTCCCTTGCATTTCCCACACAGGCCTACAAGCCATGCGGTGTGGTTTATAGCTCAATTGCACAGCACCAAGGAGATGATGGACGAGTGCTACATACACTATGGATCCATCTGTGGCTCAGGCTGGGTTCCACACAGTTCAGTGGTGACATCCCCAAACCAGCAGATTGGGGCCACTTGGGAGTGGGGGGATGAGCATCCCTCCCAGCAGATCTTCCCTCAGGGCAGCGGTGCCAGCTGGCACCCTAAATATTTAAAGCAAACTAAACCCACAGCGTTTCTGCGAGAGACAGACAGCATGTAAGACATTTTCCGAGGGGGCAGAAAAAAAGATAGAAAAATTTGGTTTTGAAGAGACTCTGATCCACTCAATACTCAAGGGACGTGGCTCCTAAACTGGGGTTTGTCGCGGAGTTGGGGCCCCCTTCTCCCTAGCAGGGCCCAGGACAGTGTGTGTGAAGGACCCTGGTAGACCAGCTGGGGTCCTATAAGTGGCCTCGTTGTGCGCTGCCACACCGCAAATGAAAGCCTAAATGTGCAGGGCAGAGGGCTGGGGCTGGAGGGGGACATGGGACGAACCCCTCCCTGGCAGCCGTCCACGCCCGGGGCTCTGGGCCTCACGTCTGACTTTGGCTCTGGGTGTAGCCATCCCTGGGCCCCGGCCCCGCCCCGCCCGGCTTGCCCGCGTGCCTAGGGCCCTGACATTACCCCACGCCACCGCAGGGGCCCGCCTCCCGCACCTGCGCAGCTTCTCCGTGACCTTCTCCAGCTCCTCCTGCGCCCGCCGCAGCTCAATCTCCAGGTAGTGGCGCGTGGAGTCGAACTCGGTCTCCAGCTTCTCCAGCTTGTGCGTGGTGTAGGACAGCCGCTTGCGCAGCTCGCCCTTCTGCTCCTGCAGGGCGCTGCAACGACACGCGGCGGCGGCGGCAGGCCGGGCCGCGGTGCTCAGCGGGGGGAAACTGAGGCCCGTGGGGGGCCACGGGGCACCCGGCCGAGCGCACACGCGCGCACGCGCACCCCTCCTCCCAGCGGCGGCCCCCTCTCCCCCGCACAGGGAAATCCCTGTGGCCCCTTGAGAGGCAGTGACCCACGACCTCTGGTCACGTGGGCCCGGGGCCTCCCTCCTCGCCCTCACCCCTGCATGCCACAGTGACCCCGGGGCTGGCAGCGCCGTGCCCCCCGCCAGGCCTCCGTTCCTCCATTAGCCATGCGGGCCCCGAGCCTGTGTCGCCTGGGAGAAGGGGAGCAGCGAGGCCAAGGCCGGGGGCCCCCACTGCCGACACACAGCCGAGCCCCCACCTGCCCAGCCCGTCCCCGGGGCTCCCCGCCACACTGGATCCTCCATCCTTGCTTTCTGGGCCCCTGCGGTGGCGTGGGGTAATGTCAGGGCCCTAGGCACGCGGGCAAGCACCATGGGACTTCCTAGTGGGTTTGTTGTAGGACTCTGGAGGTGGCTCCCAACCAGGAGTGGGGACCCAGGCCTTAGGGGGGGCAGGTGTCCCCGTCCCCCACCAGAGGGGTCCCCATTCCCAGCCCGTGAGCAAACCCCATGGGTGACCCCCCCACGCACCCAGCAAACCTCCACTGAGCATCCCTGGATTGCTGCCCAAGACTATATTTTTTAAAGTAAAAGGGCTGGGAAGGTGGCTCAGTGGCAGAGAGCTTGCCTCACATGCATGAGGCCCTGGGCTCCATTCCTCAGCACCACATAAGCAGAAAAAGCCAGAAGTGGCACTGTGGCTCAAGCGGTAGAGCGCTCGCCTTGAGCTGGAGAGCTGAGGGACAGCGCCCAGGCCCAGAGTTCAGGCCCCACGACCAAAGTAAAATAAATAAATAATAAAAGATTTGCTGTTTTCGAGAACCTCAGGGAAGGGCAACAGAGAAGCCCAAGGCCAGCCGCCCTACAGTGCCTCCATAGGCTGCGCTGTCGGGAGCTCCTGGGATGCCTGGCCCAGCCTTACCTACGCGCTGCTCCCCCAAGGCAGGCTCCCCAAGCTGCCCTCGCCCCCTCAGCTACCGTGTAGCCTGCCTGACAGCCCCCACTGCCCAGAGCACCCAAGGCTCCTTGGGCAGGCAGTGCCGATGGGAGCCAGCAGCTACCCGGGAGTTAGTTGTTTCCTATAGGAGTTCTGGTCAGAGGATACAAGGGAGGCCTTCAGGAAGAGGTGAGGGGTCCATCCACCTGCCCGGCACCTCCTCTGGCTGCCCAGGGCCTGTCTCTTCTGAGGCTGCACCCTCTGCTCACCAGGCCAGGGTACCCAGCCCTGCCCCCCTTCTGAACCCCACTTTGCACAAGGCATTCCACATGAGGCCGCATTCCTCCCCAACACCCTGGTCCAGCTGTCCCTACTCACAGATTGGATGCTGCTTTGACGGCAGGACCTCGCAGGTCCCCCCCCCCCCCCCCCCCCTTCCCTTCTCTACCACAGGCCATTTGCTCCTGGATTTCCAGAAGGAATGGATGCCCACAGCCCTGCCCGGAGGCCACGTGGTGGAAGCAGACTCACCAACTGGGCTGTGGTGGGCTGGGTTCCCATCTGGCCTGAGCAATGTAAGGCCACTGGCCTTCTGTGATGGCTAACGTGTGTGCACAGAGCTGTGGTCCTACCGGGGACCCCGCTCAGCCACCTTTTCCGGTGGCCAAGTATAAGAATGGACACAGGACTGGCCCAGCCTTGCTGTGGCACTGCTCTGCTGGAGGAACGGGAGCCCCTCCCCCCCCCCAGAGCTGGGCGTGTGCCATGCGGCCCGCCCTCCGCTGATGGGTCTGTGGGGACATGTGTGCAGCCTTGCTGGCCTGGGCCACATTGGGAGATTGTGTCCCTGCCGGGAGGGGCCGAGGCCACCAACAAAAGCTCTGGGATGGGCCCAGAAACCGGGCTTTCAAAGATGCAGCAGATGCGCGTGCTGAGCACGCGTGTGGTAATCCCGTTTAAAAAGAGTACCCTCATGGCCCGGAGGGGGAAGGAAGCGGCCGTGTGTGGTGCCTGGCTGGTGGAATGCCCGTAACTGAAGACATGTCTCTGGATTTGTCATATTTTCTACAGATAAGAAATCAGGGGAAAAAATGACTAAGGATCAAATTTTGGCACAACTGCCCCTGCCCCCTCCCCCACTGGGCCAGGGGCAAAAAAAATCTGTTTGCATTGCTGAGGGACAGCAGAGGTCAGGAGAGGTCTCCGGCCTGGGCTGCGAGCTGGAGGCCCATTTCCCATGGTGCAATGGGCCCAGGCAAGGGCTCCAGGGTGGCTGGGGGCCGTGCTGCCCAGTGGTCTGCAGGGATGAACCCATGAGGACTCATCTGGCAGAGCCACAAGCCTGGGGCCACAGTCACCCCCCAGCTGGGGCATGGCACCCTCTTTCTCCTTCTGCAGGTAGAAGCATGCAGAGAGGCTTGGCCTGGGCCAGCCTCTGGGTGGATGTCCTCACCAGGGAAGGCCTGGCCGGCCTGGTGGGGGCGGGGCACCTGCCGCGGCGCTCACCTCCTACCCTGGCGTACCCTTCCACCTGGGCACGGGTCCGAGGGAGTGGCCGGGGTTCATCTGTTAGCAATGTCTATCTTCTTCCCCGGGGGAAGGCCTGGCTCGGGGACCAGCCACAGCAGTGCTGGGCACCAGCACAGGTCCTTGGGGGTAGGGTCGTAGTAACAGTCGCACAGGCCTGGGCTGGCACCTGCCGGTGGCTTTCTGCCCTCCTAGCAGCAGGAGGAAGGCAGGGCCATGGCCCAGCTGAGAAGCAGGAGCTGTGGGGCCCTGCCCGCACTCTGCCCTGCTCTGGGGTGCCCAGGCGAGAAGAAAGGGACCCAGCCCCACTTGACACCCAGCGGCCCCACATCTGACCGAGGCCTGGCCCGGCAGGACCCGCCCCCCCCCCCCATCTGAGACACGTCTATCTCACTCATTCTTTTCTGAGTTCCAAGTGTGGCCAACAGCAGATGTCATCCGCGCTGTCCCCTCGGCTTAGCCTCCCTGCTGCACATGCCCAGTCTGCCGTTCCTGCCTGAGGCCTGGTGGCTCAGACGCCCCCCCTTTGGGAAGCCCGTCTCGGTTCCCTGGCTGGCTGGAGGGCTCTCACCCCACTAGTCCCCAGCTCTCATTGTGGGCCACCTGTCCCGCAGAATCACACCCAGGTCTACTCGATGGCTGCCGACGGGACGGACCTCATGGGGTGGGGGACTGGAAGGCTGCTGCCTTCTCGGCTCTTTGGCTACGTCACCCTCTCCAGGGAGGCCTCCGACCTTCCATGGGGTCAGGAGCTGTGCAGGGGCTATGAGTCCGCTACTCCTCCCTGAGGTCCTGCACCCAGTGCCCAGCCAGGTAACAAGGGAGAGGCTGAAGGCTGGGGGGGGGAGGGGCGTGGGGGGAGGGGCGTGGGGGGTCCCTCAGGTGAGTGTGGTCTTCCCTGAACTCCCGGCTGTCATGGGCATCCAGCCCCTGCCTCCTCTGCTCCGGGGGCAGGGGGGGGCGAGGAGGGGGACTCTAGAACCCCAGCCACACCTGCTAGTGCCAGGACACCACCATGCAGTGTGGATGCTGGATAGGCAAGGATGGGCGGGACAGGCATGGACGGTTGGAAGCAGAAGGGCCTCCACATGGGCTGCAGCGTCCGATCCTGGGGACACAGGACCCCAGAGCTCCCCAGAGCGGGGCTGGCAGCATGCTTCTGCGCAGGGCTGTCCTAGTGGCCGGCTGGCTTGGGAGGGGCCTGCGCTGGCATTACTAACCTGCCCCCCCCATCGGCTGCTCAGCACCACAAACACCTGTGGAAACACTGATTACCTGGATCTGCAGGAGGTTTGCGTGCTCAAATCCTGGGGATGGGAAGGTTAACCAGGGCTGTGGGGCACCAGCAGCGTCCTGCCCTGCCCTGAGCCAGATGCAGCCTCTCTGGAATCCCCAGGTCCCTGGCAGGGTCCTACTCTGCTTTAGCCCCACCCACCCCAGAGCTGTGTGCACTGACATGCTGCTTGCACATGCGTGTGCATGTGCACACACGCACATGTGCACATATGCGTGCACACATTCAAGACAGCCTCTCAAGTGAGACCTCGTGTTAAGGAGACACAGTTAAGGTGGTCAATTTCAGCATTGGCCAGTAGGTGGAGGAAGGCACCCGGCCAAGGGACGAGGCTGCGTCTCGGGACCTCAGTTCATCAAGCTATTCACTAAAGCCCAAAGGGACACACGTGACCACTGTGACTGCCTTCTAGAAGCTGGGTCTAGGGCCCTGGGAGCCCCACCCTTTCCTTCTCGTAGCCATTTCCTGAGAGGCCTCGAGGAAGCCCCGTGGGCTGCACGGCGGGGAGGCCGGTCCAGGCCAGCTGCCCAGGGGGAGGGCGGGCAGCTGAGGTATGGAGCAACAGCTAGCCCTCGGAGCCTCAGTTTCCCCATGTGCACATAGAGGAAGATGCCCTTGATAAAAGGCTTGACCTGGGGGCCCCGGGGCAGCCTGCTCCAGATTCACAGTGACCCCCAAAGCGCAATGCTGGGGGGTCTTGGTTGTTCCCTCTTGGCCCTTGGCTCCTGCGGTCCCACGCAGCCTCACCACAGGCCACCGTCCTTTCCCGTCCCAACCCCGCCTCCTGGTCTGCACGGGGTCCTGCGGCCTCGCGCTGGACAGCTGACGTGCTGTGTGGCCAGCATGATCCCCTCCCTGATGGCCACCCCAAACATCACCGCCACGCCCCTCCCTTGCTCCTCCCCTCTCCCGCCAGACACCCCGGCACAGAGCCCCCACACTCAGGAAGGGCATGCCGCTGCTCTGCGCTGGTGCCCGCAGGTGTGGGGTATGGGCCTGTCCTAGCCCCCTACACCCCACAACCTCACAGATCCCCAAAACCTGCACCTCCAGGGGACTGCCTGCCTGCAAAGGCTCAGGAGGGATGCTCAGGGTGGCCCCATCGGGACCCCAGAGCGCTGGGTGCCCAGTGGGGCGTGGCTGGTGAGCCCGGGCCACCGGGGTCCTCAGCCCACAAGGCTGCATCTTGTCTGTGGCTGGCATAGCCGGGATGGCCCTGTGCCTGCAATGGGGAAAATGGCACCTGCCCCTTGCGTGGGGAGACAGGGCCTTTGCGGGGCAGAGGAAACCTCCAAGACCGGCGAGTAGCGAGCAGCAAGTGCCAGCGCCATTGCACTCCACTGGCCACGTGCGAGGTTCACACACACGCTAAGTGCTCAGCACAGCCTTCTAAGGTAGAGCTCCGTCACCCAGGCATGGGATCTGAGGGTCCACAGTTCCCCCCAGACCACGGAGCTGGTCAGCGGCAGACCTGAGAATCACACCAAGTTCTCCTATGTCTTCCATTAGGTAGCCGCCATTCAACCTCCCTTAGGAAGGCTTTTCAGAGGAGCAGAAGCTCTGCTAGGCTGAGGGGCGGGGTAAAGGGCAGAGAAAACAGTTCATATAGGAGATCCCTTTACAGCATCCTGACCTCCAAAGGGAGCAGCTCAAATGAGGTAGTCAGTAATACTTTAGTGAGAGTTGCTAGCCCACCAGGTTTCCTCTACAAGCATCAGGTTGGAAATGGGGCGGACAGGCTTGAGGAAGAGACTTGTCCCAGCTCCACATTTCAGGCTGTGGGACTTCATCTTTTCCTTCAGGAACTCAAGCATCTGAGGTTCTTTTCATTGTTGTTTCGCTTTTGGCTTTAAATAGGGCCTCCTGTTTATGGCCAGGCTGCCCTGGACCTTGATCGTCCTATTTATACTTCCTGTATAGCTGGGATGACAGGACTTGCCATCACAGCCAACATTTTATAAACTGAGATGGCTGGGGGGGCGGGCGGGGAGATCTCCTGAACTTTATGCTGGGGTTGGCTTTGAACTGTGAGCCTCCTAATCTCTGCCTCCGTAAGTGGCTAGGATTAAAGCCGGAGACACTGTGCCTGGCTCCTCTGTGGTTCTTACAGGGTCCTCTGCACTGGAGCGCCAGCCTCCAGCCTCCCTTTCTTCTCCTCTAGCTGGCTGTGCAGAATGCCCCCTTCCCCCCCCCCCCACCAGACCCACACACACTACCCTCCTTGTTTCTGTCCCCTGTCACTACTTGTCACTGTGATGCTTACTTATTTTAGAAATGCTTCTGTCCTCTCTAGCCAGATGGTTTTGCTGTACCCCTGTGCCTACAAGGCCCTCTGGTAAACAGTGGCGATAAATAAATAAACACGCGCTGAATACGTGATCAAGGAGCAAATAAAGCAGCAGCAGCAACTCAGGGCTGAGGACAGGGAGGGGGTGGTGTGGGAGAGGAGGAGCAGCCAGGCTTGGCCCGGGGGGGCCTGGTGCCGCACAACACAAAGGAGCTGGGGAGGGGCAGAAGGGTCTGGCTTCGGGAATGGCACGCACGCCCCGACAGCGTCCAGAGCCGTCCCGGCTGCCCCCCCCCCTCCACTTCCAGGCGGAGGACAGAGCCTGGCCTGGGCAGGGGTCCAATGAAGGACGGGGCGGGAGGGAAATACAAAGCTCAGCTTCAAAGCACCGCAACCAAGTTCAAGTGGACACGGCGGAGAGCCGCCTGACATCAGAGGATCCCTGAGAGAAGACGCACACGCTTCCAGCCCCGAGTGAAGGAGCAGGGGCAGCCAGCAAGCTTCGAGGCCCTTCCTGACTAAGTTCTGTCCTTCCCAGGACCATTTGGAGCAAGGGCAAGAAGAGTTCCGGGAAGCCAATAAGAAGAGAGACACAGACACCCCCAAAGCGGACGCCCACACGCAGGGGGGAATCAGGGCTGTGGTCAGAGGAGCACCAAGAGCCCGGGGGGCCCCGCGGGGCGGAGGCTGCGGAGGATGGCGGAGTATTCTCAAGCTCTGGCCCATCCGGCACGCACCTGCGTGGGAATGTCCACAGCAGCTTTGCTCCGGGGTCAGGCTGGAGCAGCCCAGACACCCACCAATGCAAACCGGTCCAAAGAGAGGACCTCTGGAGCAAAGGAGCCCCCCAAGGACCAGCTGCATCCCCCGCGGCCGCCTGGGCCACGCCCACAGGCCCCTCCACACCCAGCTGGCCCTTCTGACCAGGAGCAGCGGGGGTTGGGATGTCCTTGCAGGCTTCGGTCCACAGGGACCGCGGGAACCAAGTATGACTAAGTGGGGATCAGGGGAGCTCTGGTGGGTGTGGGGAGGTACTGGGGAGGGCCTGGGGGGCCTTCTGGGAGTGGGGGGGGGAAATCATCCTACCCCAGGTGCTAAACCACAGAGGCTCAGCACGTGTACCTGGCCATCATGACTTGGTGAAGTTACAGTCGAGGGACTCCGTGGGGAACAGCTGGGGACAAGCCTCAGAGCCCTGCAGGCTCCCATCTCCCAGGACAGGACTGAGGAGGAGCTGGGGCTCAGAGAAGGGGCTGCCCTGAGTCCAGGCAAAAGACCTGGCTGGAGGGGCCGGGGAAGGAGAAGGCTCACTTGAGATCCGGAGTGCACACCCGGGGTGGCGGGCATACGCGGAGAGGGCTGGGACGCGGCCACATCATGAGAAGAGCAGGCAGGGAGGTGCAGTGGGACTGAACAGGGATGGGCAAGCCTGAGCGTGGCTCACACCTGACGCACACCTCAGAGTCACACCGGTCCTTGCCAGGGATGGGGCTGGCAGGAGTGGACTCAGTCCTAGGCTCTGCTCTAGGGGGTGCCCAGACTCTTGGGAGAGGGAGGGTGCTTCTGGTGACAGCGAGAGCCCAGCTCTCCACTCCTTCCCCCTGCTGGTCCCTGGGTGAGTTGGTGCCTGAGCCCCAGGGTCTTCTACCCTTGGAGGGATCCTGTCACCCCCCCCCTTGACAACAGGAGTGACAGCTTGTTCTGTACCTGACGGTGGCAGAGCAGGCGGCAAGCTGGACAGAGGGAGAAGGTAGCGAGAGTCCAGCTGGAGACTTGCCCGCAGAAGGGAGCCTAGAGGGCCACACACCCACCAGCAGCAGCACAGGCCCTTAGGGACCAGGCCTAGCTCCAGGCACAGGGGTCTGGGAGAAGGCAGGACCAAGACCTGGGGTCTGAGCTCACGGGGTGCCACGTAGCCCAGCCTGGGGTGCCGGAACGGGACACAGACGCCTCTTGTCCTGCCTGGGGGCACTCTGGGGACCCCCTGGGGCACTCTCTCTGGGTCCCTGCACTACACCAAGTCCAGGGCAGGTGCTTCAAAGCCATCTTCCCAACACATGCCCCTAGCGGGGAGGGCGAAAACCACTCTACAGCTAAGGAATCGGGGGCCAGAGGGGCAGGATTTTGCTAGAGATGAGGGGGCCAGGATCCCCCAAACCCTGGGCCACCCCCACAAGAGGCCATACGACTGACTTTTCTTAGCCCTTTGGGCCCTAAACACAGGGCAGAAACCCCCAGGGTAACTCCATACAGCCAGGAAGGAATGATCTGGAAAGGCTTGGCAGGCAGCTGGGAGAAAACTCACTGGGGCCAGAGGCAGAAGAGGGCAGGGCCTCTCCCCAGTTCCAGGAGGCTGTGCTGAGTTCTAGCCCTGCAAGACCCCAACCCAGTCCCAGGTTCCGGGGTCTAATGCAAGCCAGGAGCCCCGGCGCCGGGCACAGCTGCTGGGCTCCCTCACCTCGCCCGGTATCGCAGGACGCAGCAGGTCTGCCCACCTGTGTGCCCCCCCCTGCCCAGCATAGCTGGGTCTCTGTCCCATGGGTTGCACAGCGTGCTGGCTGTGAATGAGGAGAGAGAGGGAGACCGAGGAACCCTGCAGGGAACCCCACCCTCCAGGCCAGCTTCAAAGGACAGATGCCCCCTCTTCCCTCCAGAGCCTCTCCAGTGGAGCAGCGTCCCCTCCTCAGTCAGCCCTGCCCACCCCAAGCTGCTGGCCAATGGCAGTTGATGAGAGCCCCAGGGAGGGCCCCCGGCCTGGGGTCAGAGGTCTGGGTCCGGTCCCTGTGACCCGAGCCAGGATGCCACTTTGTGGCCCCTCCCCACTGCCTGGGCCTTATGGGGGACAAGATGGGCCCCGGGGCCTGATGCCAGGTTTGGGGTCCCTGGTATCTCCCCCTTCTCAGCCCCAGGAAAGGATGGTCCAGGGGCTGTGGCCTTCGGCTCTGAGGCCAGAGGATGGCAATCTAGGGCCTCTCCCTCGCCCACCTGGGCATCTGAGGGTCAGCCGGGAAGGCCTGGGCTGGGAGGGAGGGACCGAGCCTGGGCTTTGCTAGGCCCTGCCCCTTCGGGAACAGGTGGCCTGCTCCCCACGGCCATGTCGTCCTTGTCAACCTGTCAATCCTGGCCTCGGCAGGGGTGGGGACGAGGCCAGGAGACCCTTTAGGGCAGCAGAGCGAGGCTGGCAGCGCTCACAGGGCCCGGCCTGCTGCCCACAGGGCCTGGGCCCGGGCTCCGGAAGGAAAACACAAGGGGGGGG
>NW_012267218.1:3788782-3801567 GCF_000151885.1 Dipodomys ordii | reverse complement strand
TGTCCAGTGTCAGCCGGGCGGCGGGAGGACAGGGGAGGACAGGAGCGGAGCGCAGGGCCCGCGCCCTCCTGCTGCCCCGCGCCCCCGGGGGAGGGCCTCTTCCCCTAGGCCTCCTCCGGGAGAGCGCACGGTACCAACTCAGACATGAGAGGTTCACAGGGTGGGGGAGCCCCGCCGGGCTTGGACTCCGGTTCCTACGAGGCCTTTTCCACCCACCGGCTGGGACGGTCCCCGCGCTGTCGCCGGGGAGGGGGGCCTCCATCACCCGCGGGGGATGAATGACCTGTCGGGGCGTTTGTCTAGAATTAATAAGAAAGCATTAAAATTTAATTTTAAAAAAGCCGGCATCAATTATTTACATAGGATGTTTTAGCTCTGTTGGAAGGACCTTCTGGGAGCTCCCCTGGCACCGGGGGTAGGGGTGGGGTGGGAGTGGGGACTTGGGAGGCCTGGGGAGGGGAGGGGGGGGGAGGCTGGGCAGGTCAGGAGATGGAAGCCAGCCGGCCTTGACCTTCACTGCCGCTGCAGACCCTGGCACCTGCCTGCGGTCCTCCATGGAGCCCTCCAATCGTCGGTGATCCAGGGCCTGTCCCGTGGCCTCCAGACAGACCCCCACGGGGTCCTGCGGTGGAGTGGGGGCGGGGGCGCGGAGGGGGCGCCGAGCCGCGTGTGAGGCTCTGCAGCGGCACACAGGAGCTCCCTGCGGGCCATGCCCACAGCTCTGCGCAGTGCCCTCCTCCCCCACTGCTCCGGGTTCACGCAGCCGCGGCTCTGCCATTCTCTAACCACAAGATGACGGTCCACTGTTTCGTTTCGGGGGCCGGGTCTCCCTCCCCAGGTAGCTAAGGCTGGCCTAGAACTTGTGAACCTCCTGCCTCTGCCCACCAGGGCCACCCTGTCTCCATAAGGCTGTGCACAGGGAAGGCTGAGGCCTGCCTGATGGGCTGCACTGCGGGGGGCTGCTGGGGCCGGGCTGTGGAGAGGAAAGGTGGGGACTGTGGGGGGAGGCCGAGAGAAAGAACCTCCCCTCTGGACATGAGCAGAGCCTTCCAGCATGACACAGCCGGCACACAGGGGCCCTCTGTGACCTCCAGCCCTGCCCTGCTACGGGGCACCGCCCCTCCAGGGACCCCCAGTCCCCACTGTCCACCCTGGACGCCAGAGGCCCAGCCTGGCGACCCGCACCACTTCCCCGCACTTCTGCCTGTGCCCTCTCTGCCAGCCACACTGGACAGCGCCCCTGCCACCTCCTGGCACCTCTGGGCTCCAGCCCTTCCTGTTGCCACTGCTGGCCTGAGCTCCCTGAGCCCATGGCCAGCCTCCTCTCCCTGCTCCCTGCTTTCAATACTCCCTGCCAGCTTGCAGTCCCAAGACCCTATGTCTCTGGTGCCCATTCAGAGGCCCAAGAGACAGAGCCACCATCCATACCACGTGAACGCCTGGACCCTGCCCCCCCCCAGCTGCCACCTGGGCCCAGTGGCTCGTGCATCGGCGGTGCTCCCAGAAGCTTCTGCCAGAGCTGACTGTGTTGCCAGTCAGGACTCACCTAGGGAGGGAACTCTCTCAGCACGTGTCAGCCACCTGCCCGCCCTGCAGGCCCCACAGCCACCAGCACCTGCCTGCCTCAGGGACTCTGCCCCTTTTCCTGCCTTCTGGAATGTTCTGTCCTAGAGTCTGCACTGCCCGTACCTTCCTTCACTAAGCGACACCCCTGATGGCATGTGGGGGGGAGGGGCTCCCACCACTGCCGATGCTGTAGGCCAAATGCATGTGCACATGCGCTCAGGACACAAGTGTGCACAGACATTGTGCCCCACCAACCCTGGATGGGGAGGGCACAGGCCTGGGCTCTGTCCAACTCCAACTCCAGGGCTCTGCCCTGGGCCTCCTCCCACCTGCCACAGGCCCTTCAGCCACCCCCCCCCCCATCCGCTCCCTGGGCCTACCTGAGTGGAGGGAAAAGCAGCTGGAGGCCTGGGGTTGGAGGCTGAACAAGGCCCAGCTCTCCAGGGCCGTGACCACAGCCTCCCACAGGGCTGTGCGACCTTACGCAAGACTTAACAACCTCTCGGAGCTTCAGCCTCTCATCTAGGAGGGAAGGATGGAAGCTTCTCCAGGGACACGTGAGCAGCAGGTGGTTGTGTGTAAGAGACTGCCAGCCCTGGGGATGGGCTGGTGACAGGCTGCAGCCTTTTCATTACTCATTCGGGGAGGACTCCTTTCCAAGATGTTTTATATTGCTCCCTGCCTTTCTCACATTCATTCAACAAACACTGGCCGGGCGCCCAGTAAGGGAGCTGTTGGTGGGGGAGGGGGATGCACACACTTACACCAGGCCCCTGCCTTTGCCAGCCGCTGAGCTAAGGCAGAGCCCACCAGGAAGTCCATGTGCCATGCACCCCACGGAGAAAGTGCACGGAGAAGGATGGGGGGGTTCCTGGGAGGAGAGGGGAAGCTGTGGCAGGAGGGACCCCAAAGAGAGCCACAAGGGCTCCTGCACCGGGCAAGGCTGTGGTTCAGGGAAGGGCCAGGAGGTGTGGAGCAGGGAGGGGTCGCCTCCGAGTCCCTGTTGCTGGCCAGGGAAGGAGGTGAGCCTGCAGAAATCACAGGGTGGGAGGGAACTGGGCCCGAGCTGCAGGGCGGGGCGGGGAGGGGGCAGGGCAGCCAAGGAGGAGCCAGGGGAAGAAGAGGGAGGAGGGATGACCTGCAGGTATTTCCAGAAGCAGAGAGGGTCGTAGCATCATGCCCTGTCCCCGGCATGTGGAGGACAGAGGACAGGTGGCCTGGGCTTCCCCAGGTGTCTCCCAGGGCTCACCCCAGTACCGCGGGGGACCTGAACACAGACCCCAAGTCCAAGCAAGTCCTTCCTCGGCTCGGGAGGACCTGGCTGTGTTATTGGCCCCCATCTCTTTGAGACTGGTCTTGGCTCTGTGGGGCTAGCCTGGGCTCCCAGTGCCCAGCTGAGCACAGGACAGGGGGTAGTGATGGAAACTGGCCTCTCTGAGCTAAATCTGCCTGCCAGCCTTGCACTTGGCCTGCCTGAGGTCTCTGTCTCTGTCTCTGTTTCTCAACATTTGAGCCAACGTTTAAAATCAGGAGAATTTGCATTTTAAAATCCAGCTTTTGGGCTTCTACTGAAAAATGTGGGAGATCTGGCAAGTCCATCTCCATTCCCATGTGAGCATGGACACAGCAGGTGAGCGGCCACTCTTGGGAGCAGTGGGCATTCGGCAGGTACCGGACACACCGGTGAGGCCTGAGGCCAGGTGGGCTTGTGTGAGGCCCAAGAGAGTCTCTTGGACAGGATCCAACGACAGCACCAGCTGGCGTCAGGACCAGCATCCCTGCCCCTCCCAGCCGATGACCCTGGCTTTGCATTCTGCTCTCTTCTTGACCTATTTGCCAAAGTTTGGCCTAAGACATTCACTCGGTAGTATGAGGGCGCTTCAGCCTCAAGTCCGCTTCCTGGAAGCGGCTCACAAAGGGCTTCCTGGCCGTTTTCCTCAGAATGGCCTTTCAGCCTGAAGCCAGGGAGCCAGGTGTTAGCTCTGCTGCCCTGCGGTCCCCCTTCTAGCCCTTTCTCTGGGTCCCAGCATGTCCCCAGGCCCAGAAGGGCACTGCATGCAGAAACAGAAATCTGAGTATCAGAGACTCCTGGACCCAGGGGCTCCAGGGCAGTCAGTCAGCGTGGCACAGAGCTGCACGCAGGCAGGGTCCCAAGAGGAGGGGCGCTGGGCAGGAGGCCGGGACTGGAAGGGAAGGACTCAGGCAGGGGAAACGGGCACACGGTACTGCATAAGCACTGGGAAACTGAGGCGGATGAGAATGGGCCTGAGCTAGGGGTGGTGCTCCGAGAGGCAGAGCGCCATGGGGCTTCACTGAGCGGAGCTGGTGGGTGTGAGGTTCACACACCGGGACACCCCGCGTGACTGCTCTGTGCCTCAGTTTCCTCCTCAACTCCTGGAGACACAGCGCCGAGCACAGGGGCTCAGAGCCACTCAGTGGACACTCAGCGATGGCTGGCCCCCATGTCAACAGGGCAGGGCTGCCCCAGAGACTCCCCACAGGAGAGCTGACCACACACCTGCCAACCCAGCCCTGGCATGCCTTGGCGGGACAGAGAGGTCGGAGGTTAGCCCATGACACCTAGGCCGAGCTCAGGAGAGCCGGTGGTGGAGCTGGCACGTGAGGGAGGTGGTATTATTATCACGGTCATCGTTGTTGTTGGCCCCAGTGTATTGCCCCAGCAATCAGCTGCTGAGCATTGACTGGAAGCCAGAGCCTTCCCCTTAGAGATGCGCTCTGTGGCAGGTGCTGTGGACAGGGCAGAGGGGGCTGGGCGGGGGCCGGCGATGCAGGCAAGGGGTTCACGCTGGGGTCCAGACTGGGGCTCCACTCACCCGGCACGTGCTGGAGAAGGAGGCTTGGCTTTCCAGTCCGCTGCTCCCCCAAGGTCCCCTGGGGTCGGAGGCCTGGCCTGAGCCTGCTCTGACTGCGGCTACTCCAGTGGCAGCCGACAGACCCTGGTGCCCCGGGGCCTGGTCCTCCTCTGGGGCTCCAGCCAGAGGCTCCCCGGGAGAGGCCTCCGGGCTGCGGCCTCTGGGGCCCTTGAAGCCCTCCAAGGTTTTAGGGTCCAGCACCCTCTCGGTGACCTCATCCAGGAAGCGGGAGAAGGGCAGCCTGGCTTCCTGCCACACGCCCAGGCGCTCCAGGGGGGCAACAGCTCTGCCGCCCATCTCTGGGGGCTCCGTGGGGGCTGGCGGGCCAGGCACTGTGGGGCTTCTCTCCCCACGGGGCCCCGCTGTCCAGACAGGGTGGAACACGGTGCCGGCAGGGCCTGGGGCAGCTCGCTGCTGCTTGACGGCCTTCCCTGCTGGGGACCTGAGGACTGGGCTCTGGGGAGTGCCAGTCACCCCATGTGGGGTTGGGGGGCGGGGGGGGGTCAGCCCCTGAGAGCTTCGTCCTCAGTGGGTCCAGACGCCATCCTCCCTCCCTTGGGTGGGATCCAAAGCCCTCTAGGGTGAGGCCGCTTGTCCCTAGTGGGGATGGACAGCCAGTGGCCGCCTACCCACCCATCGACCCTGAGAGTGGCCTCCGCCCCCAGATTGATTGTCGCTAAATGGGAGCTGAGCTCCAGGGCTTAGACACAGCCGGCTGGGACAAGGTCACGTCCTGGGATCTGCCCAGGGCTGGGAGGAGAGGACCACAGTGCCTCCCAGAGCCCACAGCCCAGGCTGTCTGACCCAGCCACTCCCAGCGCTGCTCCCACGCCCTGGCAGGCCGAGATGGACCAGGGGACAGACAGGTGAGAACCACCACTGGGGAAGTGCTTACATGGGGGAAGGGCAGCAATACACCACTACTTCCACTGTTCTCTTCTTCCTTATCAAGAGCCCGCCCGAAAGCCAGCACCAGGCTCACGCCTGTCATCCTAACTCCTCAGGAGGCTGAGGTCTGAGGATCGCGGTTCAAAGCCAGCCCAGGCAGGAACAGGAAAGTCCACTTAACCACCAGAAAGCTGGAAGTGGCTCAAATGGTAGTGTGCTCTCCTTGAGCCGAAGAGCTCAGGGACAGTGCCCAGGCCCAGAGTTCAAGTCCCACAACCAGAAATAAAAGAAAGAAAAAACAACCCTCCTGAGACTGAACTTCTCAGGTGCCTTTGCAGCCAGGGGTACTCAATAAAAGACAAACAGACGTGGGGTGTGTCCATGGAGGAGCTCCTTCAAAAAGACCAGACAGCTTGCCTGTGCCCCACTCCCCAACCTCTGGAAAATGTGGCTGGGGCAACCATATTGCACCATATTGCAAACCTGTGGCAGAAACCTTCCATAAATGGTAGAACAGAAAGACAAATGAAAACCTCATTCCAACCATCCCAGCCCTGTACCTTGACAATGACACTTCCTTAATGAGAGAAAAATAAGCCCATCCTCTAGCTTGTGTCACTGTTAATTCTGGTCTCGGTTCGATGGGCCCTGGGTCCCACGTCCTTGGCCCAGCCCTGACGCTGGCCCCGGTGGTGCCTGGAGCCCAGCTGAGGCCCTCCCTGCCCACACTGTGCTCTTGGAGCCCCGCTCAGACGCCGCACACCGGGTACCAAGGCGCTTTCTGGGAGCAGTTGGGTACCTCTCTGGGTTCCCATGACACCTGTCTTATTGTGTGTGTATGTGGGGGGGGGGATCTAGGGACCTCAGGCTCAGCTGGCCAAGAGGCTCAGAAGCAGCCCGGTACCCTGCCCCACGCTGACGACCTTCCTCCCTCTCCACCTAGATGCCTTTGGTCATTCTGCCAGGGTCTCCCCGGTGGCTGTCCTCGCTCCACCCAACCCCAGAGCTTCGGGAGCTATGACTGCAGCAGAGCCTCAGAAAGGCCTTAGGTCTTGTCTGCTGCCTATGCTCAGAGGAACCTGGGAAAGTGTTCAACTCCAGATTGGTCTCGGGGCCTTTGCACTTTCTACTCCCTTTACCAGGAACACTCTCTTTCTCTCTCCTTGCTTCTTTTCATCATCTATGCCGGGTGAATCTTCGGGGCCTCAGCCTGTCCCCCAGATTGCACCAGTCATCTTCTAACCTGTGCTTGCCATATCAGGTTCCAGGAGTTTATTAGCTCAGTGTCTGTCTCCATCACTAGAATGTAAGCTCTGCCGTTTCCTACCTAGCTTCATAAAACCCAGCACACAGGAGGTGCTCAACAAAACCTTGAATGAATGGGTGGAATGGATAGATGGATAGTTGGATGAATGAATAGACGAGGAGTGGATGGATGTATATATGAATGCATAAAACCTAGCACACAGTAGGTGCCCAATGAGACTAGTGAATGGGTGGATAGAATGACTAGAGGGGTGGATGGAGGGATGGATGGCTCAGAAGATGGCTAGATGGTGGGTGTACCTATGGATGGGGAATGGATGAGTGGATGGATAGATGATGAAGGGAAGACGTGAACAGGTGGAAGATGAAATGGATGGATGGATGATGCACTAGTAGATGACGGATGGGTGGGTGGATGTTAAATGGGTAGATGGATGGAGGAGTGAATGACACACAGGTCTGGGCGCTGGGTTCGTGAGCCTCACGGCCTGGTGTGGCCTCATTCTGTATGAGGCCCTGGAAAACGTCTGTGGACAGTTGCTCTACATCTGGACGGCTTCCCCAGACTTACAGGAAGACCACCGGGTGGCTCAGATCCTCTGTCCCACACTGCAGGAAGCCCTAGAGCAAGACATGTGCCTCCTCAGCTGCCAGCAAAGGAATCAGAGCCTCGCGAGACCTCAGGGCTCCTTGGCACAGGGGCGCTAAACCACCCGCTGCATGGACATGGGTGTCTACAGGACTCCTAGGGGAGCCCTGGCCAGCTGGTCCTGGAGTCTTTCTGAGTTTCAAACTACATCAGACAAGTTTCTGTTGTCATAACAACCCCTTGGGTGTCAGCCACCGGCCGGAGGTCCCGAGGATGTGGCCGCCCATCACAACTGCTCCCCTCGGCTGCCCAGAAAGAGTCTCAGCTCCTGGATGGCACCCAGTTCTCCTGGGTGTGCACTGTCTCTGCAGGCGAACGGACAGACGGACGGCTGGGAAGACTTAGTTCGCACAGCACCCCTCCAGGTCAGGAGAATCTGCCCTGCCTTCGGGGTGGGGGCAGGCTGGGCTCTGGGGGGCTGTGGGGGACATCGGCAGCCACATGCCACATACCACCCCAAGACTTCACTCTCCGCCATCCTAGCCCACAGCATCTGCCATCACCAGCTTTACACAGCAGGCCCCCGAGGGGCTGAGAGGTCTCTAGATGTTTCCAACCTGCCCTGGGACTTCTCCACACCACTGCGGCGCTCTGCTGCATGGGTGCAAGCTCCCGCCCCCCACATTTGGTGCCCTGTGTGTCTACCCTGGGTCCCGCCAGCTCTCCTCCCATCCCTGAGCACAGCCAGCAGAGGCAGGCCTGGTTTGGGCTGGGTTTTCTCCTCTATGCCTTCTGTATGTGTGTCAGCAAGGCTGCTTCCTCCCCAGCCCTGAAGCCTGCTCAGCTTCTGTCTCTGAACCAGGGAGAGCTGGGGGTATGGGAGCAAAGTATCAACACAGCAAACTGAGGGAATCACTGGTCTGAAGCTCCGCCCCTTTGTCTTGGCCCAGCCATCCTTCATCCATGGCAGCACAGTCTTCTGACCTGCACACATCCCCACATGCATCTGACTCCTGTAGCCTCTGGCTAGTCGCTCACTCATGTATCTTTCCTGTCACTCATGTTCCTGTGTCCCCCTGTTGGCCTTTGACCATGTGGGGAAAGGCCACACTCCATGTCTGGGTCTACGCATGTGCCATGTCTGTTCGCCCACAGTATAGCCTCTCTCAGCATCCCTCCCCATATCCATCCGCCCATCCAGTCCTGTATCTACCCACTCACCTAATTGTGTATCCATCCGCCCAACTGGTCCTACAGCCATTTTCTAACTGACTCAGTGTCACCTTTGGCAGTGCTCCCTCATAACGGCCTCCACTCACGCCTCCATCTGCTTCTCCATGCCTGTGTTTATCCATCCTGTATGTACTCTCAAATCCGTCTGTCTTTCATCCATCCTTCCACCAACATCTACGTTACCATCCATCCATTTTTAAATTCTTCCATCCATTTATCTGTCAGTCTTGCCTAGTGCAACAGAAGTCCATCCTCCCTGCAGCCATGGGCATTCTCTTCGAGCTATTCACTCCTGCATCTCCATCAGCCTTTCCCTTCGTCCGCCCGTCCTCCCTTGTACCCCACTCCTATCTGCCGAGCTCATCTCCTGCCCAGCGTCTCTGTTTTGCTACCTGTCTGGCATGCGCGCACCGTCACCCAGTCCCATGATTCCGTGTGTCCACGTCACTCCCTAGTCCTGGGCATCTCATCCCAGCATTCACCACCCGCAGGACCCGCCGGGCGGGGCGGGTCTGACCAGCTCCACGCCCCGGAGCCTGCAGCTGGAATATGCCTGCAGCTGGCCCCAGGTGGGGCAGCCGTGGGTCCCTGCCTAGGAAATTCTTAGAAAGGCTCACGGCCTGTTGGGGTCAGGCCCTTTCAAGGCCAGTTAGTGAGGCAGAGAAGCATCTTTGTAACCCCTGCCCCAACGGGTGGGGTTCCATGATTCCCAGCAGATCATGAACTCTGCAAGGTCAAATTCATATGAGGAGCCAGTGAGCCACAGGGTGGGGGCTTAGGGAGGCTGTGTAGAGGAGTGTGAACTGGACCACCTGCCTATTCACTAGTCACTCACTCACCCACTTCCCCCTCACTCATTCAGCCACTCACACATCCATCCACTCACCCATCCATCTACTCATTCATCCATTCACTCATCCACTCATTCATTCATCCACCCACACATTCATTCACTCATTTATTTATCCACTCACTCTCCACCCACACATCTACTCATTCATCCATTCACTCATTCACCTACTCACTCATTCTCTACCACACATTCATTCATCCGCTCACTCATTCATCCACCCACACATTCATTCACTCATTCAGTTATCCACTCACGTTCACTCATGTACTCACTCATCCACCCACCCACACATTCATTCACTCATTCGTCCACCCACTCATTACTCCACACACACATTCACTCACTCATTGGTCCATCTACTCATTCATCCACTCACTCATCCATCCATTTACCCACTCATTCATCCACTCACACATTCACTCACTCATCTTTCTCATTCACCATCCACCCATCTTACTTTCACTCATTCACCCACTCACTCACCCATCCTCTCACACATGTACCCACTCACCCATCCGCTCACCCGTCCACTTACTTACCCATCCACTCACTCACTCACTTACCCATCACATCTATTCATCCACTCATCTGTTCAACCATCCACTCATCCATCCACTTGTTCATCCGCTTGCTCACTCACCCATCCGCTTGCTCACACGTCCATCCATACACTCATCTATTCACTAGTTCACTAATGCATCTGCTCACTCATCCACTCACTGAGTCACTCACAAGCTTGTTTGTCACTCATTCACTCACTTTCTCAGCCAGCCATCTAGGCGTTCACTCCCTCACTCATCCACCTGCTCACTCACCCATTCCTTCACTCATCTGCTCCCTCTCCACCCACTGGCCACTCCATTCACTCATTTGTCCATCCGCTCGTCCATCCACTCACACTCCTTGGTCTACAAGCTCATTCCCTCCTCTTGCTTCTGCACTCATCAATGCTGCCATTCATTCATCCACTTAAACCTCTCTCACTCACCCTCTGGTTCATTCATTCATCCACTTGCTCAAAGATTTGCTTGCTCACACAATTGCTCACTCATGAGCCTGTCACTCTAACTACTGGATCACCAACAGCTCTGGTCAGCTTTCTGCTCATAAGCTGCCTGCTGGGCTCTGTGCTTGGTGACCTCTCACTACAACAGGTACTCAGCCTCTGTGATGGCCCTAGAGAGGCCCAGGCCTTGCCAGGAGTCACACAGCCAACTAGTGGCAGGGATGGACAGGGACTCAGCCTCTCCACCAGCCTAGTGACAGCTACAGGAAAGGAAGGACTGCGACAACTCTCAACAGTGAGCCTAGGGTTCCTCTGGGCACCAGGGTCCCAGGGAGCATCACGCCTCCTCCTCCCGGGGAGCACCACGCCTTCGCGGGGAGCACCACTCCTCCTCCTCCCAGGGAGCACCACGCCTCCTCCTCCCAGGGAGCACCACGCCTCCACAGGGAGCACCACTCCTCCACAGGGAGCACCACTCCTCCTCCTCCCGGGGAGCACCACGCCTCCACAGGGAGCACCACGCCTCCTCCTCCCGGGGAGCACCATTCTTCCGCAGGGAGCACCACTCCTCCTCCTCCCAGGGAGCACCACGCCTCCGCAGGGAGCACCACGCCTCCGCAGGGAGCATCACTCCTCTGCAGGGAGCACCACTCCCACGCCTCCACAGGGAGCACCACTCCTCCTCCCAGGGAGCATCACGCCTTCTCCTCCCGGGGAGCACCACTCCCACGCCTCCACAGGGAGCACCATGCCTCCTCCTCCTCCCGGGGAGCACCACGCCTCCACAGGGAGCACCACTCCCACGCCTCCACAGGGAGCACCACTCCTCCTCCTCCCAGGGAGCACCATGCCTCCCAGGGAGCACCATGCCTCCCAGGGAGCACCACGCCTCCCAGGGAGCACCATGCCTCCGCAGGGAGCACCATGCCTCCCAGGGAGCACCACGCCTCCGCAGGGAGCACCACATCTCTGCAGGGAGCACCACGCCTCCGCAGGGAGCACCACGCCTCCCAGGGAGCGCCACGCCTCCGCAGGGAGCACCACGCCTCCCAGGGAGCACCACGCCTCCGCAGGGAGGAGGCTCTCTCCCACCCTCACAGTCATACCCTCGGCCTCCACACACTTCAGCAAGACTGAGCCTCTTCTGGCCCTTCTCACCCCTCCCCTGCAGGCCTCCACCATGTTCCTGTAGCCTGTCTCTACTCTTCACTTGCCCAACTCCTACTCAGCCCGTGGGCCTCCCTTGCTGGTAGTTGGGGAGTTTTGGTGGGCTGTTTCCAACAAGCCCTGGAGTTCACAGACCAGCTTCTCCTCCCATTCCCATCCATTCTTCCACATGACTAAGTGCCTAGTGACAAGGACACGGCTTCCAAGTGTTGCTATGGAGATGGTACAGGCTGCTGCTGCTGCCGCACACATAGTAGGTGTGGAGGACGGGGTAGCGATCGCCATGTGATGCTGTGCTGTGCCCTGAGGTCTCTGGGGACCCATGGAAGGGTCCCTCTGCACTCATCTCCATTCTGGGCCTGGCAGGTGTCCGGTGCCCAGTCCCCAGCCAGGGAGAGCTCGGGACAGCCGGGCCTCCCCACTGGCCTTCTCAGGTGCCATTGCTTCCCGGTCTGGGCCACGGGAACACAGGCCACCGGCGTCTGCACACTCGGAATGGTGACCGGAGGCCCCGCCCGGCCCAGCCGCCCCTGGCAGCGCCCGCATCTGCCACTGCGCTCGTTTCTGTGCCGCCTTAATTACAATGAGACTTGGGAAAATGAAGGGTTTTTGCAGGAGGCTGCCAAGGCCTCGGCTGCTGCATGCGCGCCCTGCGCGGCCCGAGGCCAGGCAGAGCCGCCCCCGAGGGCCACGGGCTCCGGCCACAGGGCCCCGCCATCTGCCTGCAGATACAACTTGGCACCCGAGGGGCCGCCTCCTGCGGTCGTGGGAACCGGTCCCGCCTGGGCCTCCTGCCCTCGGGCTGGTGGAAGAACTGAGGCCTAGAAGGACGAAGGGGCCTTCCATGGCCTCCGGGGCGCAGAGCCGGGGTCTCCCGGACATCCCCTCCGGCGGGTGCACACCCAGGCCCCGGCCCGCACACTCACAGGACCGAGGCCCCCAGCCAGGCTCCGGTCCCGGGCCCACACGTCCCCCCCCTTTCCTCCCCCCAGGAACCTGGCTGGGGCTGGGGTGGGGAAGGAACCATCTCTGCGCCAGGCAGGAAGCGGAAATGCTGGGCAGAACTCCCCAGCTGGTGCGCCGTGGCTCCGGGAGCCGGCGGCGGCCTGGGCCGAGCCCTCGCCTCCTCGGGCCTCAGTTTCCTCCTCCTGGACACGGGGGGGGGGGGGGGGGACGGAGGTGCCCGGGCTGTGCGCGCCCCCCTCCACCCCACCCCGCACGGCGCACCACCGAGAACCAGCCCCGGCTCGGCCTCCTTCCGGCACCGCGGCCTTTCCGCGGCCGCCTCCCTCCCGGGCGAGCCCCGTGTAGCCGGGGCCCTTCCGCCAGTCACCGCGGGGACCA
>NW_012267218.1:3788123-3788732 GCF_000151885.1 Dipodomys ordii | reverse complement strand
GACGGCGCAGCCCGGCCCCGGGGGCCTCGGACCAGCTCGGCCACCCACTTCCCCGGCGCTGGGGCGGGCCGCCCCGCGGGGTCCTCCAGCCTCAGTTTCCTCACCTGAAAACCGGGGAGGGGGTGGGGAGAGGGGAGGCGAGCGGAAGCCGCACCAAGCGCTCGACAGCCCGGGGGGCACAGGCGGCCGCGGAGGGGCGCGGGCCGACAGGCATTTCCGGGGGTCAAGGTACCCCAAGGCGCTGGCGAGCCGGATCCCCTCCAGGACACTTTAAAAGTTGCCCAAGACCCCCCCCCCGCACCAGAGCCCCTCCCGCGGGTGCTCCCCCCCACGGGCGGACTTCGCCCCCCGTGGCCCGCCCGCGCCCCGCGGCCCCAGGCCCACCTTGCGCCGTCTCCATTGCTGCGCCCTCGGCACCGGGTCCCGGCATACAGCAGGCGCTCAATGCGCTGGGCCTCGGCCTGTGGCCCGGCGGGAAGCCACGGCAGGAGCCCCCGAGCTGTCCCCGCAGGACGCCCCGGCACCCGGCACGCCCGGTCCACCCCCAGCCGGCGCGAGGTGGGAGGAGCCGTCCATTGGCGGGGTCAAGGCCCAGCCAGGATCCAAGCC
>NW_012267218.1:3743526-3784191 GCF_000151885.1 Dipodomys ordii | reverse complement strand
GTGAATGAGTGAGCCCCACGTGCGGGAATGGCAGCATGAATGAATGAAGGAATGAATGAGGGCAGGGCGCTCGCGGAGATAGGGAACCTGGGGGAGGGCGAGTGGACCCCAAAAGCCGGGGACCCCCGTGCTAACCCGTCCACCTGCTTATCGGTCTCGTCTCGCCGGGTGCTGCTGGGCGCCAGCCAGCGCTGTGCCAGATCCTAGGGATATTTTGGCAGCGAAGGAACCACATGCCTGCCCTCAAGGAGCTCACAGTTTACTGGAGAAATTGCCAGAAGGTGTGGGCCGTCCCAGCCCTTCCACCCAGTCTGATCTTGTGTATTTGTGTGTGCGTGCGCGTTCTTCCCTAGGAGCTCTGGAAAGGGGGAAGGCCTGAGAGCTGGCTACGTCTTCCACCCTGGTGGCCAGTCCAGCGGCACGCCAACAGTGACCCCAAGGATAGGCACTGGGAGTCAGAAAAGAACCAGAGTTGCAAGGACAGGTCACAGAGCGGCGTCTGCATCCTTTCACCTGCCTGCAGGACATGGGGGGGGGTTACAGATCACACCTGTTCCTCTCCTTTCCAAGTGGTGCCTGGCGGATCGGAAGAGGCTGTCATCATGCATGGACATAAACAACAGCGGGAAAACGAAAACAAACAAAAAAACCCAACCTGCCACAAGACTAGGCACCATTTCCATCACCTTGAAGCACAGGGTTCCGGGCAGGGAGCTCGTCCACACGCGTGTGGCCGTCACCCCCATCCATCTGGCATTCTGTGTGCCGTGTCCTTTGCAGCTCTCCTCTCCCGTCTAATGAGGGGGTAGGCTGGTGCATTCAGGCACCGTGACAGTGCTGAGGAGAGGTGCTGAAGGCGAGGGAAGAGAGAACCTGCAGCCAAAGGAAGCCATTCAGCGCCAGGCTCCATGTCGTTTCTCCCCGACGGGCCCCGGGGACCTACAAGGCAGACCTGGGACAGGTGCACCCTGAGCTGTCTGGGTGCCGGAACCTTGTCCAGGCTCGGCCCCAACTTGCAGTGGACTGGTCTGCCCCAGGGGCCCGGCTCTGGCCTGGCTTTCCCCACCGGGCAAGGGCAGGCTCCATGCCCACCCTCATTTGGGTTTCTCACAGGGGTGGATGTGCCTACCTGCCAGCCCCAATGTCCCTGGCCCTTCCCAGGCCCGAGGGGACAGCGTCTCCATGCAAAGGCCCTGCCCACATTTCCTCCCCCCCCCCCCCGGGCTGTAGTCCTTCCTCCGAGACCGACTGGCCCTGCTTGGATGGAAGCAGAATGTGTGCCACCCTCTCTGCCTCCTCTGCTGCCAGCGTGCAGATGGCTGGGAGCGGGGGCGGGGCGGTGGGGGCGGCTCCGCCTGGCGCAGGCAGCTCACACACCCTGGTGGGGCTGCCTGGCCCTTCCCTTACACCCTTCCTGTGCCCCGAGCCTGCCCACCCATGGTGGCAAGGAGGAGAGAGCCAGGTGCCTACTGGGGCTCATGCATCTTTGCCCTGAGCCCGTAGGGAAGGGGACCCTTACCTCCCTTTTGCAGAGGCTTTGGGGGGTGAGGGGGGGCAGAGACCCTTCCTGTAGGCCGCTCAGTAAGCACGGGCTGAGCCACGATTTTCTTTTTTCAGACTTTTGACAGTCCTGGGGTTTGAACTCAGGACTTCACACTTGCTAGGCAGGTGTGCTACCACTTGGGCTGCACCTACAGCCGAGTCAGGATTAGAGCATGGGCTGGTTCAGTGGTCCCCTTCACCCAAGCCTTGCTTCCCGCAAGACCCAGGCCCACGAGGACAAGTGTGCAGAGGAGCCTGTCCCCATGTTGGGGGGAGTTGGGGGTGGCTCTGAGGCTGGAGCAGCTGGGCTGGGGCACACAGCAGGTGTCCTGCGGGAGTCCCTGTCCGTCCCTCTTCACTCCTACCCTGGGGCTGTATTGGGCAGGACAGGGTTCCCAGCATTGGAGAGCGTCCGCACCCTCCATCTGCCCGCTCCCCTTTCTGAGGCCTCCTGCACTCGGCTACAGGTGATGTCCAGAGGGCACATGGCTGGCACCTGTGGGCAGGGCTCCAGGGAGCCACAGCAAATAGGTAGAGGTGGAGCCTGGCACTGGGCAAGAAGATGGAGCCCAGTCCTCCAAGAGGAAGAGGCACTGGGAACACAGCAAGAAAGCAGTTCCTGTGGCCTGGCGTGAGCACAGGCCAGGCTAACACCAGCTGTGCTTGCCTGGTGCTTCCCTGAGTGGAAGAGTCCACAGAGGAGGTCTGTCTGGGCTGAGCAGCAT
Organism: Dipodomys ordii; assembly: GCF_000151885.1. Taxonomy (NCBI): domain Eukaryota; kingdom Metazoa; phylum Chordata; class Mammalia; order Rodentia; family Heteromyidae; genus Dipodomys; species Dipodomys ordii. The sequence continues at coordinate 3,781,924 of NW_012267218.1, read as the reverse complement.
ACGTGGATGCTGAGGATGCCCAGAGCCAGGCCGGTCCATGGGTCCACCTTCCCCACCCAGATGCTTCCCTCTGCCTCTTGGGAGCCCTGCAGGATGTCCGCTACTGGGCTGGGTCCCAATGTCTTTCTCATCCTAGAGATCTCTCATGCTCAGGAGTCTGCCACAGCTCCCTCCTGCTGCCCGGTCCCTGACAGGCACCCAAAGCTCCCAGGACCTGCTGGGGGTCCTGAGGCACCTTCCAGGCGGCCCCTCTGCCCCCATCCCCCCAGACCTATGGCCCATTACACCTGATTTTTACTTTGCTCAAAGCAGGAGATGATCTGGGCACTGGTGGCTCATGCCTGTCATTCTAGCTACTCAGGAGGCTGAGATCTGAGGATCGTGGTTTAAAGCCAGCTCGGTCAGGGAAATCTGGGAGTCTCTTAGCTCCAATGACTCACCAGAAAACCCTGAGTGGAGCTGTGGCTTAAAGCCATAGAGCTCTACCCTTGGGTGTAAAAGCTCAGGGCCAGTGCCCAGGCCCTCAGTTCCAGCCCCACAACTGTCAAAGAAACAAAAACAGAAGAAAAAAAACCCACAAAACACAGATGACATTCTAAACCAAGAGGCTAAGGACAGACCCCGCAATGGCGGGGGTCGAGAGGCACACCCCATTTCCTGGCCTTCAGGGACACCTGACCTTGCCAATCTATCTTCCCCCAATAAGACGGTGCCCCTGTGGCTGGGACATCCTGTGCACAGGTCCATCCACAGGGCCACCACTGGTCAGACCTGGAGCCCTGGGGAGCCTCTGCACTGCTCCTGTCCAGTCACAAGTGGCCTGGGCAAGCCCCTGTCCTCTCAGGGACAGTGTCCTGACCTCCCACGACTGCAAGCCCTGGGTGGGACAGGCACGCTCCAGCCAGTCCCTGTGCAGAAAAGCTCGGTGCTGGGTGAAGCCTGGGAGCTAGGCTCGGAGCCCCTTGCAGGGACGCAAGGTGGCAGCAGGACCCGAGCAAGGCCGCCCCTGTTGCAAACAGGGCAGCCGAGGCGGCCACCAATTTTCCTCACTCCACTGGGCAGGAAAATGATTTCTACCAAGCCCTCTGCGTTCCAGCCAGTTCCCGTGCCCGTGAGAGACGGAACAGTCGGCTCACCCCATGGTGGCTGCAGCCAGTCGCCAAGTCTGCCCCAGGCCAGGGCTCGTGCTGCGCCAGCATGGCCCTGGAGGGGGAAGGCAGGCACGCTGGCCGAGCTGGTGGACCCATGCCCAGCCGCCAGGGCCCTCCGGGGCCCGTGGGCGACAGAGTTCATCTTCTTCCCATCCGTGTTCACTGTCCTCTGAGCTCTGCCCTAGTCACCATCCTCTGACGTCATGTATCCACGGAGCGGCTCCCACAAACCAAGGTGCATGTGAAACCCTTCGTGGCTGATTCCCAGCCCCGGGGGGTTCAGTCTGCCTAAGATAGGGTGCTGAGGCCGACTGGTGGGGTGCCTGAGCTCCCGGGGAGTAAAGAGGTTGAAATCTGAGCCAAAGCCCACCTGCCACCAAGTCCATCTGTCTCCCCCTGGCCTCACCCCACCATCCACCGGCTGAAGCAGCCGGGCAAAGGTCCTGGCAGGAGAGCAGCGGAGGGCACAGGACTGTAGGCCTTGGGCCAGTGCAGACTCGGGGGTCACAATCAGGCACCCCTACTTGCAGGACACTGGGTGTCCAGGGTGCTATTTACAGGGCAGACTGAGACCTATGTTCCTGGAACTTGGGATTTCCTGTTTGAAAATAGGACAGGCCTGGGAAGACAGAATGAGCTATCTACCACAGGCTCAGAATAAAGAACTTTTGTTGTTTTTGTTGTAGGTCGTGGGCTTGCACGCTGGGCCTGGCGCGGCCCCTCAGCTCTTTAGTTCAAGCGAGCACTCTACCACTTGAGCCACAGCACCAGTTCCAGTTTTCAGGTGGTTTATTGGAGATAAGAGTCTCAGGGACTTTGCTGCCCAAGCTGGCTTTGAACCATGATCCTCAGATCTCGGCTTCCTGAGTAGCTAGGATTACAGGCGTGAGCCCCAGCGCCTGGCTAGAATAAAGAACGTTTGATGGTTCAAAGCAACAAGTTGTGCTGGGGGCAGTGAGGGTCCAGCACTCGAGGAAACCGAGTGTGGGAGGGGCTGGGGGCTTCGGGGCTGTGTGGATATGTGCCCCCCTCACAGCCCTCATTACCAGCTTCTCTCTGGCCACACAAGCATCTCTTGGGGGTCAGAGAGACCCCTGAGGGCAGAGAGCATGGGAGTGGCGAGGTGGGGGGGAGCCTGTGTTCCGAGCTGTGGCATGGGGCCACGGTTTCAGACTGTGAACACTGTCAGACCAAAATGGAGTTGCTTATGTCACCCCTAATTTTTTTTTTTTTTAAGTAAGGCCGGGCGCCGGTGGCTCACACCTGTAATCCTAGCTACTCAGGAAGCTGAGATCTGAGGATCATGGTTCAAGCCAAGCAGACAGAAAAGTCCATGAGACTCTTATCTCCAATGACTCACCAGAAAACTGGAAGTGGTGCTGTGGCTCAAGTGGTAGAGCACTTGACTTTAGCTGAAGAGCTGAGGAACAGTGCTCAGGCCCTGAGTTCAAACCTCAGGGCGGACAAAAAAAAAAAAAAAAGTACTGGAGGTTCTGATAGAATTCTATTTGGGCACGGTCCCATGGTAGCGACTCTCACCAGACTCAGCCGAATCACCAGCTTCCCAGCGCCATGGATGAGACACCCGGCCGGCCATTACCTGTTTGACCCTGCATTGGTGCTGCTATTATGAATTCAGGCAGCCAAGGATTACTGTCTCCAAGTGTCCTGGGAAGCCCTCCTCCTTGCCTTGAACACCTTCCCATGTGCCAGCCTCCTGGTGTGCCCACGGCCTGCACCGGCTCCTCCTGGGACTGTGACACCCTCGCCCCCCTGCCCCCCTCCCGCGCGCTGAGATGGGACTCAATCAGAGGCAGAAGCCAGGGACACTTGGAGGCCGTGACAAGTGGAGCCTGAGTGGCAGGTGAGGCTGGCAGGCGGCCCCTCGCTCTGGCTGGCCATTAGAACTCAGCCTGAGGCTGGTCTCACAGGACGGAGTCAGTGTCCCCAATCCAGGCTGGCCCAGCCCTGCTGACGGGACCTCTGTCCTGTTCGTGGAGGTGGCTGGTGATCAGGAGGGGATTCAGTCCTAGTGAGTAAAAGGGACTTGGTCCGTGTGTGTGTGTGTGTGTGTGTGTGTGTGTGTGTGTGTGTGTGTGTGTTTATAGCTTTATTGAGGCAGAATAGACTGAAGAGCGCATGGCTCATATCCACGGTGCGTGATCTGACGCGTTTTGACATGTGTAGACACAGCGAAGCCATCACCACAATCAAGGTAACAAATACACGCATCAATCGCAGGCATTTTCTGGAACTCTCCGCAAACACCCCTCCTCTTACCCCCATCCTCAGGCGACTGCTGATCAGCCTCCATCATTTGACATGGGTTTGCATTTTCTAGTGTTTTCTACAAGTGCAGCCGTGCTGTGCATGCTCTTCTGCAGCAAGGGCTGGCTTCTGAGATGAGCCGAGGCCGTCCGCCTCAGCCGTGCGTGGTGGTCATTGTTGAGCCGAGGCCGTCCGCCTCAGCCGTGCGTGGTGGTCATTGTTGAGCCGAGGCCGTCCGCCTCGGCCGTGCGTGGTGGTCATTGTTGAGCCGAGGCCGTCTGCCTCAGCCGTGCGTGGTGGTCATTGTTGACTACTATTCCATGTGGGAAAAGGCTGCCATTTCTTGCACCTATTAAAGGGTTTTGGTTGGTTTTTATTTTTTTGAATTCCTGGCTATGAGAAACAGAGCTGCTTAATCTGTGAGCACAGGGCTTTGTGCATTGTTCTGGTTTAATTTTTCTGAGGTAAATACTTTGTGTGTGACTGTCTTCAAGGGAGGGAAGCGTATTACATTCCTATGCGGGATGCGTGAGATGCGCGTCACCGCACTCCCTGTCCACACTTAGTGTGGTCAGCCTTCTTAAATCTAGCCATGCTGCTGTAATGGTCGGTTTTGAAATCTCGGCGGAAGTGAAGAATGCACTTAGTGAAGCATCTGGTGGGTTTCTTGCTTGTTTTCAATTGGGCTAGTTGGTTCTTGTTCAGTGCGTGCATTCTCTGTATGTAAACGTGAATCTCTAGATTTATGGTTTTCAAATATTTTTTCCCCAGGGTTTGTTTTTTGTATGTGGTGTGTGTGTGTGTGTGTGTGTGTGTGTGTGTGTGTGTGTGTTTTGCTCTTCAGTTTGCTTAAAAGTGTCTTCTAAGGAGAGAGGTGAATTTTGATAGAGGCGATTGCATTAATCTTTCCTTTTGCCTTTTTTGGAGATGAGCAGACGTTAAGGGTATGAGAAGGTTCCATGGTGGTCACTCCACACATGTACTGAGTCTGCGTGGAGCAGGTGGTCCTCCTCTGCGTTCCCCTCCCGGCCCGCACCTGCCAGCCAGGCAGTGTTTGGCAGCATGACACCATCTTCATATGTGTAATGTACTGCAGTCCTCTTCATCACTTCCCAACCCAACTTCCTTCCTCTTCTCCCTCTCCCTCACCCCCAGATCTCCTTTTTCATGTATTTATGTCTTTTTATTATCACCACCACCATTACCATCACCACCACCACCACCATCACCATCATCATCATCATCATTATCTTAGGTCTAGGTGTCATACATGAATGACAAAATGTGGTATTTGGCTTTTTGAGCTCGACTTATCTTGCTCACTCATTTTCCTGATGATGTTCATTTTCATGTGTGGCTGAGTCCTCTTCTGTGTACACATGCATACAGTATTTCCTCCATCCGGTCAGCGCTGGGCAGCAGCTGGTTCCGAGGTGGGCTGCTGTGAACAGTGCTGCAGCGCGGGTACCTGTGTTGTGGGTCATGGAGTAGGTCTCTTCCGAGCGTGCCGAGGCGCCTGTGCCGGTTCCGTTGCGGGCCCCAGCACACGCCACGCCAGCGCACGGGCGGGTTCCTTCCCCACATCCTCTGCAGCATTTCCACTGTCCGTTTCATAGTGGCCATTCTGACTGGCCTGAGGTGGAATCTTAATGCAGTTTTGATTTGCACCTCCTTTATGGCTAAGAATGTTGGAAATTTCCTTATTACCCATTTATATGTATTGGCCTCTTCAACACATGGTGCGGGGAAAACTGGGTATGCAATCTCTCACCCAGTACAAAAATGAGCTCCAAAGCTACAGAAGGTCTTAATGTAAGACCTGAACTCTTGAACCTTACAGGGAAAACCAGGAGACACAGGCACGGCTAGTTGTTTTTGAGTAGGACTTCAATTGCCCAGCAAATAAGAGCAACAACTGACAAATAAAATGGCATCAACCGAAAGTGTTTCTACATACAAAAGGAACAAATTACCAGAACCAAGAAACAGCTCGCAGAAATGGTAGGAAATCTTCACCTAGTGGACAGAGGATTCATAGCTGGAATATATAAAGAGCTAAAAAATTCCCCCAAACCCACAAAACACTGAACAGCAAAAGAGCAAATGATCCAATTAATTAAATGAGTTGAACAGACACTTCTCAGAGGAATAAATAGAAATGGCTAATAAATATATAGAGTATTCAATTTTTCTTCTGTTGTTTGTGGTAGATAGGACTCCCCTCCCTCCCTACCCCCTCCCCTCGCCCTCCCTCTTCCCTCCCCCTGCCTGGGCCAGGCACCGTGACTCCCACTTATAATCCCAACTATCTTGGAAGGCAGAAATTAAGAGGACTACAGTTTGAGGCGAATCTGGGTAAAATGTGAGCAAGACCCCATCTCAACAAAACAAGTCAGGCGTGATGGCATGTGCCTGTCATCACTACATGTGAGAAGCATATGTAGGAGGCTCTTGGTTTGAGGCTGGTCCTAGATGAAAAAAAGGCCTTATGTGAAAAAATAGGTAAAGCAAAAAGGGCTAGGGGCATGGTTCAAGTGGTAGAGCACATGCTTAACACAATTTCAAGGCTCTGCCGTTCAAACTCTAAAAAAACATTCTTTGGGGGTGGGCGGTTGTGGGGCTTGAACTTAGGGCCTGGGTACGGTCCCTGAGCTCTTTTATTCAGGGCTAGTGCTCTACTACTTGGAGCCACAGCTACACTTCCTAAAAAAGACATTCTTTCTGATCAACCATTCCTGATACAGTATCCAGAAATCAACTCAATTTACATGTTACAACTTTGCTATTTTCCACCATTCCTGATACAGTATCCAGAAATCAATTCAACTTACATGTTACAATCTTGCTATTTTCCAGTATGAATTCTAGTAGATTTTTATTTTTTGGTAAATTTCTTAGAAATGTCTACGGAGATGATTATCTTGGTCTGTTTTCTGTTTCTGTAACAAACTGTCAGAGTCTGGTTCCTTTGTAAGGAGAGAAGGTTCTCTGAGACCACAGTGCTGGCTAGGGCCGGCTGTGGCAGGGAGGGTAGGATGAATGGAGGGAACACTCAGGGGAGTCTCGCCTTGTAACCCCCCTGCAGGGCCGGTCACTAGTCCGTCCCCGGAGGGAAGAGCTCACTCCTGTGCCAGTGAATCAAACCCTTTAAGAAACACATTCATCATCGCCCACTGTTAATGGCGGATGTCTCGATCATTATGAAACTCCTCCGCTTTCCTCCAGCCGGTGCTCTCTTGCCTTGTCAACTTAGTCTGGTTTAGTCCCGCACCTTCTAGTTCTTCTGATTCACCGTATCGTCACATACTCTTTCTGTATTCCCTGCTGCTCACGCACCTCTGCCTGTGTGCTCACACCAGCCTTCCGGCTTCCAGCCTGTCCTGGCTAACTAAATCTTCATCTATTCTGATCATCTCTGCTTTGTAATTGATAAGTTCAGATAGTTCGTATTTACGGTGATTGAGTTTGCATTTATTACCGTGGTGCTCACTGTCTATTCAGCCCATCTCTGTGTGGTTTCATCTGCATGGAATAATATTGCCCTTGGATTGGCTTACCACTGTGCTTGTGTGTGTGTGTGTGTGTGTGTGTGTGTGTGTGCGCGTGCGCACGTGCACCCACAAGCTTAGGGGTTACTGCAGATACCTTTAACTCATCACATGCCCCTTGCAGATAAAATTGTATTACTTGATGAATAAAGGTAGAGACTTACACAACATTCTTCTCTATTTCTCCCCATCCTAAATTTGGAACATTACACCAGACATTTTATTTTTATATGCATTTGAAATCCCACAATTCTTTTTTCTCCCCTGTAGAGAGTAAAGAATCTTTTTTTTTTCTTTCTGTCAGTCATGGGGCTTGAACTCTGGGCCTGGGCGCTGTCCCCTGAGTTCTTCAGTTCAAGGCGAGTGTTCTATCATTTGAGCCACAGCACCACTTCCAGTTTTCTGGTGGTTTATTGGAGATAAGAGTTTCATGGACTTTCCTACCCTAGCTGGCTTTGAACCTCAATCCTCAGATCTCAGGCTCCTGAGTATCTAGGATTATAGGTGTGAGCCACCAGTGCCTGAGAGAGTTAAGTATCTATTCAGGAGACTGTTGTTGTTGTTTAGATTGTGGGTTTTTTTTTTTTTTTTTTTGGTTTGTGTGTGTGTGTTGGTCGTGGGTCCTGAACTCTGGGCTTCCCAGCTTTTTCTGCTTATGTGGTGCTGAGGAATCGAACCCAGGGCCTCATGCATGCCAGGCAAGCGCTCTACCACTGAGCCACCTTCCCAGCCCTTGGTTGTGTGTTTGTTTTGAGACAGGCCATGTTGCCCAGGTTTGCCTTGAGTCTCCGGCCTCCTGCTTCAGCCTCCTCTGCGTTGGCCTGTGTCACTATGCCTGGCCATTCCCTGTCATGGAGGGTCAGAGACTGCTGTGGCAAGCGCCACCCTTGTCTGGCATCCAGAGGAGCCAGTGCTGCCGAGAGAAAATCTGGGGCTAGCACTGGTCGCTGGCACTTCTAGAAGCTTCATTTCATTAGGACAGCAAGGACAGTCAGTGTGTGCCCGCCCCACCTCAGGACACAAAGAGGACTTCAATATTATTGGTAATGTTTCTATATTTTACATGAAAAAGGGAGCGAGTTGGACCAATTGGGACAAAATGCCGGTGATTGTCCTTTCTGTGGCGGGCACACAGCTGTGCGCGCTTTGTTCCCTGTGCTTTTCTGCCACGAACTGAATCGGACGCCAGCCTGCCCTCCCTCCCTCCCTCCCTCCCACCCTCTTTCCCTCCCTCCCTCCCCCTTCCTCCTGGCGAGTGTGCGGGCTCCCGGCGTCCCCTGCTGCAAACACACACCCCTGGAGGCAGATGCCTTGGGCAGGGGGGCGGTTGGTGGCTCCAGGAGGTCCCTCTGCCCTCCATTCCCAGACCCAGGCCTGTTCACCCGGCCTGGCGGCCTGGTACACAAGCGACTCAGTGGAGGATGGCTGGGCCAGGCCCAAGTGCAAGACTAGGGCAAAGGTGGAGGAGGGAGGGGCAGGGTGGGTGACAGAGCGGGTTGGGGTGCAATCTCCCAGGGAGAACGAGGTGCAGGACCTGCCCCTTCTGATGGCTCGGGCAGCCCCAGTGCCCCGGGCAGACCACCTGGCTTCTTATCCTCAGGTTTGGCCTTTCGCAAATGGGATCTGAAAGCCATGACTTTGGGATCATTCAGAAATATGTGACATGGCTGCCCGGCCCCCCACACCTCAGGGCTGGGCTCTGGTCTTGCCTCTGGCTCTGGGCAGCTCCCGGTCTCTGCCTGGGCTGGTCAAAGGCTTGTCGTGGTCACTGTGCTCTGGATAGCCGATGCCAGGAAAGCTGGCCTCTGGTGCCAGGTTTGTCCGGAACTTCCTGTCACCACCTGTGCAGTGTGGCCGCCCCGGGGTGGGTCAGACGCCGAACACGAAGGGCAATCCGATGTCACCGCCAACTAGAAAAGCCCCTTTAGGGAGGCCCCTGGGGACCCTCACCGGCATCTTGGGGGTACACGTGGTAACCAGGCTCAGCAACAAACACAGGGGCCCCTGGCTCACACCGGCAATCCTGCCTCCTCCCGAGGCTGAGATCTGAGGATCGAGGTTCCAAGCCAGCCAGCCTAGGCCAGAAAGTCTGTAACACTTACCCCCAATTAACCAGCAAAAGGGCAGAATTGGAGCTGTGACTCAAGTGGTAGAGTGTCAGCCTTGAGTAAAAAAGCTGAGCCAGGGCCCAGGTCCCAAATCCAAGCACCTGTATTGGCACACATGCACACACGTGCACGCGCACAAGCACGTGCACACACATTCGTATGCGTGCGCACATACACACACACACACACACAGAGCAATACATCCTTGTTTCAGGGTCCATTTCTGGGACTCAAACTTTCAGCCACAATCAGGCCTTCCCCTGTCCCCTGGCTGGGCACGGCCAGCACACGGAGCGCTGATTTTGCTTGAAGTTCTGCGGGAGTGTTCCCACAGCTGGCTGGGACTGTGGCTGGAGAGGGGAAAGGCAGAGCCCGGCCCAGGGCTAGTGGGGGCTGCAGGGGGCCGCAGTCCCTGATTGGGCTGCTGGTGGGTACTCTGTGTTGTGCCCCCAATGCCCAACTTCTCTCTGCAGCTTCCTGCCCAGTCACTCTCTCAAAGCATGGGACCTCACTAACATCCTGGCTACCGGCACCATCCACAGATGGCCCTGTCTGCTGCGAACGGAGTGGCTGCTTAACAAACACTGCACGTTGTGTCAATGACTAAACAAAACAACAACTGTACATGTCAAGTCTCCAAGCGCCACCGCCTTTCAAAGGCAAACAACCAGAAATACATAACGATGCCACAGCACAGGCTGGCGCCCGGGGCTCACCCACACGCTGAGGCAGGGTCAGCAGACCATGACCCGCGCCAGTCCCAGCACACAGCCTGTCCTGTCAGTTCTGCAGACAACCAAGAACAGGGTCTGCCTTTTCACGTAGGCTAGCAAGCCCAGCCTGGCTGGTCATGCCTGGAACCCTAGCACTTGGGAGGCTGAGGTAGGACGATTGTGAGTTCGAATCCAACCTGGGCTACAGGAACAGGGAAAGAGGGAGAGAGGAAGAGAGGGAGAGAGAAGAAGAGAAGGAAAGAGGGTGAGAGAAGGAGGGAGGGAGAGAGGGTGAGAAAAGGAGAGAGAGAGGGAGAGGAAAGGAGAGGGAGGGAGGGAAGGAGGGAGGGAGAGAGAAGGAGAGAGAGAGAGACTTGTCTCAAAAAAAAAGTTGCTGGGCACTGGTGGCTCACGCCTGTAATCCTAGCTACTCAGAAGGCTGAGATCTGAGAATCATGGTTCAAAGCCATCTTGGGAAGGAAAGTCTGTGAAACTTATCTCCAATGAACTATCAGAAAACCAGAAGTGGCACTGTGGCTCAAGTGTAGAGCACTGGCCTAAGGTGAAGAGCTGAGGGACAGTGCCCAGATTTCAAGCCCCATGACTGACAAAAAAAAAAAAAAAAAGTCAAACACATAAAACCAAAAATTCATGGCTGGCAAAATAAGAATAATAGTGGGTGGGTGCTGGTGGCTCACACCTGTAATTCTAGCTACTCAGGTTGAAATCTGAAAAATCTCAGTTCAAAGCCAACCTAGGCAGGAAAGTGAGACTCTTATCTCCAATTAAACAGCAAAAAAATGAAGTGGAGCTGTGGCTAAAGTGGTACAGTTCTAGCCTCGAGTGAAAAAGCTAAGAAACAATGCTAGGCCCTGAGTTCAAGCCCCAGTACTTACACATGCATGCACACACAAACACACATACACATACACGCACATGGGTACGCACACACACACACACACACACACACACACACACACACACACACACGAATAACAGGACACAGAGTGTGGGATTCTGTGGGATGCTGAGCGGGTGCACAGGCAGAACTCCCTGACCCTCTCATGCTGGTCTTTGGCTGCTTTTGTGCCACAGTGACAGCAACATCTGGCCTTTTACAGAAGCAGGCTAGCTGCAGCCCAGTCCACTGTTCCCAGCGACGACACAGCTGAGGAACAGAGGGACCGTGGCACCACAGGGGCGGATGGGCTGGGCTGGAGCCCAGAGCCGGCACACTGCCCCAAAGACCCAGGCCTTATTTGGGCCTGGGGATGCTGTGAGAGTCAGGGCCTCAAGCCCTGTCGTCCAGGGCTGAGTGACCCCAGCCTGTGGCCCTGAGCACTGGCCAGGAGGCACAGCCGGAGGTTCCTGTCTGCCAAGGCTGTGTGTGTTGGAGGAACCGAGACTGCTTCGCCAGCAGCTGGCGAAGGCTCAGAACGTGGGTCAGGCCTAGGGGGGATGGCACACCTGCCCTTGGTTAGGGACTCCTTCATTTATTCCTCACCTCCACGGAGCAGTCACCCCCTGCAGAGGGGTGGAGAGCGCAGGGCGATGTGAGGGCTGGGACCTGATGGGGACCTGGTGGATGTGGGTGCAGTTGGGCTGCGGTCACTCTCAGAAGGCAGGGTCACCCTTTGGCTCCTGCCACACTTCAGAGGAGGCCCTCTGTGGGCCCTCAGCCAGAGGAAGTCTTCCTGGGCCTCTGGGGCTGTGTGTGGTCCCAGCGGTTGTGAGTCTGGTTTCTGACACCTTGGGGGCCAGGCCCATTGGTGTAGGGCGGTGGGCCTGGCTGTTGAGCAAGCCAGCAGTCCGCCTCACGCTGGCCTGACGTCTGGGACTCATGAGCAACACAGCCAGGGACCAGGCACTGGAGTCTGAAACCCTGACCCGGAGTCAGTCTCTCCTCCCAGGCATGTGTCAGGGCAATGAAGCACCAACCAATTCAGGGTACCTATCTGAAAATGAAATCGCTGGGCCACATGGTAATCCTTTGAATTGGGGGAGGGGGGTGGCAAGGGTTTGGGGATCATGGTGGACCCAGGAAGAGGCCACCCAGAGGTGGGTCTCGATGGCAGGGCGGTGGCTGGACTGAGCAGCTGTGCCCCTGAAGGACCCACTCACCTGAGAAGTTGGTCTGGGGGCCTGTGCTGGTCAGCTCTCCATCGCTCCCTCTAAATACCCGAGGAACCCAATGTGAAAGAAGAAAGATGGGGTTGGGCTCATGGCTTGGAAGGTTGGGTCATGGTCCCTTGGCTCCACTATTTCTGGGCCGCTGGTGAGGAGGAACACTAGGCCGGGAGCGTGGGAAGGGGAGGCTGCTTCCCTCATGGCAGCCAGGAAGTGGGGGGTCAGGTGCGCTTGTGGACTGTCCTTCAGCTCACATGACCCTCTGGTGGGCAGTGTCACGTGTAGCAGGTCTCTAGGTGTTCTGGGCTTCATGCTGGTGGGCAGGAATTTGAGAAGGAGTGGTTGTTGGCTGGAAGCATCTCCTATAAGTTATCATATATAATTAGAGGTGAGGGAGAAGAGAGAGACCTATAAAGAGAGGCATATGTATCATTTATCTATGCATCTATCTATCTACCTATTCATCCATCTCTCTGTACATCTAACTATGGATCTATCTATGTATCTATCTATATAGTGAGCGAGCTAATCATCTGCCTATGATTGATGAAACATATGTACAAAGAGAGGCATATCTGTCACTTATTTATTATCTATCAATCATCTGCGCATCTTTCACCCACTTATATCTATGTATCTATCATCTAACATCTGTCTATACATATATCATCTAACTATATTTCTATCTGTCTATATATTTATGGGTTTATCTATGCATCTGTCAGTCATCTATATATCTTGTATCTACTTACACATCTATTTTTCTATCTATCTATCTAGAAATACTTCTTAATTTACCCCAGGATTTTTAGAAAACTGAGCTTCAGCTTACTGGCATTGGGTTGTCATTTCAGAAATCTGGGGTGAGGGGAAGGGAAAAGGGGGTGCATGCTTGGGGGAATTAGAGGTACAGCCTTTGTGATCCTGGCTGGCTTCAGAGAGGCTGCTGGAAAAGGCTGTGTGCAGCATGTGCATGGTTGGTGGGAGGAGAAGGAACTAAGCACCCCAGACTCTCATATCCCCTCATCAAAGCAGCCGGGAGCATTTCCAAGCCCGAGGGGAATGGGTGCGGGGCAGGCTGGGAGGCTGAGTCCGGTGGGTAGAAAGGTCCAGAGGTCCAGAGGGTGCTGGGAACACGTTTTCCTGCAAGTCCTCACCTTCCTACAGGATGGACTTATTGGGAAGAGGGAACCCCAAGGGCTTTGGTCCAGAAGTAAAGTTGAAAGCACAGACTCCCCAGAGAAGGGTGGGTAGGAAGCTGAGTGTGTTGGCAGGCCTTCCTAACACAGCGCTGCTGTGACAGTAGACAAGCGTGCCATTGTCAACAGACAGGACTCATAGTACATGTGCCAGCTTACGTCCGCCGGCTTGGCTCGCGTGCAGGATCACAGCACCCTGAGGGGCGCGGAGGCATGAATGAGGCCTCATTCACAGGCAGGAGCCACGCCTCGCTGCTCTGGACACAGGAGAGTCCCAGGGCGGTGAGTGCGGCTCTGAAGTATGGGGCAGACAGTTTGTCACCCTGGGGAGGGGGGGCAGAGAGGGGGTGTTCCTCCGTGATCAGGCTCAGGGTTTGCATATCCTCCAAGAGGAAGCCATGCCCTGTCCCCATGGTCTCCTCGGAGTGAAGCCTTCTAGGACACTGATGGGGGTACAGAAGATGGGGGTGTTCTGTCTCCTCTCCCCTTTCCAGGGACCGGGAGAAGAAGTGCCACTGTGTGTTGGCGCACACCACCTTTGTGTAAAGTCCAGAAATACTAGAGACCCTGTCTCACTTCCACACGCTGTTGAATGCCCGGTGCCACTAAAGCCTTCCAGGGTTCTGCATCCTCTCGCCCCCGAAGGAAGCCCCCGAGCGGCCTCATCCTCCCTTCCAGCCCCATCCAGCTCTGAGAAGCCAGGACACCGCCCGCTCTGGCGGCCGGGCCAGCAGAACTATCAGGTGAGGCTATTTATGGTCTCTATCGATCATTGGCAGGGCACATGCACGCCACACTGGCAGATGTCGATGTCTGACAATGAGGTGCCGCCCCAGTCCCGCTGGGCGCTGGGGAAGAGCTGGTCCGGATGCCACGTGACCTTTCAGAAAGACAATGGATCTGAAATTCTAAATGGATTTCAGCCCCGGGGAGCAGAGGGGACGTTTGCCCCATGGGAGTGGCAATGGAGGCTGGGAGCTGTCCCTTGCCCCCTTGGCCCTCTTGGCCCTGACGTCTGGGCACTCTGCGAGCCTCCCCTGCAACCCCAGGCCAGCTCTGCATCCCAAGCTGGACTTAGGGTAAAGGGCGGGAGTCGGGGAGTAGTGTGCCACTCATTCAGGACCACAGCCACCAGGCAGGCCAGCCCTGTGGCAGTCATGGCTGCCCTGATGTTGTCATCCAAGCCCATGTCTGGGGGCAGCGCCACCTCCATTTTCTAGGGGCCCCAGGGCGGTGATGTTACTCATGAATGGCCAGCTGGCAGGGACGTCTCCTGGCCTTGGCTTGGATTTGTAGTGACTTCCGGGATGCCCCAGGAGGCAGGAGGCACTTCATGAACAAGGCTACCAGATGCCAGCGGGACCAGGAGCACTGGTGCCAGGGGCGCTGGCAGGCCCCTGTGCTCCCTGCGGCCGGGGCCCACCTCCCCTGAGAGACCCCGCTCTCCAGGCCCTTCGCCACCCCCTGGGTGTCCTGAGCAGGGGCCTGATGGGGATTTGGGGTTCTCAGGGCAGGCCTGGAAGACACCCCTCACCCCACAGTGAGGACATCACACGGGTCAGGGAGACAGAAGCTCTACTTTAAGGTGACTCAGGAACCAAAGCAGGAGCCCAAGTTTCCAGGCCAGGAGAACAGGGACCAGCACGTTAGACAGAGGAACAGCCTGGCGAACACCCTGAGTAGAGAAGCTGCGGGGGAGGGAGGGGATTGGGCAGCTGGAGCATAGAGGGTTCAGGGACGCGTGGCAGAGACCTGGCGAGGAGCAGTTGGGTGGGGTCCGGCCTCGGAGCCCTGTTGGGGTGCTGGATCTTTATCTTGAGGCACAGAGAGCAAAGGGTTTGGACCAGGGTAAGTCAGGACCAGGCTTCTTCCAGAAAGACCCTCTCCTCTGCCACCCTCTCCAGCGGGAAGAGCTGGCTCCCTCCCCCTGCCCGTCCCCCACCCCTCTACATCTGGCTGCTACTGTCACTGTGGGTAATTGCTAGGTGGGCTGGTGAGTGCTTTCTCCTCTGCAGAGCCTGCCAGGGAGTGATAATCACAGCTTTCCAGCCTCCTCCCCAGCCCCCCGACTCCCCCCACCATATACCCAGAGATGCAAAATAGCTCAAGGCCCAAAGGCTGGAGGGGGGGTGGTGGTAATCTTTGAAGACACTAGTGAGAGCATCAGGGACATTTTCCAATGACTAAGAACTGATAATAATGATGGCAATGATGGTAGGTTCATACTAATGAGTCCCATTTTCCGAAGCCTGTACTGTGTTTGGGCACAATGACATGAATTCAATCTTAACTTCAGATGTACAGGATGAAGGTAAATTTAAAAAAAAACAAAAAACTTTTCCATTAAAAAAATCTTTAAGTTGTGTTCCAAAGTGGTTTCAACTCAACATATCAATTTATGAGTGAATGTATCTTGATCAATGCCACCACAATGAAAGTAATTGCTACTCTATTTTGCAGAGCAAGGAAAGGAGGCACAGCAAGGTCAAATGACCTGTTCAAGGTCACACAGCCAATGGTACTATGCTACTTGCTGCGTCTACAGTGCACTAACCCATCTCTGGGCTTTTACCTGGTTGGAGCTTGGCTCTCTGTCGCCCCAGCCCAAGGCAGGTCTCAGGAAGATCATGTCATCATGTGGTCCCACCCTTCCACAGCCCTCGCTCATTGGCCCAGGGTACACCCCTACCCAGAGTGCAGCCAATCCATATAGCTGGGTGTGGTTATGTAAAAATGAATGAGCCAATCAGATTCCATCTCTCAGGCCTGGGACAGGGAGACCCAAGCAAGGAGAAGGGTGGCGGAGAGTCCCAGGTAGGGAAGACGGCCAAGACATGGCAAGGGAAACCCAGACCTGAAAGGTGAAGGGAGGAGGGGAAGAAGCTGGCCTGGAGAGATGGGAGCCGCATTTTGTCCCCGGGGTCTTATCTTCATGCTCCCTCCCACGCTGGGCTGTCCAGCATGTCCCCACTTCTGTGACCAGATAGAAAGGAGTCCTCTCCTAGCTCCTAGCTCTTCAGAGGGACTCATCTGGCTGCTGGGTACCAGCTTGCCCTTCCCACCACCTCCTCTCCCGCTGGGCTGGGAGAGCGACAGCTGGGCATTGTCAGGAGCCCGAGGCCGCCTCCGGGGCAGGTGCCCTGCATCTGTGTTTGATAGGACCCTAGACATCGAGACAAGCACTCCCTGGTGACTGTATCTCTGAACTGGCTGATGACCACTCAACACAGCTCCAACTGAATACCCTTCAAACAGCCCCTTGGATGCACAGCACCTCGAGTCTGTTCCTGCACAGAATCCTCCCAAACACCAGCAAGGATGGGTTTCCTGTCCTTCTTTTCTGGCCTGTGTGTGCTACCCTGGGGCCAGAATGGAGATGATGGTCCTTCCCCGCTGTGGTCCCAGGAATACAGACATATGCAGCCCTGTCTCCCGGCTTCTCAGGCCTCCCAGCCGACCTTGTGTCCATAGCTAAATGGCATCGTTTTTCGGTTTGGAGGATTTCCATAGATTTTTGCATTTCCCCCCCCTCTACACTAACCAAGAAAAATCAAACCAGGAAGCTGATGGGCAGTTAGCAGAACGACCGCTTGCCTCCCAGAGCTGGTGAGAAGTGTGGATTGATTACCGGCTGCCTGGGTCCCCCCGGCTGCGGGAGGCTGCAGTTCGCTATCGATGGGGGTTGGCTGGGGCAGCTCGGGGCGCTGGCTGTGATGTCCGCGCTACCTCCTGCCCACGTGGGGACGTTCATTTGTAGGTCTGGGCTGTATTGCTTTTGGCAAAAGGCCTTGAAATTGCAGGAGCCCAGAGACGGTCAGGGAGGCTGTTCCTGGCAGGGACGGGTTTCTGTCTTTCAGCTATGATTTAATGATAGTGTATGTGATTAATGCATTGCCTCCGGTTGGTTTAGCTGGTGGAGGCCACACGGCTAGGAGCCCTGGTTAGGAAGGGGGGCCCTTGCCTGTGGGTTCGGATGCCTAGGACACCCCCAGACCAATGTGCACCGTTCACTAAGTATCGATTGTGGGTACCTGCTTCTCTGACCCCCACATCAGATATGAACAGACAACACAGCCCAGCTACAGCTCACTCTGCCTCATTCCTGAGGTCATACTTGAGAAAAGAGGAATTATTTTGAGTTAAAGAAAAAAAAATTCTCAGAAGTTGAAATATGCCTGGACTGGGGTATGTGTGCTAGTGGGAGGGGGCGGATGAGCAGAGAGGAGGAAGGAAGATGAGTATAGTCATACACCATGTACACACATGAAAATGGAGCAAGGAAACTGGCGGAGACTGGATTGGGAAGGACAGAATGACAGAGGTGACTCTGATCATTATGCAGTATATACAGCAGGCGCTGATGGCTCACACCTGTAATCCTAGCTACTCAGGAGGATGAGATCCGAGGATTGAGGTTCCAAGCTAGCTAGGCAAGAAAGTCCATGAGACTCTTAGCTCCAATTAACCAGTAAAGAGTCAGAACTAGAGCTGTAGCTCAGATGGTTGAGTGTCAGCCTTGAGTAAAACAGTGAAGGGTCTTGGGTTCAAGCCCCAGTACCGGCACAGAAAGATTTTGTTCTATAAATAAGTGGGTGTGCAGAAATAAAGTCAATTAATTGATGCTATTTTTTTTTAAAAGGAAGGCTCCTGTCTTTTCTTTTTAACTGAGTTTGTGGTCACCTTTTGGGTGTGCTGGTTGGAGGAGGGGCTGTCCTGTGAGCTGAGCTCAGTCTCCTCTGACTTAGCTGCTACCTGTTCCCTGAAGCCCCCTGGGGCTTGCCTTCCCCAGAACTCTGCTGCTTACTTTCCACCCCTATCTACCCCTGTCTGAGCTTAGGTTGGGTGCGTGCCAGGTATCCACATTTCTCCCTTGGTCCTCCTCTCCAGACCAAGACCCCATCATTTTTGCATCCCTTCAGTTCTGTGTAGACACAGAACTGCTGAACCACCCAGTCTGCCATCATGGCTCCCTGGGTTCCAGCCTCTGGGCCTGTGCTTCAGCCACAGACTCTGCCTGGGTTGCTATCTGTGAGTCTCTGTTTCTCTTTGATCCTATTTTCTAAGACCTACATGGGTCCTTGCCTCCTGACTGTGGGCCTCTGTGCAGCGGGCCTCCACGGCTCCTCTCCTGATTGTGGGCCTCCATGGCTCTCTGGGACTATGCACATCTCTATGCGATCCCACATGCGACGATCCCACACCTTGCGTGTGCCTGGGTGACCCCGTGAGCCTGCACAGGGGAGCTGGCCTCTTTCTCTTCTCCCAGGTAATGGGCACCCTCCCGGGCATCGCCCCTCCAGGTTCTGCAGGGTTCTTCTGCAGGTGACAAACCTGCTCCACAGTCAAGGAAATTGCTCCAGCCAGCGGGCACCCTGCCCTCTGAGTGGCAGTCAGGGGTTGTTGGTGTTCGCATTTGTCCTGCTTGGGCAATGAAGGCCATCCATGGGCTGAATGCAAGGCAGGCTTGTTTCCTGACCAGCTGAAGCCCCGATGCTGACTTTCATCAGACCTCACTGTGGTGGGGTGCTCTGTGTGCGGCATTCAGCAATACAAGCAAGATGAGTCCCAGGGCTCCGAGGCTGGGTGCAGGGTGCTAATCACGCTGGCAGCGATTTCTAGCACTGCTCAGAGGCCAGGAACCTGCTGAGACCACCAGGAGGGGGGCCGGGGGTGGGGGCTGATGTGAGGTCCGGAGCTGGGCCAACATTCTGCCTGTCTGTCTGATAGGAGCCCTGCCACTCAGGCCACGCAGGCCATGCAGGCCACGCAGCAGGGCGTGAATGCGTGATGGGGAAGGGGTTGGGACACAGAGTGGCGATGGATCACTGAGCGTCTGATTCCTCCTGCTTACACCCCAGATGCTTGGCTCCGGTCCTGAGTGGCTCCAGTGGCCGAGACAAACCACAGACTGCTCATTTAAACAGTGGACATGGTTTTGGAGGCTGGAAAGCCAGAATCAAACACTAGATAACTTGGTTCATGGTAAAGTCATTCTGATGAGAGAGATGGGAGAGAGAGAGAAGAGAAAGCAGGGGGGGGGATGAGAAAGAGAGGGGGGAGGAGGAAGAAGGGAGGGAGGGAAGGAGAGAGAGAGAAAGCAGGAGCATGCTTTGATGTCTCTTCTAAGGGCACTAATTCATGACAAAGGCCTCATCTTTGAGACCTCACCCATTTCTACCTCCGGCCTTGCCTGGGCAGCTTCAGCAGCTTTCTGATCCAGGCAACCTCACATGGCTGGGTGACAAGTCACCTTCCTCCTGGCTGCTCCCAGAGGGGCATTCGTTCCCTCCACGAGGCTTGCTCCTCCCTTGGGCCTCTCTCCCTCTGAAGGTGGCGCTGCGGTTTGACCCATGTGTCCTTCCTCCCAGCTGGTGCTGAAGGAGAGTCCTGAGCACAGGAGAATTGGGACATGGAGGGAAGAACGTCGCCCCAAGGCCTGCTTAGGGCTTCGGCCGCCTCCAGGGTGGTGAGGAATTACACCAGGTTCTTTATAGACGATCGTCTCATGAGTTTCGTTACCACTGTCCAAGCAGAGTAAGAAAGAACCTGTTCTCAGCACGCTGGGTATGAATTTCAAGGCAATAAAAGCATGTGTTGGAAGTGTCCCTGTGGCTCAAGGGGTAGAACGCTGGCTTTGCGCTGAAGAGCTCAGGGACAGCAGCCAGGCCCAGAGTTCAAGTCCCACGACCTCCCAGCCCCCTCCCCGCCCAAAAAAAAGACTTGGTCAATTAAAAAGCGTATATTACATGTTAACCGTTCTCCACCTCTGGCCTCTAAACTCGTATCTTCCTCATACAGAAAACCCAAACCACAGAAGACTTGACTTACGCCAGCACTGCCTTTGAAAGTCTGCAGCTCAGTCTCATCTAAATACCATCCCTGCTGGGCACTGGTGGCTCACACTTGTAATCCTAGGTACTTAGAAGGCTAAGAGCTGAGGATCGTGGTTCAAAGCCAACCGCGGGCAGGAAAGGCCATGAGACAATTATCTCCAATAAACCACCAGAAAACCAGAAGTGGGGCTGTGGGTCAAGTGGTAGAGCACTCGCCTTGAGCTGAAGAGCTGAGGGACAGCATCTAGGCCCAGAATTCAAGCCCCACGACTGACCAAAAAAAGTAAAAAGGAAAAAGAACTCCTCCCTGTGAATGATACATGGCCTCAAAGGCCTCCGGTCTCCTGGGACAAACTCCGGCCAGCAGAGGCTGGAAATGGTGTCTGGCAAAGGTGGAGCCAGCCCATAGCAGATACCTCATTCCAGAAGGAGAAGAGGGAAAGAAAGAAGGGGCAAATGGGTCCCCAGTATGGTCATCCCACCCCATTATCAGGATTTCACTTTCCACGTTGCGACAGTCAGGATATACTATATGGAAGATTCCAGAAACCATTCATGCTTTTTATCTTCTCTGCGGTGGTACTGGAGTTTCCATTCAGGACCTGTACTGAGGAGGTGCTCTACCACTTGAACCATGCTCTTTGCTCATGGTTCTGAAGTTTTAAGTAACTTCTATTACGGTATATTGTTATTGACTTCTTTTGACTATTGTTAATAATCATGTGTGTGTGCGTGTGTGAGTGTGTGTGTGTGTCTGTGTGTGTGAGTGTGTGTGTCTGTGTGTGAGTGTGTCTGTGAGTGTGTGAGTGTGTGCGTGTGTGTGTGTCTGTGTGTGTGAGTGTGTCTGTGAGTGTGTGAGAGTGTGAGTGTGTCTGTGTGTGTGTGAGTGTGTGTGTGTGTGTGTGTGTGTGAGTACTGAGGCTTGAACTCAGGGCCTTCTGCTCTGTCTTGGCTTTTTCACTCAAAACAGGCATTCTTAACACTTGAGCCACAGCTCTACATCTAGCTCTTTGATGGTTCATCAAACTCTTTCTTGCCCAGGCTGGCCTTGAACCATGAACCTCAGATCTCAGCCCCCTGAATAGCTAATATTACAGGCATGAGTCACTAATGCCTCACTCTTACTAATCATTTTTTTCTTTTTTTTTGGCTTTTTTATTGTGAAAATACTGTACAGAGGGGTTACAATTACATGGGCAAGAAAATGAGTACATTTCTTATCAAGCATTGTAGCCTCTTCCTTTGTTTCCCCTTCCCATCCCTTCCCATCCTCCCCCTGCCCTTACCAATCATTTACTGTGCCTAATTTATAGTTTGAGCTTGGCTATAGGGTAAACAAAAAAATCAATCAATCAATCAATCTATCTATCTATCTATCTATCTATCATCTATCTATCTATCTATCATCTATCTATCTATCTATCTATCTATCTATCTATCTATCTATCTATCATCTATCTATCTGTGGGAAAAACAGCCAGTATAGGACTCGGCATACATCTGTGCTTTCAGCTGCCCCCTGAGATCTTGGGGCAAGTCCCCTAAAGATGCTCAGGGACTGTGGTCATCCCAAAGCCTGGCACCTCAATCCCATCAGTCCTCAGGCGGGAGAGCTGTACTCTGGTCTGATGTTCTGCTCCCCCAGCCCAATGGATGCTGCTAGCACTACCTCCACAGCGCAGGGGAGATATTGCAGCTCTGTGTGGAGGCCTGGCCTGTGGGAATGGAGGCCTTGGCCCTGATGATGTCTCAATTGCCTTCGGGACTCCCTTCCTGTTTCGTGAAGGATAACACGCGCTTATAGTCAAATAGCTTGATCATCTTATTACTGCAAAATCTGAGTAGTCTGACAGCCTTTCCTTATTCCATCCCATCTCTGTCCCCTTTAGTTAAAGGTCAGGGCTGTTGATGAGGTCCGGGGTTCACAGCTACATTCATCTTCTTACCAAACACTGCATCAGCTGCATCTTTAGTATCCCCTTTCAACATGCTCACTCACTTGCCTGCTTGCTGGCTTCCTTCCTTCCTTTCTTTCTTTGTTCTTTCTTTCTTTCTTTCCTTCTTCCTTTCCTTCCATCCTACTCTCTTCCTTTTTCTTCTCCTTCCTCTTTCTTCCCTCCTTCCCTCCTTCCCTCCTTCCTTCCTTCCTTTCTTCCTTCCTTCCTTCCTTCCTTCCTTCCTTCTTTCCTTCCTTCTTCTCTCTTCCTCCCTCCCTCTCCTTCCTTTCCTTCCCTTCTTTCTTTCCATAGGCTGAGTTTTCCCCAATATTCAAGTTCCAGGTTCTTTTGGCTTATAAATTCCTTCCTCAGTTTGCTGTAAAAGCAGTCAGGAGCACCAAGCCAACGCTTTGCTTAGAAATCTCTGGGGACAATTTATTGCTTACAGCAATGTCCTCTTACAACATCTACCTTCCAGAAAACACCAAGACATGAACACAGTCCACGCAAGGTCATGGCTGCTAAGATAAAGGTTCTCTTCGCTCCCTTGTCCGGTAACTTTTTCTTCATTTCTCCCTGTGACATCATCAAAATCTCCCTCCTTCTCCACTTCTCTCCCAACATTCTAGGGGACTACTTACACAGACATTTTCTTTTTTCTTCTTTTTTATTTCTGGACTCCCTTTCAACGCTTGTGTCACAGCACATCAGCTTTCGCTCACATGCACCTCAAGACTCTTCTGGTCTTTCTGTATTTATAGCTTTACCCAATTCTCAAGTCACCTCTACATTTTAGGTGTGTGTAGTAGCAGCACCACACTTCTTACCAACTTCTGCCTTAGCTTGAGCTTCTGTGACAAAATACCAGTCCTTCAAGTGCACTTCTCAGTCTCATACCCCAACCAAGCAGAGGGGAGGGAGGGAGGGTGACATTGAAAGAGGAAGGGAGGAAGGGAGGGGGGAAGGGAGGAAGGTGCCAGTGAGAGAGAGAGACAGAGAGACAGAGTTAGACAGAGAGAGAGAGAGAGAGAGAGAGAGAGAGAGAGAGAGAGAGAGTTCAGTTTATTTTTCTAAAGGCAGAAATTCCAAAATTCCATCATGAGGATTCCACCTGTAAGACTTTATCTAAACCTAATTAGTGCAAAAGATCTCACCTCTGAATACAACCACACTGATGATTAGGGCTTTAACTTATGAATTTACATAGAAGGGGGTAAAAATTCAGCGCATAGGGCCCCTGACTTATTTTGACTTGAATTAGACTCTATATCTTCCTCAAGAAGGGCACAAAAGATAAGGATGACATTATCTACAGGACAGCTATCACCTATTCACTGTGGATATTAGAAGCTGAGGTTCAGCGAGTCTTGGCGACTCACTCAGTGTCACACAACAGGTGTTCAGAGAGATAAGAGGCAAAGTCCAAGGCCTACTGCCTCCTGCCTCCTGGGATGCAGCCAGAGCTGCCCAGAACCAGCCAGAATCTAAAGGTATGCTAAGACTCCCCCCACTTCCTTGAAAACAGGCTGTATGAATGCAGAAAGGAAATGCCACACTCTCCAATGGAAAGGGAAAATGACAGCTGTCATCACACAGGTCATCTAGTGACAGTTAGCCAGAAGAGTCCCAGTCCCTGGACAAACTCTACTACCAAGGAAATGTAAGTTACCTCTTCCCCATCTCCCTGCTGACCTGAAAGCTGTATCCCCATCCTCAGAGGCCCTTGGATGCCCACTGTTCCCTGCGTGCCATGCTGCATTCTGGGTCTGTCCAAGGGTCGCCTCTCCAAAGTGGTTGGAGTTGTTTATCAATAGAATGGTTCAGAAGTCTATTTGCAAGCCATTTGCCCCTGCTGAGGTGTCTTGAAAGGTTATGTCTGGTATGTTTTGAGTCAGTTTATCCAGAGGGACACTGAGGATTGTGGACGCACATCCAAGCAATGTATTGAGGAGATGCTACCTGAAGAAACTGGTGAGGGAAAAAGCCACGTGAGGAAGTCAGCTGAGGGAAGCTGCAGCTTGGCTCTGCTTATACTTTGGAAATCAGTATGGTGGTTCATCAAAACAAACCAATGACAGAGCTACGTAGCATCCAGCTATGTCTCTCATGGACACACAGCTAAAGACATCAGCCTGCCAATGCTTCTTGAAGCTCTGTTCACAATAGCCAGACTATGGAATCATCAACCACTAACGGCTAACAAAAATGTGAAATATAGCCGGGCGCTGGTGGCTCACGCCTATAATCCTAGCTACTCAGGAGGTTGGGTTTTGGGATCACAGTGCAAAGCCAGCCCGGGCAGGAGAGATCGTGAGACTCCTATCTCCAATAAACCACCAGAAAACCGGAAGTGGCGCTGTAGCTCAAGTGGTAGAGCGCTCGCCTTGAGCTGAAGAGCTGAGGGACAGCGCCCAGGCCCAGAGTTCAAGCCCCACGACCGACAAAAAAAAAAAAAAGTGAAATATATACACCATGGATTAGTACTGAGTCATAAAGAAGGATTCAATCATACAATTTACATGAAGATGAATGCAACTGGAGATCATCATGTTGAGTAAAATAAGCCAAGCTCAGGAAGGCAAATATCACATATCTTGCTCATATGTGGAATCTAGTCATTAATAATAACAACAATAATAATAATATGACAAGTTTGTAAGGAACTGTTGAAAGAACAGCAGGAGGAGAAATGGGAAAAGGAAGGAGTGATGGGAAGATGAATCTAATTCAAGTACATTACATTTATGGGTGTGTATAAAAATAGCATAATGAAGCCTACTGAAGAATGTCAAAAGTGGGGAGAAAATGAGGGTTTAAGAAGGAATAACAGCAAATTTGATCCAAGTGTGTTATATGCACATATAGAAAATTATGATGACATGCCTTTGTATGCCTTTGCACAATTCATTTATGCTAACAAAAATTCAGCATAATTGGGATCATAGCAGGTTTTTTTTCTTACCACAGTGGACTCAAACTAGAAATAAACAAAAAGGTTAAGAATTGTATGGACAAAGATCTCCTGAATGATCAATGGGCCAATGAAGAAATTAAACAGGAATTGTTTAAATTTCTTGAAACAAATGAAAATGAAAAACAAAATGTACCAAAGCCCCAAACACAGCAAGAGCTGTACCAAAATGAGAGATTATGGCAATTAGTGTCAACATCAAAAAAGTAGAAAGATTTCTAACAAATAACCTTACAATGAGACAGCAAGGACAAACCAAGCCCCAAATTAGTGAACTGGAAGAAACAACAAATATCAGAGCAGGATATGCAAAATATAGGCCAAAAACATACAAAAAAGTGAATGAAATGAAAATTTATCTTTTTGCAGTGATAAATGGGCAAGGTTTTAGCTAGATTAATCAAGGGAAGAGGAGGGAAGTTTCAAACCAATAATTTCAGAAGTAAAAAGGCATTATAACTGATATCGCAGAAATAGAAAAGCTTATTAAGAATTATTTTGCGTGGCTACATATCAACAAATTGGAAAATTTAACTTAAATGGGAACACTTCCAGATGCATGTGATATACCAATGTTGAACTGTGAAGGTACAGAAACCTGGTCAGACCAATAACAAGTAATAAAACTGAATCAATATTGTCTCCCAGTGGAGAAAAAAAATCACCAGATGGCTTTTCTAGAGAATTTTATCAAACCTAAAAGACTAGCATTGTATACCAAACAAGACAAGGGTACCATACACATGCAAAGAAAACAATGTGACAATATCCCTGATGAACATAGATGTGTAAATGCTAAAAAAATAATAAAACCCCAAACTTTTATCAAATTGTAGTCAACAACAAATTAAGATTACATACTATGACCAAGTGGAATTTAATCCCAGGAATTCAAGGATGGTTTGATATAATCAATAAATGTACTATAGTATTAACTGATACAATACAATCAGCTCAATAGTTGCAGAGAAAGCATTTGATGAAGTTCAACATCATTTTGTGATGAAGACCTTTAAAAGCCAGGTATAGAAAGGATGCATTCACATGATACAGGCTATACATGCAAACCCCACAGCCCACAGACATAGAAGTGGGGAAAACAGAAATAGTTTCTTCAGGAATATGACAATTCTGCCACAGCAATAAGGCAAAGGAAAGCAAACAATCTACAACAAATGAAGGGCATCCAAATAGACAGTGGAAGAGTTCAAATTATCCCAGTTTGCAGGTAATAACTCATATACACAGAAACCTAGCTCTACCAAAGTGAATTCAGTAAGAATGGTTATTACTTTATATATACATGTACATATATGTATGTATATATATATATATATATATATGCAACAAAATTGTAGAGAAAAAAATCAAGAATCCCATTCATAATGAGTACAGAAAAATCAACCAATCAAACAAACACCAGATAGTGAATTAATTCAACCAAAGAATAATCTCTGAGGTGAAAATTGTCAATCCTCAGAAAAGAAATTGGACCAAGTGGGGAGGGGCATGAAAAATATGAAAAGACATCTTGCTCATGGTTCTGGAAGTGGGCGTTACTAAACTGCCCACGCTACCTAATGAGAGAGCTCTACAGACTCAGGGTGGTGCCTGCCAAAACACCAATGACATGCTTTTAAAAAAGTCTTTGTTTCTTTCTTTACATTACATTTTGTTCTCTTTAAGCAGTTGCACAAAGGAGTTTCCACTCAACAAAGTAGTTTCTGAATACAGTCCAGCTTGATCAGCGTCCGCCAAGCCTTTCAATGCTACCTTTCCCTTCAATTTTCTTAATTTTGTAGGATTGAATTTTTATAACTACAGTCTTCTCACCCCTCAATGACTTTCTTGAAAAGACAAACAGAAAAATACTCCTAGTATTTTTTGTGGAACCCCAAGAAAACCCAAATGACTTGGGACATCCTAAGAAAAAAGAACAAAGCAGAAGAAATTATGATGTCTAACTTCAAAACATGTTGCAGAGCTATAACAACCAAACAGCCTGGCATTGATATAGAGCACTGGAACATAATAGATCGAGATCCCAGAAAAGCATCCACATTTAGTCAGAGGCTTGAAAGGCAACCCAACTGTTGCCAGAAGAGTCTCATAGATCGACTTGCCTGGGAAAACTGGATATGCAGAAGAGAGAAACAGCACACATCAGCAAAAGTACACTCAAAATGGATCAAAGATTTGTCTGCAGGCATGGCTCAAATGGCAGATTCCCTGTCTAGCAAGCATGAACTCCTACGTTTAAACCCCAGTACAAAATCAAAGACTTAGGGCTGGGAAGGTGGCTCAGTGGTAGAGCACTTGCCTTTCATGCATGAGGCCCTGATTTTGATTCCTCAGCACCACATAAGCAGAGAAAGCCAGAAGTTGGGGCTGGGAATGTGGCTCAGTGGTAGAGCACTTGCCTTGCATGCTTGAGGTCCTGGGTTTGATTCCTCAGCACCACATAAGCAGAAAAAAAAAAGCCGGAAGTGGCGCTGTGGCTCAAGTGGTAGAGCGCTAGCCTTGGGCTGAAGAGCTGAGGGACAGCGCCCAGGCCCAGAGGTCAGGCCCCACAACCGGCCAAAAAAAAAAAAAAAATCAAAGACTTAAATGTAACACTCCAAACCTTGAAACTATTAGAAGAAAATAAAGAAGATATACTTCAAGACAATGATCAGGGCAAAATCTTTCAGAATATGACCGCAAAGGCACAGACAATAAAAGCAAACATGATAACAAATGAGATAAACATCAAACTAAAAAGTTTCTGAACAGCAGAAGAAAATAGTCCACTGAATCAGAGCTCTCTATGGAAGAAGGGAAATTATTTACAAACGACTCACTCATTTCCACAATAGATAAGGATTTCAAACCATATGACAGCAAAAAATAAAATCAAAGAAGAATCACAAATGGCCAACAAGTATGAGATAAAATGTTCAACATCTCCGTAAATTTAGAAACCACACTGTTGGAGAGACTGATGGACTGAAGTGTTACCTTCTTGTGGCTTGCACGGAAAACATTTCCTTTCTCTGTCCTTCACTATACCCCTCCATTTTATGTATAAGGGAAGTAATTGGACCTCAACGTGTGGAGTTTGGGCCTGTGGTCTAAAAGCCAGTTCAAGATTGGTGAGCCAGCCTGGAGAAAATGTGCCCTTTTGGCA
Organism: Dipodomys ordii; assembly: GCF_000151885.1. Taxonomy (NCBI): domain Eukaryota; kingdom Metazoa; phylum Chordata; class Mammalia; order Rodentia; family Heteromyidae; genus Dipodomys; species Dipodomys ordii. The sequence continues at coordinate 3,753,903 of NW_012267218.1, read as the reverse complement.
TTAAGTGCTGTGACGCTTGACCACAGATGAAAAGGAAAGATGGAAGTGGTTTCCCACAGCAGCTGGAGTTATTTTATTCCAGGGCTCTTTCCTCCTCCTCTTCCTCCCCCTTCTCCTCCTCCTCCTCCCCTACCTTTTCTTCCTCCTCCTCCCCCCCACCTCTTCTTCCACCCCTTCCTCCCCCCCTTCTCCCTCCCTCCTCCCATTTTGGCCAGCACCAGCTGTGTTTTGAGACCATTTTGCAGCTCTTTTGAGATGGACTTCTGGTAAGTCTCTCCGATGGACACAGTTTGATCTTGCTTTCTTGGTGTTTAAACAGGCCATTTTTTTTTGACATTTTGAATTTGAATTTTTGTGGTTGCTGTCTTGTTCTTCTGTTGTCTGGCTCTTTGGGGCTATTGGGGGGTTTAGGCCATTTGTTTCTAGACAGGGAAACAATGTAGGACCAATTGGTAGAGAAGCAAGGTCTGAGCTGTTCAGCTGATCTCTGTTGTAATTTGCTCACGGTTGAAAACGTGCTGAGTCCATCTTGCCTCTAGAGAGAATTCTACCTCACTAGGTCTTTTTTTTTTTAATGAAAAAAAATGGACAAAAGAAGAGCTTGTCTCATAGTGCACTGCTTCGAAACTTTAGGATTTTTTGTTTTTGTTGGTCATGGGGCTTGAACTCTGGGCCTGGGCGCTATCCCTCAGCTCTTCAGCTCAAGGCCAGCACTCTACCACTTGAGCCAGCCACAGCACTACTTCCTGCTTTGAAACTTGGTCCTCAGATTTCAGCCTCCTGAGTAGCTACAGTAATGGGTCTGAGCCATTGGTGCCTGGCTAATGGTGATTCTTTTGTTTTTTTTTCCAATTGATGTTAATTAGTTGAACAAGGAGTTTTCAAAGGATGATTCTCAATGGTAAAATTAATGTAGAAGGGCTATTATGTCTTTTCTTTCTCCTTTGTTCTCTCTATCTTCTGCCACTTCTAAGAAAGCTTGTTTCCCACAGTTCTTAGATGAATCAGATCTAACTATAATCCAGGAATCTAAGAATTAACTCTCAGGCTCTGACTGAAGAAAAAGAAAAAGACTCCCTGGAGGCTGGGACCCAGAGGATTACGTTTCAAAGCTAGCATAGGCAGAAAAATCCAGGAGACTCTTTCTCCAATGAACTAGCAAAAGGCTAAAATGGAGGTATGGCTCCCATGGTAGAGAACCAGCAAAGTAAGTATAGCCTTGAATTCAAACTCTAGTACCAGTAAGAGAGCTAGCAAGCAAGCGAGAATGAGAAAAAGATCGAGAGAGTAAGAGCAAGAGAGATAGGGAGAGAGCAAGAGCGAGAGAGCAAGGGAGAGCCAGTGAAAACATTTAAACCCAAGGCTTAAACTCACGCACCTGCTGTGACTGTTTAATTGGGAACCTACCAAAGGGCTGGATAAGTAATATTGATCTACTTCATTCTACTTTAAGTGTAATTTGGTTCCAATTCTCTTTTATAGTATATTAGTCTATTAACAAACGTGCTTTTGTAAACTGTTTTTGTATGGAGAAACAGTCTTAAGATTGCCTTTCCCTGCGCCTTCATTAGAATAGAAGGCAGAGCAGGCTGATGGCTCATGCCTATCATCCAACTGTGGTGGGAAACAGAAGGATCACTGTGCTGGTCACCCCCAGAAAACGTGAGACCCCCCACCTCAGAAATAATCATAGGAAATAGAAATCAAGCGAGCCCAGTGTTTAAATCACAGTACTGCCTCAAGCACAGATAAGGCTATTGAAAATATTTTATTGGAATTGGGTGCTGGTGACTTATGCCTGAGATACAATCATTACAGTTCAAAGTCAGCCTGTGCAGGAAAGTCCATGAGACCCTAACCTCCAATTAACTGCCAAAAAGCCAAAGTGGAGGTGTGGCTCAAGTGGTAGAGCACCAGCCTTGAGCAAAATAGTCAAGTGAGACTTTGAGGTCTCAAGTTCAAGCCCCTATTCCAACTCTCTCTCTCTCTTCTTGTTTTTGGGAAAAAAACACAACTTGTCCAAATTTAATTATTGTGAAAGTCATTTCAAAAATGAAAATTAGAAAGAAGAAGAAGAAATCAGGAAGCAGGAAGGCTCTAGCAAGCTACAGAACACATATTTTTGGGAAAAGGATTTAAAGGGAAAGGAATGCTTTTGAATAAGGAGAGACTTTGTAAAGTAAGCTTTGTCCTAAAAGGTTTATCTCAGAATGGAAAACCAAACAAAACAAAGATACAACCCCCCCCCCACCAAAACCAAGTTGAGACAAATATCAAAAGACTCAAATAAGAACAGTGTCTTAGGTATGCTGTTCTGCTCTTAGTAATATTCACACACAAAAAACAGCTGATGCAGAAGATCCTGTATTTTATCAGGATAATTGCCTCTATTTAAAACAACTTTTTTCTGAACCTCCATTCATTGTTAAATCTGTCTATATGAAAATCTTTTTAATGAGCATCTTACAATTGTGTAAAACAAATGGATATTAAGTGACCCAGACACATTCAGTACCTGTGACTAAAGTGTGTACATCTGTGTCCACAGTAAACATTATGCAAATGTTTGCAGAGTAGACGTGTATAAAATTCCCTGCTAATGACCTCTTACTCAAAATGCACACAGTCTGACCTGCATTGACAATGGCCAATGAAACGTAGGCCATTTCTGCTGTTAACACTGGAGGCAGGCATACGATAAACCTGCCATGTGAGCCGTCCTGCTATTTAAAACCTGGGCTGCATCTATGTGTCTCAACTAAATGAGCCTTAGTGTCTATATGACCCTCGTACACTGCAGAATGAGGCTATTGGGGATCCCTGGCATTGTATGAGATCTAAAGTTGGGATGCGTGTAGCAATTTGCACCTGTTATCTTAACCTAGTGAAAGGTTCTAACTTTTACTTGAAGAGTAAAAGCTAAATGGTTATGTATGTGTAACATCTGTGTAGCTACCATGCCAGTTGCTACGGCTTCTTTGCATATTAGATGGGCTTTGGTTCCCTTCTAAAATGGAAAGCTCAGGGAAAGAACTTTCAGTCTGGTGTCCTCTACCTCGGGACATCCGTGGTGTTAGCTGCGGCACCGATAGCGTGTGCCTGTGTTCTTAGCAGTGACAAGGCAAGCCTGATGTGCAGACGTGGTGTCAGGCTTAATTATGGCCCTAAAATTCTGTATGCAATGGAAATAACTCCACTGTTCACTTGATTGCTACATTGTTATTATTTTTTTAAATCTTAACCCTAGCTGGTTTAAGTCTGTTGATTTGTTGTTGTTGTTGTTGTTGTTGTTGCAATGTTGGTCCTTCTCTGGTGTATTTGCAGTTAATCGCCTGGAAAGTGACTCCAGCAGGCACACGTGTTCAAACGACTTAGCTTTTGAGGATTCGCGTTTGTTGATTTTATTTGGTGTTTGTCTTATAAAGCTTCAGAGCTGCTGCCTGTTGACATTCTGAGGGAGCACAGATTTAACAATAACAATCTGGGAAGACATTGTTTTTTTTTTATCCTGACTGCTAAGACCTGACTTACAGGATGGACAGCCATTGCTAGACACTAAAAATGCCGGGAAGCCCCAGTAGGAGAGGCTCCTAGCCATGCTTTCATTGGCCCAGAGACTCCGTGGTACCAGCCCCCAGATGGCCCGCCTTCCTCCTTCCCTTCTGCTGGGGGCCTAACCCAGGGCTGGTGGGTCAAAGTTAATCCTCTCAATGGGAGACCAGAGAGTGGTGAAGCAGTGAAGTCTTAGAAAACAACCAAAATCGTTCAGAGATAGTTTAGAGAAAACCTCTTCAGACAAGAGGCAACGTGGTTAGACACCAAATAGAGTTCCTGTGCCAGCTCTTCCGAACACGAAGAAAGCCTGAGATTTTTTTTTTTTCAGAGCGGAGGACCTAACTCAGGGCTCTTCCACTGAGCTAAATCCCCAACCCCAACAGTGTTCTCGTTGTTTTGTTTGGGGCGGGGGACTGATGGAGCCCCAAGCATTGCAGCTGCTAGGCAAGCACTCTGGCACTGAGCTACATTGCAGCCCGCCCAGGAGATTTTTAGAGAGCTTCTGATGGCAAAGCCACCCGCCCTCCCCCCCCTCCAAGATTGTGGACAATGGGAAGACAATACATTCTTTCTTTCTTTTTTTTTCTCAGTCATGGGGCTTGAACTCTGGGCCTGGGCCCTGTCCCTCAGCTCTTCAGCTCAAAGCGAGCACTCTACCACTTGAGCTACAGCACCACTTCCGGTTTTCTGGTGGTTTATTGGAGAAAAGAGTCTCACAGACTTTCCTGCCGGGGCTGGCTTTGAACTACGCTCCTCAGATCTCAGCCTCCTGAGTAGCTAGGATGACAGGTGTGAGCCACCGGCACCAAGTTCAAAACTATATTCTTGATCAAGGCCTTCTATTTAAACAGAGACCGGCATGGATATTTCTGCTTGGGGCCACACGTATTTTTCAGTAGTTTTGGCCCTGAAGTTATTGAAAAGAAGAGCCCTCTCCCCAGTTGATCTGACTCTCTTCTGACTTTACAGGTGATATTTCTGACCACAAACTCCCACAGTAAGTAATCTTGACTTCCGTAACTAACACTGCAGTCTGCAGAAACTTGCAACCCAAGGGGGATTCTAAGAGGAAGCTTTCAAGCTTCTTTTGCGGAGCCTCTGAATGAAGAAAACACAGGAGAAAGGCCCTCGTGTGCACCCATGCCCTGTGGCCGGAGCTTTTCTCTCCCTAGTCCCTGTGTGATCGGTCACCTTGGAAGCACAACCCCTCTCACCAAAAGGCAAACTCTCCCTCGGATGGACAATGGCATCCTCTGGGTGCCCCAAAGGAGAACAGCAGCCACAGCTCAGGAGACCATGTGTCACGTGGCAGTGACTGATTTGTGACAGCTTTCCTCAGAGGTGAGTACATTCTCCAGAGGCTGACTGAGACAAAGGCTCACGGGTCACTCCTGGGGCTGGAGTGTGTGTGTGTGTGTGTGTGTGAGACATCCACTGTCCCCACCCCATTTCCTGTTCTTTAAAGCTAAGACAATGTCTGTGTGTCTTGAAGTATCTTCCCGAGGATACCTTCTGACAGCTGTACTGGGGTGCTGTCTTCTGTGGTTGCCACTTAATAAACCTCCTCTCTCCCAAACCATGATGACTTCTCATTTCACCGAAGTTTCAACAGCTAAACCTTCAAAGCTGGGCACTGTGGCTCAAGCCTGTAATCCTAGCTACCTGGGAGAAGGAGACAGGGGGGAATCACAGTTCCAGGCCAGCCCCAGTCAACAAAGTTTGCAAGACTCCACCTCAGCCCACAGCTGGGCCTGGCAATGCATGCTTGGTCTTCCAGCTCAGGAGACGCAGTGGAGTGCAATCCTAGCGACTCAGGGGGCAGAGACCTGAGGACCACGGTTCAAAGCCAGGTAGAAAAGTCCCTGTGAGACTCTTATCACCAGTTAACTACTTAAACACTGGAAGTGGTAGAGCAAAAACACAAGCCCTGGGCAAAACCAGAACTGAGGGACAGCGCCAGGCCCTGAGTTCAAGCCCCGTAACTGATTAAACAAACAAAAAAGCCACTACTTATTGAAATGAATTCTAGGAAATGGAAACTTGAGGTTTTGTTGTTGTTGTTATTGTTGCTGGTGTCGTTGGTTTTTGCTTTGGGGCTTTTGTTTCTTGTCTTTTTTGGGGGGGAGGGGACACAGAAATGGAGGGAGCAAGGGTGAACAAATGCAGCCATATAGTCAATATACAGTATGTGAAAAAGGAACTATGTAACTCGTAGGCAGGAATGGGAGGGGAACCGCGATGTAAGGGTGACACTGTCCAAAAGGAAATGTGCTCATGACTTGACTTATGGACTGGGAACCACTCTGTACATCACCACAACAATCATAAAATTATATTTTAAAAACAAAATAAAATAATAAAAATGTGGCCAGGTGGCTGGTGGCTCACGCCTGTCATCCTAGCTACTCAGGAGGCTGAGATCTGAGGATCGCAGTTCAAAGCCAGCCTGGGCAGGAAAGCCTATGAGGCTCTTACCTCCACTGAACTGCCAAAAAGCCAGAAATGGAGCTGTGGCTCAAGTGGTAGAGCTCTCCTTTTAGTGAAAAAGCTGAGGGGGAGTGCCCAGGCCCTGAGTTCAAGCCCCAGTGACAGCAAAAATGAATACATGAGTATGTAAAAGCAGGCTGGGGATAGTAGCACAGTGTCTAGTTAGACAGAGATGTGTGTTTAGGGGAACACAGCTAAACTCAATACACAACCCACTTCGGTAGAGGACCACGGATCCCCGGCCTTTCAAGGCCCACCCGGGGCCGAGTCAGCCACCACCACCTAATGTGGGGACCGAGACTGCGCAGGTGTGTCCTCCAACTCACTACAGTGGCGCACCTGCCGTTCTGCTCCTGAAGGAGCTACCGCTTCCCTGTCGGCTGTCCTGCTGTGTGCGCACGCTGGTGCCAATGTGAACTCGGCAGGGGCTCAACTACATTGTGCAAAAGTTTTGACAACTTAATAACGGACTAATTCTACACCCAGAATCCAGCATCCAGCCAGCACGCGGGCACAGCCTCACCGCGTCTGTGGGGTATATTCTACACAGGGCATCTTCTTGTGAGTGCACTTGGTGCCAGGGCCTTTCTTGGCCTCCCAATGAAGCCGATCTCATGGGCCAGGGGTCAGAGTTCAGAAGGAGACTGTCTTCTTGGGCCTAGGAAGCATTAGAGTCTGGACTTGAACTCAAGATTTATGGCTGCCAACACCTGTGTCCTTCATCTCCTTTCCCTTCCGCCTTTCCTCTTCTGGGTAGAGTAGGCCACAGACGGATCGGATGGCTTATTTATCAGGTAGAAGAGTGTGCACAACGTGTGGCGTTGAGGTGGGAAAGCAAAGCAGGCGAGCAGCGTTCTGGGGGAGCCAGGGGCCGCCGTGAGCTGGGACCGGGCTCTGATCCTCCCCCCACTTCTCTCTCCCCATGCCCGGGGCTGCTTCTCATTAGCTGGTTCCTGCGGCTGGATTCGGTGAGTCAAAGGAGTTCTGGAAGAGCCGAGCTCACCCTGCCGACCTTGTCCAGGGCTGGCGGCTGGGCAGTGGGAGGCCACTCTGAACCTGGCAGGGGCTTCTTGGACGCGGGGAGCACCAGGCAGGTGAGTGTGCCATTGGCTTCCAACACCCCAGGAGCCCGCCCCCGCCTGCTGTTGCACGTTCCACCGGGCCATCCACGAAGAAGGTTCTGGGCTGATGTTGGTGGGGAGGAGAACACCTCCCGGCCATCCGGGCCTCCCTCCCTGGGCAGGGGGGGGGAGGGGGCACGCCGGCCTGTGTGTGCCTTTGAGGCCTCTAGGTGGAGGCCGAGGAGCGGCCTCTAAGTGGAGGCTGAGGAACTGCTTGCGGAGGCCTGTGTGAGGGTGGGCGTGGCATCTACATCGAGAGGACGAATGCTTCTCTTTTTTTCTCTGTGACTGGAGAAAGAACGCAACCCTTCTGTGTCCTCAGCCAGGGGTAGCAGGCAGGACCCATGGGTCCCCTCTGCTTTGCTGGTTGAGGGCAACTGGATGCAGACACAGCTGCAAGGCTGAGGAGGTTTTGGTGTGTAAAACACCTCATTTTCCAGGCACCACGGGCTCACACCTGTCATCCCAGCTACTCAGGAGGCTGAGGTCTGAGGATCGCAGTTCGAAGCCAGCCCGGACAGGAAGGATCATGAGACTCTTGTTTCCAATTAACCACCAAAAACGCTGGAAGCGGAAGCATGGCTTGAGTGACAGAGCACCAGCCTCGCGTGAAATAGCTGAGGAACAATGCCCGGGCCCTGACTTCGAGCCACAGTACGGCACAAAAAACAGATCCACCCACCAACTAGCCCCCTGCTTTTGTCGGGCTGTGTCCATCACGCCCTCACCTGCTCTCTGGCCCGGGGCCTCTCGACTCCCGTCTGAGCATCCGGTGGGAGTTGGAAGTGAATGGTCAGCTTTGGGCCCACAGAGGTCCTTGTTCAGAAGCACGAAAAAGCAGAGGGAGGCTGGTGGCCTGGGCCGTGTGGCGGTGTGAACAGGCTTTGTCTCTGGGTGTCCGTTGGGAGTGGGGGCTAGCCACGGAGTGAGGACGCCAGCTCTGATTCCATGGGGGCCCCCGTGTGGCCAGGTGTGGACCTCCATTCTGCCTCCCGGGGCTGACTGCACCGCTCCTGCTCCTGTTCTTGGCACTGCGGTGAGGGCCCCCTGCCTCTCTCACCAGTGTCCTTGCCAGGAGAGCCTCCGTCCCCCACGCCTGCTGCGGGGGGTGCCTGGGTGCGGGGCAGGTTATCTGGGGAGAGGCGGGGAACCCTAGCAAGCCATTCATTGCCAAGAATGGGCTTCGCTGCTCTGCAAGCATCTGACTGACGGGGCCTGCACTTTGCGGATCTCATCTTGAAAGGCCGCAATTGGCCTTTGGCTCCTGGAGGCTTGGATGATTCAGCGGGCCGGGCACGCGCCCCTGGGAAGCCCGCGCCTCTCCTCTCCTCCCGGCCTCGTCACCCGGATCCCTGAGCCAGCTTCCTGAGCGGGAGCCTGGTCACCAGGAGCTCCCATTACGGGGAAACCGAGGCCTGGAGAGGAGAGGTGATGAAAGGCCAGACCAGAAGAGGCCCAGCCCCAGCCCCAGCCCTTCATGGATCTTCTCTGAGTGGGAGTTGGTGGGCCGAAGGCCACCCTGTCCTCAGATCCAAAGGGACAGTACGCAGGGGAGAGGCTGGGCTTCCTGAACTCCATATTGGCAACTGAGGCTGTGGAGGCCCGTCTGAGCCCAGGGGGGCCAGGCTCCCCGGAGGGCCCCCCAGCCATCGCCTGCCCCCCACAGTCATCATCGGAGCCCAGCACTGGAGGGAATGAATGAAGCCAGCGCCCCAGCCCCAGCCCCTCGCTGAGGTCTGAGTGCGCGCGCTCCTGCGTGCTGCGAGCGGAAGGCAGTGTGCCACAGGGCGCAGATCCCTGGAATAGTCACGGAACGTGCCATGTCCGCCCTCTCAGCGTGCTTGCTAAGGCCCACTAGCGTTTCCAGGAGTGGGTTTTCTTTCTCTTTTCAAGTGATTTACATTTAAATATCCACCTGGAGTTACTGGCTGCCTACCAGACAGCACTACCCCAGCCCGTGCCCGAATCCAGCCACCTTGGCCTGCTGCCCTGGTCCCATCCCTGCACCTAGGCCACCTCCGAAGCTGCCTACAGTCCTCCTGTCTCCACCTTTGTCCATCAGGGATCTTCTCCAACCAGGGAGAGCCTTTAAAAACACATTAGGAAACCAGGTGCTGTGACTCATGCCTGTAACCCTAGCTACTTGGGAGGCTGAGGCCCAGGAGGATCATGGTTGGAGGCCAGGTCGCAGGGTTAACAATGTTCCCATGACCTCATCTCTACAGAATAAGCTGGGATCGTGGCACACATCTGTCATCCTGGCTGTGCTGGGAAGCCTAAGTAAGAAGACTGGTACAGGACTGCCTTGAAAAAAGTGAGATCCTATCTCAAAAGCAACCAGACCAAAAAGGGGCTGGAGGCATGGCTCGAGCAAGTAGAGCCACCGAGGCAGACAAATAAAACAAGGCTTCTGGTTCCCATAACCACCCCCCTTGTCTGAGGCACAGCCCAAGACCAGCCTCAAAGACTCCCCAAGGTTCCGATAACACCGTATCTGCCTCGTTCTGTGGCCACCTACCCTCCACCACATCTACTATCCCGGATGCTTGTTCAGAGAAGCCGAGCGTGCACACACAGGAGGAGGAGACCACTATGTCCTCCCATGACCCTTCAGGAGACCTCCTAAAGAAGACGCCATATTTATGCATCGCACATCAGTCATGTCAGTGTGACAATGCATTGTGGAGTGGGCACGTGCAGCTGACACAGTGCGGTGCCGTCTCCACCCACCACTCAGAACCGTCCACCGTGAAGGCCTTCCCCTGTGGGAGGGAGCCTCCGGCCTGGCCTTTGACACAAACAGCCTTAAATTATCCCAGACACCCTTCTGTTCTCCCTTTACTTTTATTTTGATAGACCGCGTTTCTCTCATTACTGTGTGCTCAATTCTTTGTGTGCCCAGAACCTGGAGCAACCTGAATCAAGACCACTGATGGTAATGCACCGGCCAAGCAGGCAGGAACTTGCATATAAGTGCACGGCCCTGAGTTCAAACCCCAGTACCACCAAAATGAAAAGAAAACAAAATCACAATCAGCTCACATATGAAAATGTCATAATCAAACCCATTGTTCTATACAATTAGTGTATGCTTCTTTTTTTGGGGGGGGGGTCTGGTCGTGGGCCTGAACTGTGGGCCTGGGCACTGTCCCTCAGCTCTTCAGCTCAAGGCTAGCGCTCTACCACTTGAGCCACAGCACCACTTCTGGCTTTT
>NW_012267218.1:3722387-3741282 GCF_000151885.1 Dipodomys ordii | reverse complement strand
GGGCCTGAACTCTGGGCCTGGGCGCTGTCCCTCAGCTCTTCAGCTCAAGGCTAGTGCTCTACCACTTGAGCCACAGCGCCACTTCCGGCTATTTTCTTTTCCTGGGCTTCTTTACTGACTGGATTTTGAGTCCTTTTGCTGTTTAATTTTTGAGCTGTGTGTGTGTGTGTGTGTGTGTGTGTGTGTGTCCTGGAGCTTGAACTCAGGACCTAGGTGTTATACCTGAGAGTTTTTGCTCAAGGATAGCACTCTACCCTTTAGCCACACCTTCACTTCTGTCTTTTTTGATGGTGAAAAGGAGGTAAGAATCTCATGGACTTTCCTGCCCAGGCTGGCTTCAAACCATGATCCTCAGATCGCAGCCTCTTGAGTAGCTAGGATTACAGGCAGGAGCCATGGGCACCTGGCTAATTTTCCAGTTTTTATCGGTTACTTTGTATGTGCACCCTTCATTGGAAGAACAACTGGCAGATCTTTTCCCATTCTGAAGGCTATGTATTTATTCTGGTAATTGTTTTCTTTGCTGTGCAGAAGCTTTTAAACTGATGCAATCCCATTTGTCAGTGTTGCTCTTATGTCCAGAGCTATTGCAGTTCCACTCAGAAAGTTGTTATCCAAGCCTGTATTTTGAAGCATTTTTTTTCTCCTGAAGCAGTTTTCCAGTCCCATTATGGTGTTTGATCCATTCTGAATTGAATTGTTTGCTGTTTTGTTTTTTTGCTGGAAACAACAGAAATTATCTTACCATTTGAAGTCAGAAGTCAAGAGTACATCTTCTTGTGGCTAACATCAAGGTCTTGACAGGGCTGTGTTTCTACCAGAGGGGCGAGGAAAAATCCATTTCTTTCTCTTGTCTAGCTTCTAGAGGTACTGACATGCCTTTTCTCAGGGTTAGTTCTTCCATCTGGTTCTCTATGCACCATTGGTCAATATAAGGGTTGAGATTCAGAGAAAGTCCGCTTTGGAAATGAAAAAAAAATCATTTCTCTTCTTTGTTGTCATTATCTTTAAATAGTTGGACAAAGGGGTGTCGGCTTATCCTGTTCAGTTGTGGATGTGTGCGTCGGGATTGGTGTTATCCCTCTCATCATTCCCCTTCCTCCTAGCCATCCCGTCCCTGCCGATCCGGCTTCCCGGTTCCATACCGATTTGTATGTTGAGTATTATGACCGTATCTGCCTACTGTTCCTCTTCCTTTTGATCTGCTCCCCTTCCTCTTAAGCCCCACCTGCCTCAGGGAAGACATGTTTCAGCTCTCTAGTATTCATTTCATTAAACTGTCTGTTAATTGTTCAAAGGGGTTACATCATAGACACCTCCCCCTGGGAACACTCTTCCTCAGTCAGATCGATCATGTAGACACACCCGTGCACCTGTATGTGCTGTCATATATGTTTGCATTTTAGGTCTCACTTCAGCATAGGAGAGAAAACACCTGTCCTTTGTCTCTCTGAGTCTGACTTGCTTCACTTAATATGATTTTTTCCAGGCCTATCTATTTCTCTGTAAATGATGTAATATTATTCTTCCTGATGGATAAATACAATTCTGTTGTGTATATATACCTCAGTTTCTTGATCATTCATATGTTGAGGACATCTGGGAGGTTTCCATGAATAGGCTATTCTGAATAGCAATGAACATGGACATGCAAGTACCTTGATTATATTTTCTTTCTTTTTTCTTTTTGGTCGGTTGTGAGGCCTGAACTCTGGGCCTGGGCGCTGTCCCTCAGCTCTTCAGCTCAAGTCTAGCGCTCTACCACTTGAGCCACAGCACTACTTCCAGCTTTTTCTGCTTATGTGGTGCTGAGGAATTGAACCCAGGGCCTCATGCATGCAAGGCAAGCGCTCTACCACTGAGCCACCTTCCCAGCCTCATTGATTGCATTTTCTTTTGCTATCTTTTGGATAAATGACCAAGAGTGGATAATTCTGGATCATAGGGTAGTTCTGTTTTCAGTTTTTTGTGGAATGTCAACACTGACTTCCACAGTGGTTGTGCTAGTTTGCATCCTCACCCACAGTGTAATAGGGCTCCTCTTCTTAGCAACCTCACTGACATTTCTTGCTCATATTCTTGATGGTGGCTCTTCTGCCTAGACTGAGATAGAATATTTTTTTGTCAGTTGTGGGGCTTGAACTCAGGGCCCGGGTACTGTCCCAGAGCCTTTTTGCTTAAGACAACTGCTCTATCACCTTGAGTCGCAGCTCTGAAGGTTCATTACAGATAAGAGTCTCACAGACTTTCCTGCCAGGTTGGCTTCAAACTGTTCCTCAGATCTCAGCCTCATGGGTAGCTAGGATTATAGACTTGAGCCAACAGCACCCAACTGAGATAAGAATCTTAGTGTTGTTTTAGTTTGCATTTGGCCAGAGATGTTGAGCATATTTCTTCATGTATATATTGGACATTTACACTACTTCTGAGAAGTAGTGTACTACTTTGGCTACTTTGAGAATTTATTAATTTGGTTGTCAGTTCTTTTGGGTTATGTATTTTTGAGCTGCTCATCTCTTCTGGTTATTAGATCATTGTTAGATATTAGTTGGTGAAGGTCTTCTCCTATTATACTGTAGGCTGTCTTTTCAGCTTAGCAGTGATATCCTTCGTGGTGCAAAAGATTTTAAGCTTCATGCAATCCTATTTGTCAACTTTCCCTCTTTTATTCTGAGCCCCTGGAATATTATTCAAGACATTCTGCCCATTCTGCAGGGAGTTTGAGTATTTTCTGTGTGCCTTCCTGTCGTAGTTTCAACGTTGCAGGTCTTACATTGAGGCTTTGCTCCACCTTGAGTCACTATTAGGACAAGGTGGGAGGTAAGGATTCATTTTCAGTTGTCAGCATATGGATGTCCAGTTTTCTAGCACCACTTGTTGAAGAGGCTGTCTTCTTTCCAACATATACTTTTGGTTCTTTATATAAAAACAATTAGATCGAGATGCTGTGTGCTGGTGACTCATGCCTATAATCTTTGCTACTCAAAAGGCTGAGATCTAAGGATTGCAGTTCAAAGCCAGCCTGGGGAGGAAAGTCCATGAGACTCTTAACTCTAATTAATCACCCAAAACCAGAAGTAGAACTGTGGCTCAAGTGGTAGAGCATCAGTTTTGAGCAAAAAAGCTAAGGGACAGTGCCCATCCTGTACATTCAAGTCCCAGTACTAACGCACACTCACATACACACACACACACACACACACACACAATCAAATTGATGTAAGTGTGGGTTTATTTCTGGGTCTTCTAGTTTGTTCCAGTCTTCAGATCTGTTTTGTGCCAGTAACAAGTTGTTTTTTGTTCCTATAGCTATAATTTAAAGTCTGGAATTGTGGTACCCCAGCATTGCTTGTTTGCTTAGAATTGCTTTGGCTTTTATGCTTCCATATGTATTTTGGGGTTGGTTTCTCTATCTCTGCAAAGTATGACATTGGGGTTTTGATGGGTAATGCACTGCATTTGGCGATTGTCTTTTGCCATTTTAAGGATATTAATTCTTCCAATCCATGAACATGGGGAAGTCTTTCAACCTTCTGTGTCTTCTTCAATTTCTTTATTCAAAGACTGAATAGGTCATTGAATAGGTCTTTCACCTCTTAGATTAGTTTGCATTTATTCTTAAGTAGTTTTTGAGGCTATTGTGAATGGAATTATTCTCCTGATTTCCATCTCCACCTGCTCAACATTGATACACAGAGAAGCTACTGATTTCTGTGTGTGTTGATTTTATATCCTGCTACTTTGCTGAACTATCTTACCAGCTCTAGGACTTTGAGGGCGGCATCCTTATGGGCCTTTTGGTATAGTCGCATATTGTTTTCAAATAGGAGTAGTTCAACTTCTTCCTTTTTTATTTTGTTTCCTTTTATATTTTTGTCTTGCCTGTTTGCTCTGTCTAGGAATCCCAGTGCTGTAGTAAATAACAGTGGAGAAAATGGACATCTTCTGTGTTTCCAATTTTGAAAGAAATGTTTTCAGTTTTGTACCATTTAGTTTGTTTTTAGCTATAGGTTTGTCATAGGCAGCCTTTAGTGTGTTAAGGTCCAATACTTCTCTTCCTAACTTAACCAGAGTTTTTATCGTAGAGGATATGGGATTTTGTCTGAGGCGTTTTCTGCATCTATTGAGATGTTTCTTGTCCTCGATTCTGTTTATGTGCTAGATTATGTTTATTGATTTAAAGAAATATGATGAGTCAGCCTTCCATACTTGTCATGAAATCAATTTGATCATTGCATACAATTAAAAAAATTATTCCTGGAAGTTTATCAGCAAATAATTTATTAATAGTTTTGTGTTTGTATTTGTCCAAGAGATTTGTGTATAGTCTGTCTGTCTGTCTGTCTGTCTGTCTGTCACTGTTGCTGTCTCCCTGTCTGGATTTGGTTTGGAGATGAGTGCAATGTCAGGTTCATGGCATTAGTTTGACAGTGATCCCTCCCTTTCTATTCATGGGGAAGTTTGAGGAATATTACCACTGGTTCTTCTTTAAAGGTCCTGAAGAATTCAGCTGTGAATCCACTGGGTCCTGGGCTTCTCTTTGTTAGGAGAGTCTTTTTATGTGCTGCCCCTGAGGGGTTTTTGTTTGTTTGTTTTGCTTAAGGCTTGCATATTATCACTTCAGCCACCAAGCCACTTTTGGCTTTTGTCATGGTTTATTAGAGATAAGAGTCTTACAGTGCTAGACCTGTCTCCAAACTGTGATCCTCAGATCTCAGCCTCCTGGGATTGCAGATGTGAGCCATTTGTGCTTGGCTGGAGATTTCTAATTGTGGTTTCAATCTCATTGCTCATTGGAGATACGCTCACATGATTTCTGTACTTTTGGCTCAATTTGGGTAGACCAAAGTTTTCTAGGAATGCGTTCCTGTCAACTAGATTTCCCAGGTTGTTTGGGTAAAAGTTTGCAGAGTATTTCCTCTTATAATGTTCTGGATTTTTGCCTTTATTTGTTGTGATACTCCCTTTTTATCTTTAGTTTTATTTACTTGTGTTATTTCTCTTCTCCTTTTGATCAGAGTAGCTAAGGATTTATCAGTTTTATTTAACTTTCCCAAGAACCAACTATTTGTTTTGTCAATTCTCTGCATTGTTTCTTTAGTCTGTACTTCATTAATTTCTGCTCTTAATATTTCTTTTTAGTTATAGGTTGGAGTTTGGCTTGTCATCTGGGTATTAATTTGAAATCTCTCTATTTCATTGATGTGGGCTTGAAACTTTTCTCTTAGAACTGTCTCTGCTATGTCCTATAGGTCCTGGCAGGTTGTGCTTACATTTTCATTAGATTCTAGGGACTTTGGGATTTTCCTTCTTGAAGACGCCACTCATCATTCAGCCATGTGTAGTTCAGTCTCCTGGAGTGTTAGCATTTCTGTAGTTGCATTGGCTATCAGTTGGTAATTTTATACTGTGATGGTTTGACAGGACATGGTGTTATTTCTGTCTTCTTCTATTTGTTGCAATGTGTTTTATGATCTAAGATATGCTCTATTTTGGAGAATGTTCTGAGGGCTGCTGAGTAGAGCGTGTATTATGTAGCTCTACTGTATGAAATGTTCTGTAGAGGCCTGGTAGGTCCAGTTGCTCCCTTGTGTCATTTAAATCTGAGGTTTATTTGTTGATTTTTTGGCTTGTATGACATATAGGTGAAAAGGAAATGTTGAGGTCTCTAATTATTGTTGTATTGAGGATCAGTGTGTGTGTGTATATGTGTGTGTGTGTGTGTGTGTGTTGGGACTGGAGTTTGAACTCAATGCTGACTTTGAGCTTTTGTTGCTCAAGGTTAGCATTCTACCACACGAGCCTCAGCTCTACTTCCAGCATTTTTTTTTTTTTTTTGGTTTGTCGCTTGGGGGGCTTGAACTCTGAGCCTGGGCGCTGTCCCTCAGCTCTTCAGCTCAAGATAAACACTCTACTACTGGAGCCACAGCACCACTTCCTGTTTTCTGGTGGTTAATTGGAGGTAAGAGTCTCATGGACTTTTCTGCCCAGGCTGGCTTTGAACGGTGATCCTCAGATCTCAGCCTCCTGAGTAGCTAGGATCACATGTGAGCCACTGGCACCCAGCTTATTTCCAGCTTTTTGATGGATAATAGGAGATAAGAGTCTCATGGACTTTTCTTCCAGGTCTAGTTACAAATTGTGATCCTCAGATCTCAGCCTCCGGAGTAGCTAGGTTTACAAGTGTGAGTCATGAGCACCCAATTCTATGTGTATTTTAAAGATTAATTTTGTTTGTTTCACAAAGTTAGGTGCCCAACATTTTGTGCAAAGATGTTAAGAATTGTTATATATTCTGGGTGGAGAGTTTCCTACTAGTATGAAGTGACCTCCTTCTTTGTCTGACTAATTTTGATTAGAATCTGCTTTGTTGGATATAAATACAACCACTACTGATAGCTTTGGAGGTCCATTTGTTTGGAACACATTTTTCTCAACCCTTTACCCTAAACGAGTGGGTTTTGTCACATAGATGTGTTTCTTACACACAACAGATGGATGGGTCTTGGATTTTATCCATTTAATGTCGTTTGATTGGAGAACTGAATTTATTGATATTGTTAGAACTGAAAGGTATATAGTAGTTCCTGCCAATTCCCCATCAATTTCACTTTTATTTGTTTTTGTTCCTCCAAAATTTGTTTACTCATCTTGCACAATATGTTTATTTTACATTACTTTTTCTGGGGATCAGTAATGAATTTTTAACTCAAAGCCTTATTCTATCACTGGAATTTCCTTATTTTCTAAAAGCCAGTACTCTACCTTGAGCTGCACCTCTACTTCTACCCTTTCTCTAAATTTTTGGCGGTAAACGTCTTATAGATTTGTCTATCCTGGTTGGCTCTGAACTGCGATCCTCAGAATCTCAGCCTCCTGAGTAGCTAGGATTATAGGCGTGAGCCACCAACACAGCTTTTTTCTCTACTTTTTCCATGTTTATGATGATATTCTGTATGCAGAATGTCTTTGAATATATTTTGTGGTGTGGTTTATGATGATACATTGTTTTAATTTTCATCATGGAATATTTTATTTGCCCTTCAATTATGAGTGAAAACAGCCCTGTGTATCGGATGCTGGGCTAGCAGCTGTTTACCTTCAGTGCTTGAAAAACATCCCAAGATCCTCTTGCTTTTGTGATTCTTGTTGAGAAATCTGCTGTTATTTTGATACATTTCCCATTGGAAGTGTAAGTCTTTTCTTCCTTACAGCTTTTGGCAGTCTGTCTTTGTTCTTTGTGCTTGATGTTTTAACTATAATATGCTGGGAATAGTTTTTTTTTTCTGTGTGTGTGTGTGTGTGTGTGTGTTTGTTGGTGTTCTAAAAGCTTCTTGTACCTGGATTTCTCTTTTTCAAGATTTGGATTTCAAGTTTTCTGCTATTACTCTGTTGGATGTATTTCCTATGACCTTAGCTATTCTCTGTTCCACTCCTCAATACCTGTAAGATATAAAATGGGTCCTGAAGTCTTTCAAATTCCATTTGTGTTTCTTTGATTTTCCCCCTGTATTTCTACTTCCTTTCCTACTATATCTATTCTGTCTTTGAGTCCAGACACTCTGTATTCCATGCCATCGACCTTGCTGGAGAGGCTTTCTACTTTATTTCATTTTATTTTATCTATTGGATTTCAGTGTGATTGCTTTTCAGGATTTCTATCTCTTTATTGAGATTCTTTTTTAAAAAATGTCTTGAGTTGACTGCCTACCCTCATTAATTTGTTTATCTGTGTCTTCTTTGATCTCTTCCAGCTGTTTCACTGTACTCTCTTTGATCTCATTTAGCTGTTTATTTGTATCTACTTGGAATTCATTTAGCAAATTATCAGTGATTTCATTGAATTTATTCTTTGTTTGTGTTCTCTGTGTATTTTCTTGTAATGCCATCAGTATTTCACTAAACATTCTCACCAGCAGCTTTTGGAGCTCAGTCTGTGTTTTCCTCTTTGGCATGGTTGTTCTGGTCTTTTGCTGTATAATTGTTTTTAGAGGAGTGGAGTTTCCCAGCCTCCTCATATTTCTTGTTTCTGTCTTGGGCTTTATTCCTTTGAGGACCGTTTGTAGTTTGGCATTTGAATTGTCTGAAGTCTTCCGGATGGGCTACTGCCTGTATTCTCTCTAGACTGAGTTTTAGCGTGGGCAATGAGCCATTTTACACTACTGGTGTGGAGGTGTATCTCAGCTCTAATAATTTCTCTGACGCAAAGCCCAGTGAAAGACACACGGTAGGATATCACTTCTGTCTTTACCTACACAGCCAGTCAAGCGACAGGTGCTGTGGGCTGTGTTCTGTGTAGTACTCTAGGGTTAGAACTAAGCTAACGTGAGTGGGGAGGGTGAAGGAGGACGGACAGGCATGGTGTTTCCAGGCACCGAGGACGCTTGCTGTAGGATGCGGTTGTGAGGAGGAGCGGCCATGTCAGGAGTTGGTTATTAGTAGAGAAGATGGAAGTTCCAGGGTGAGGCAGAGGGAAAGTGAGATGGGTTATTAAATGGGAACATTAAAGAAAGTAAAAGTGAAAACTAAGAAAAAATAAGACAAAACAAATACAAAGCAAAACAAAATAAAGATAACCACTGCAATGATGACAAAGCAGAAGCAGAAGATGAGGAGGAAAAGGAGGAGGAGGAGGAAGGAGGAGGAGAAGAAGAGGAGGAGAAGGAGGAGGAAACAGAAGGAGGAGGAGGAAAAGGAGGAGGAGGAGGAGGAAGAAGAGGAAGAGGAGAAGGAAGAGGAAGAGGAGGAGGAGAAAGAGGAAGAGGAGGAAGAAGAGGAGGAGGAAGAGGAAGAGGAGGAGGAAGAAGAGGAAGAGGAGGAGGAAGAAGAGGAAGAGGAGGAGGAGGAGGAGCAGGAGAAGGAGGAGGAAGGGGAGGAGGAGGAGCAGGAGAAGGAGGAGGAAGGTCCAAAGCAGCCAGTGCTCCATACTTGGTGAGGGTATAGTTGTTGGTCTGCACTTCATGTCTTAGGCACACTCCAAGATCTGGTTTGAATGACTACAGTCTCTCTGAAGAGAGACGGAGTGCTGTCTCCCTCTTGAGACCTACCCACTGCCTACATGATGGGAAAAGGTACTATGGGGCATGTAGTACTTGCCTGTGTCTGGCATATCTCACTTAACATGATCTCTAGTTACATCCATTTTCCTGCAATTGACATAATTTTACTATTCTTTATGTCTTGTGTTTGTCTAACTACAGGAATCCATCCTTTTACCTACCATCTGCTCTGTTCCATCTGTCTGTCTGTCTGTCTACCTACCTACCTACTTACCTGTCTATTTCATCTATCATCATCTAATTATGTTTTTTTTATTGGCAGTACTATTATTTAAACTCGGGGCCTTATGCTTGCTAGACATGTGCTATACTACTTGAGCCATACCCTACATTAAGAAATTAGAGTTAGTTTTCAGATAGGGTTTTGGCTTTTGCCCCGAGCTAGCATTAGACAGGAATCTTCCTATCTTCCTGTAATTACAGGCATGTACATTACATAGAGCTTATTCTTTGAGATAAGGTCTTGCCAACTTTTGCCACCAATGACCTCCTCCTCTACTTCTCAAGTAGGTGGCTCAAGCTGCAGTATCTAGTTTACCAATTGATTTATCCACTTATCTGGGCATTGAGGCTGATTCCATAGCTCAGCTAGTGTGAGTATTACTGTTGTAAACTTGGTATACAAGAATCTCTCTCGTGTACTGACTTGCCTTCCTTTGGGCCTGCACCCGAGGTGTTCTAGAGTAGCTCTGTCTTCATACTAATTTCCGTAGTGGCCACACTATGGAGACTTACATTCCCAACAGTGTGTCCTTGCTGGTGGCTGTTGTTTGTTTTCTTGCTGTTGGTGGTTTTGGCTGCAGTGGTATGGAATCTCAAGCGGTGTTGATTTGCACGTCAGTGATGGCTAAGGATCCTGAGCATGCCATGTACTTATTGGCCACTTGATCTTGTTTCCAAATGTCTGTCCACTTCCTTGGCCCATCTAGGAACTGGGTTCTGAGTTCCTCTGCTCTTTAAATTTCTGAGCTCCTTTATTTGCACATGAATCCCCCATCCTGAAGGACATATTTGTTCTGGAAATTACTTCCTTTGCTGCGCAGAAGCTTTTTAATCTGATGTACTCCCATTTGCCAACTTTTGCTCTCAGGTCCTGTGCTGTTTCCGTCCTGCTCAAAAAAGCTGTTGGCCATGTCCGTATTTTGAGGCATTTTCTCTGTGTTCATAGAATAGTTTCAAAGTCTCAGATTTTACATTGAGGTCTTTAATCTATTTGGAATAGATTTTTGTATAGGGTGACATATCTAGAGTCAGTCTTCTGCGTATCGATAGTTTTCCCAGCAACTTTGTTGAACACGGTGTCTTTTCTCTAGTGTAAGTTTTTTTGGCATCTTTGTCAGAGATTAGATCGGCCTATGGCTCTGTGGGTTTATTTTCTAAGCTTTCTATTCCATGGGTCTACCTATTTGTTTTGTGCCATTACAATACTGTTTTTGTTACAATGTCTCCGTAATAGAATTTGAAGTCAGATATCATATGTCTAGGATTGCTCTGTTTCTTTTTCTTTTTGCTCAGCATTGCATTGGCTATTTGGAATCTTTTGTGCTCCCATATGAATTTTAGGATTGATTCACAGAAATAGAAAATCATACAAAGATGTTGAGTTTTGTCACAGGCCTTTTCTGTATCTACTGAGACCATGAAATGAGTTTCATCCTTTATTTTCTTTACATTCTGTATTACATTTGTTGACTTATGTATATTGAATCTTCCTGGAAAACCTTAAATGAAACAAACTGTATCATAGTGATGACCTTTTGGTGTGCTGTTAAATGTTTGTTTCCGTGTTCATCAATAAAATTGATCTGTAGTTTTTTTCTTATGCCCTTTTCTGGTTTGGGTATCAGGGTAACCCTTGCTTTATAGAATGATTAAGATTTTTTCTTTTTTATTTAATTTTCTTAAAATTGTTATTCTAAAGGAGATATACAGAGGGTTTGTAGTTATATCAGTCAGGTAAAGAGTACATGTCTTTTTGGACAATATCACCCCTTCCCTCGCTCTCTCCTGGTTTTTCCCTTCCATTCCTACTAGTGAGTACCACTGCTGCATGTGTTCACCCTTTGTCCCTCCAGATTTTAAGATTTTTATTATTTACTTATTTTAATAGAGTCTCAGTTGTGGTTTCAGGTATTTAAGCTATTGATTCAATAAAACTTTATTTAAAATCAATTTTGAGGCTGGCATGTTCCTTGTCCTAACTTTATAAACTCTTTGTTTGGTTCGACTCCAAGGACATAGACAAGTGTTTGGATTTGTCTTTGAAGAAGAGAATTTAGTCCAATTTATTTTTATATGGTGTGCAAAGAAAGGCCCTTACCATATGCAAACTAATAACAAAATATAAACACAAATCTATATGTAGAAGTTATAAATAAACAGCTACTTTCCATGAATAGTTTCTATGGTTTTGTTTGTTTGTTTTGTCAGTCCTGGGGCTTGAACTCTGGGCCTGGGCGCTGTCCCTCAGTCCTTCAGCTCAAGGCGAGTGCTCTATGACTTGAGCCACAGCGCCACTTCTGGTTTTCTGGTGGGTCATTGGAGATAAGAGTCTCACAGACTTTCCTGCCAGGCTGGCTTTGAACCGTGATCCTCAGATCTCAGCCTCCTGAGTAGCTAGGATGACAGGCGTGAGCCAGTGGTGCCTTGCAGTTTCTGTGTTTTCTGTGGTATGTACTGTACGAAACCCCATTATTAGATCATTTGGCTTCATCCTCACAATAGTTCCTGGATTACATTTTATCTCTCTTTTACAGATGAGGAAATGAAACTGAGTTAGAGTTGCAAAGTCAAATATTCTCAGCACAAATTACATACCTAGTTATATTTCTGAATGAGATAATGAACTGAGACTTAAAGCTATGTCAATGCAAAATGGGACTGTCAACGCAAAATCTTTGTCTTATGCACTCTATATGCATATGTGTGTATATGTGTATTAAAACCTCATCAATTAGAAAAATCAAAAACAACACAAAAAACAAGAGTTATAACTAGTTCTCAAAAATAGAGACTTCAAAAATAAAGGTTTAGTTAAACCAATCATGAATTATGATTCTGTTGCCAAGATCAATTTTTCTACTTTTCTCTCATTTAAATAGAACTTGAACCTTAATTGGGTATTTTAATATACAAGTGTTGATAAAGCTTGACTCAGTTGATAGCCCCAAATGTGAACTTTTCTAAGGTTTTTGATAGCCAATAATCAGTCATAGAATTAAGTCTAGATAAGAGATCTAAATTGCAATTAGTCCTGAAAATTTGCATATAAATAGAAAATCAATTTATGTTTTTAGAAAACTTTTTGTGCAAGACTATCCAGTATCTAGTCTGAAGTAATTTATTCACAAGAAATATGCAAGAAAAATTTAACCATCTAAGTAACCTCTCTACATAATAAAATCTCGATACTCTCTCTTTTTTTTTCTACCTTACTTTATGGTTTTAGGGGTGATTTACAGCAGGGTTACCTTTACATATGTCAGGTGGTAAGTATATTTCTTTTCCCATAGTGTCAGCTCTTCCCTCATTCTGTCCCAAGCCCTCCCTCCCATCTCCACCTACCCGTTGCATAGCTCGCTTCCATCAATGTCAGTGCAGCCAGTGCCCTCCACTGCTGCACCTTTTCACCCTTTTTCCTCTGATTCTGGGTCCTCCCTCCACCCTCCCACAGGTGTGCGCATGAATGCATTATATCTATGGTAAAGAATACATAGTCATCAGAAAAAAGGATTTTTTAAAGAAGATAATCCCTTCCCCCTTATTTTTCCCATGATCTACTAATCATTGAGGAGGAGTGTACTGTCATTCTCCATGTGTTTCAATGTTTTCTGTGTTTTCTCTTTTTCTCCTGATTACTAGTTATTTTTTCTATTTTGTTCTAATAAAAAAGGAAGTTATTTCACTTCCCTTGCACTTGTTAAAACTTGCTTTACGAGCTAAAACCTAATGAGCTGCTTAGAAAAATGTATATGCTTTGACTCTTGCATGGAATATTCCATAGACATCTATGAAGCGCATTTGATCTCTAGTGTTAACTCTAAAGATTCTTTATTGGTTTTCTTTTTCTGAATGACCTATTGGTGAAAGCAGTGTATTAAAGTCACCCACTCACTGTGTTGGGGTCTTTATTTCCCAGTAGTATTTGATTTGTGACATTCAGTGCATATATGATTATAATCATTATATTATTCTGACCTGTTGTCCTTTTTTGGGGGGGGGTCCGGTTGTGAGGCCTGAACTCTGGGTCTGGGTGCTGTCCCTCAGCTCTTCAGCTCAAGGCTAGTGCTCTACCACTTGAGCCACAGCGCCACTTCCGGCTTTTTTTTTTTTTGCTTATGTGGTGCTGAGGAATCGAACCCAGGGCCTCATGCATGCAAGGCAAGCGCTCTACCACTGAGCCACCTTCCCAGCCCCTGTCCTTTTTATCTCAAAGAAGTGATGTTTCTTTGTATCCTCTAATTTTAGCTTGAAGTCTGCTTTGTCATAATTATTTACATGTCATTCTTATATTTATATTGAATTTGTTTTTTATATATCTGTATTTATGTTATTTGTATAATTATTTAATTATATTATATGTTATATATTATTATATGTCTTGACCCATCAGATACCCAACCTCCTACAATAATTCTACTCTTTTTTTTGGTTGTTGTTGTTGTTAGTTATGGGGCTTGAACTCAGGGCCTGGGTGCTGTTTCTGAGCTATTTTGCTAGTGCTCTACCATTTTGAGCCACAGCTCCACTTCTGGTTTTCTGGTGATTCATTGGAGATGAGAATCTTATGGACTTTCCTGCCTGGGCTGGCTTTGAACCTCGATCCTCAGATCTCAGCCTCCTGAGTAGCTAGGATGATAGGCATGAGCCACCAGCTCAGGATCTGTTTATCTTCACATCTTATGTTCTATTCCTCGTTTCATATTGTAGTTTATCTGTACACTCTGAACTTATTTTGCTGCTTGTTTGCATTTCTTTGAATTGATCTGAGCGTTTCTATGAGCTCTCTTTAATTTTGTTTTGGATTCCAAACACACCACATTCAGTTGAGTCTTGTGTGTGGAGTCCATGTCTTTTGGAAGAGTCATGCTGCTTGGTTTTGTCCTATTTCTTGCTGGTCCGCAGTGGGATTGGCGCCTCTGAGCGCAAGCCATTGGTCACCAGTTGGTTTGTTTGAATCACTCGCAGGTCTTCAGTGGAAGTGCTCTCCATGTTCAAACAGGCCTGGTAGGGAGCACGATGGTTCATGTCAGGTGTTTCAGCAGCCAAACACTTGTCCTGCTGCTCCGGGCATCCGTCAGGCTGCCCACAGCACTCAGACAGGGGGATTCGCTGCAGCCTCTCCGGGTTAAAGGTCGGCTGTGCACTTCTGCAGACTGTCCCTTCTGGGGGGGGGCATGGCAGGCGGAGGGTCAGGCTGACCCCAGGTGCTCCACCGCCCGGCCCCCACGCCATGCCCCAGGCACGGCAAGCCTGCAAGCCTAGGGCAGAGGGGGCGACAGGGCGAGCTGAGGGGCCCTGGGCGCTGTGCAGGTCAGTCTCAGGACTGTCACCCGTGGGGGGGGAGGCGCTCAGAGCCGCAGCTCTCACTGGGCCCACGCCTGCGGCCCGCAGCAGTGCCAGAGGCCACGCTCCCTGACCTCAGTGCCTCCAGTCCAGCCGAGTGGCAGATACCCACAGCCAGCACCTGCTCCCCCGAGTCTCTCCATTCACACTCTAGAGTTGGGGGACTTTTGTTTGTTGTTAGTTCAGGAAAAAAAAGTACACACAACACCCAGGGGCCCCATCATGAGAAAGATCTCCTTTTTATATCTTTTTGACAGGTTGTTCCCTTTGCTAATATACAGCGGCCGATTCCTATCTGCTAATTGTGGATTGAAGTCTGCTTTGGTAGAGACGAGTATAGCTCTTTCGGCTTGCATTCAGATTGGGTTTGTATGGGCTGCCGTTTTCCATCCGTTCCCTCTCAGTCTTGGTGTGTGTTTATGAGGTGAAAGTGTGTGTGTGCGTGTGTGTGCACGCGCGTGCGCGCGTGCGTGCATGTGCTGTTGACAGAGTAGTTGGGTTTTGCTGTTAACCCATGCAGTGTGTCTGCACGGTTGTTTTGGGCTGAGGTTCTGTCCTGGGACTTCCAGCTTTCCGGGCAGGAGCTCTACTGCTTCAGGCAGATTCAGCTGTTTTCTGGGCTGTCTACCTTCCCCTCCATTGCCCCTTCCCTCGCCAGCCGGGTGTGCAGTCCTATGTATGTTTCCAAAGTAGCTGGGATGATAGTCATGAACTAGCACACCCAGTTTTATCTGTTGAGATGGGAGCCTCACTAAGTTTTTCCTGAGCTTTCCTTGAGACATGATCCTTCCCAATGGCTGCCTCCTGCATTACGGGCATGAATCGCTGCGCCCTGACTGGTGTATGTATTTTATTTGGAACATTAAGGTCATTTACAAACCCAGGCACTTGGTGGCTCATGCCTAGATACTCAGGAGGCTGAGACCTGAGAATCATGGTTCAAAGCCAGCCCAGGCAGGCAAGTCCATGAAACTCTTATCTCTAATAAACCACCTCAGGTAGTAGAATGCTAGCCTTGAGCTGAAGGGCTGAGGGATAGTGCTCACTCAGGCCCAGAGTTCAAGCACCATGACTGACAAAAAAAAAAAAGCTATTTACATTATTTACATTTACGTTTATTATTGAAAGGTATGCACTCATTTCTCTCATGCATATTACTCATTACTGAGTAATGTTTAATTCTCTCCTGATTCTTTTTTAAAAGTCGATGCTTCTAGTAGCATTTGTTCTTTCCAGTTATCTGATTATTGTGCAGATCTTTCTTCCTCGTCTGTGTGTAGTGTTTCTTTAAGTATCTCTGCGGTGCTGGCTTCATAGTCTAGGATTCATTTACTTTATTTGTTGTATAATTTTAAGGGATAACTTTCTGGAGGTGGTAATCTTGGTCGCAGTGATTTTCTTTCAGGCTCAAAAGCCATCACCCTGTGAGCTCCCGGCTCCGGGTCCCTGCTGGGAGGCTGTCTGTCATTCTGACAGACTTCCATTTGTATGTAACTTGGTACTTCTCCCTTTCAGCTTTCAAAGTTCTTTCTTCATTCTGTACTCTTGGCATTTTCTTTTCTGGTCATGCCTTCTTGTCTATGTTTTCTCCCAGCTTTGGAAAAACAGTAGCTATAATTTCATTGAATAAATGAACAAATTTCTGTGCTGTCAGTCTGTATTTCAGCTCTCTCTTCTCTGCCACAGAGTCACAGATTTGGTCTCTTAATCATGTACCAGAGGTCTGATGTGCTGTGGCTATACTGACTTTCTCTCCTAGCCTTCCGTGTCTTGCCTTCTGTGCTAGTACAAAGACTTGAACGTGGGGCTTTGCAGTCTCTCTCAGCTTTTTTGCTCATGGCTGGCACTCTCCTACTTGAGCCATGCCTTCAGCTCTTGATGTTTGCTAGTTAATTAGAGATAAGGATCTTGAGGATCCTCAGCCTCCTGAGGAGGTAGGATGACAGTGTGAGCCACCAATGTCGGGCAGTTTTTTTTTTTCTTGTTGACATCTAAATGTAATTCCCTCCCCCTATTTTGTCTTCAATCCTTGTCATTTTTCTTCTTCTGGTCTGGCATGTGGTTGACACTTCTCCAGCTTCTGTGGTTGCCTTGTGCTGCGGGCAGAGAGCTGTCTCCCTCTGGAAAAAGGCATCATGGACCATCGTCTGTCTTGTTAGGAGGTGACGTGGGAGGTCCAGTTGGCTGGCAGCCACAGCCAGAACCGGAAGATGTTGTAGATCAAAGACAACAAGTGGTTCTATTTACCAAAACAGAAGTGAATCCGTGGTGTTAGTGTCAAATCATCCTTTAAAAGTAAACAGCATTTCCTCTATGGATAATAAATAGCATTTTTTAAGGAATCACAAAAACTGTAAGAAAATGTAACATCTGTAGGTTGAACATATGGAATACACCTAAGTGTCTGCAGAAACCGCACAGTAGCTTGACAGACAGCTTCAGCAAAGAGGGTGTTGGTTGGA
Organism: Dipodomys ordii; assembly: GCF_000151885.1. Lineage (NCBI taxonomy): Eukaryota > Metazoa > Chordata > Mammalia > Rodentia > Heteromyidae > Dipodomys > Dipodomys ordii. The sequence goes on along the minus strand of NW_012267218.1, from coordinate 3,724,196 downwards.
AGTCCGTCTGCTTCCTGCTTTAGAGGCAATGGTCAGGTGTGTTGTAGATGTAGTGGTGAGGCCAATAACTCTTTACAGACAGTGCTTTATTTTAACATGGAGTGCCTCCTTATATCCTCTTTTTTTTTGGGGGGGGGGTCCATTCGTGGGACCTGAACTCTGGGCCTGGGCACTGTCCCTCAGCTCTTCAGCTACCACTTGAGTCACAGCGCCACTTCCGGGTTTTTTCTTTTTGCTTATGTGGTGCTGAGGAATCGAACCCAAGGCCTCAAGCATGCAAGGCAAGCGTTCTACCACTGAGCCACCTTCCCAGCCCCCTCCTTACATCCTCTTATGACTCACAAGATTATTTACTTTTTTATTTTTTATATGTTTTTATTGTAAAAATACTGTACAGAGGGGTTACAGCTACATGAGTATATTTCCTATTGAACATTGTTACTCCCTCCTTTGTTTTTCCCCTACTATCCTTTCCCTACCCACCTTCTCCCTTCCCCTCCCAAAGTTGTAAAGTTTGTTTTCAACAGTGTCTTGTACATTTCCTTTTTTGTTTTTTTTGTTGGTAGTGGGGCTTGAACTCTGGGTTTGGAGGCTGTCCCTGTGCTCTTCAGTTCAAGGTGAGCCACAGCACCACTTCCAGTTTTCTAGTGGTTTATTGGAGATAAGAGTCTCATGGACTTAACTGCTGGGGCTGGCTTTGAACCGTGATCCTCAGATCTCAGCATCCTGAGTAGCTAGAATTAAAGGCGTGAGCCACCCGTGCCCCGCTTCTTGGACATTTCTTTGTTACAATGAATAAATTTGTATTCTTATTTAAGCATTTTGTTATTTCCCTTCCCCTCCCCAAATTAGAAAAATGTATATACAAGATGCAGGGCACTGCAATCAAACACAGTGAAAACAGGGGTTATTCCGCGAGGGAGGAACATACGAAGATTATTTACTTCTTGATGAACGTGGCAGTTCCTGTTGTAAGAACCTAAGAGAAACACACTTGATTTGTGGAATCTATGCCTCAGTGGCACTGCATCTAATACGTTTGAGAAATAAGCCAGAGGCTGCAGAATTTCCACACACGCCCCTCTTTGAGGAGCAGTGGGCTGACGTGTAGTCATGTGTAGAATGAAAGGCTTCCCGAAGTCTAGAGTTCAGATGCCAGCCAACTTTTATGTCTGAGAGGGTTGTTTTTCTGTTTGTTCATTTGTTTTAATTTTTTTTTGGGGGGGGTCCAGTCGTGGAGCTTGAACTCAGGGCCTGGGCGCTGTCCCTCAGCTCTTCAGCTCGAGGCTAGAGCTCTACCACTTGAGCCACAGTGCCACTTCTGGTTTTCTAGTGGAGATCAGAGTCTCAGGGACTTTCCTGCCTGGGCTGGCTTTGAACTGCAATCCTCAGATCTCAGCCTCCTGAGTAGCTAGGATTACAGGCGTGAGCCACCGGTGCCCAGGTTTTGTTTTGTTTTTTGTTTTTTTTTTGGTCAAAAGTTAGTCCCCTAGAGTTACAGTAACTTTACCTTGGTTGGGAGATTCATGCCTTTGAGGAGACCCAGTAACCCACCAACACAAGGAACTGCACACTAGAGTCTCTGCAGACCAGACGAGAGAGGCTTTTCTTTTTCTTTCTTTTTTCTTTTTTGGTCAGCTGTGGGGCCTGAACTCTGGGTGGGGCGCTGTCCCTCAGCTCTTCAGCTCAAGGCTCTACCACTTGAGCCACAGCGCCACTTCCGGCTTTTTCTGCTTATGTGGTGCTGAGGAATCAAACCCAGGGCCTCAGGCATGCAAGGCAAGCACTCTACCACTGAGCCACCTTCCC
>NW_012267218.1:3669336-3721462 GCF_000151885.1 Dipodomys ordii | reverse complement strand
AACAGGTCCACCTGTATCCTTAAACAACTGGTTTTTCCCCATCTCCTCCACAAGTTATACTGACATCAAATATAGTGAAAGCAGGGGTTATACTGTCGGGGAGGGACATACAAAGCAACAAAGAGATAATCTTATAAAGAGAGAATTTTCTTGTATGACATCCTTTTAAAAAAATCCCTCCTCTTCTTTTTGTTAAATTTTAAATAATTTTAGAAAGAATTTTAAATTTAGGCAGGGCTTTTTCCAATAAAACAAATACTCTCAGTAGCATATTTTTTATGGAGACCAAAGGGAAAAAAATACCAAATTATCTTCCTACATAACAATTTACAAAAACACATTTATTTCTAAAGTAATCAAAATATCTCTGCTTGACAAAGAGTCGGACAATTTTGTAAAACACAAAGTCTTTGCGAGAATGTCAATTCCTGTATTTTTGTAAATATAAATCATTTTTATTTGTTAAGTAAACCTTAAGGAGCTAAAAGAGTTATATCTATAAAAATAAAAGTTATTTTTGCATTTTAACTGCAATTATAAAGGTGATGCACGGGGTTACAGTTACACAAGCCAGGTGAAGAGTACATTTCTCTTTGGACAATGTTACCCCTTCCTTTGTTCTTTCCCAGTTTTTCTTTCCTGTCCCCACCTACAAGTTGTATAGTTCATTTCCAGCATAATGTCTAGTGAGTATCACTGCTGTATTTGTTCACATGATGTTCCCACCATTTCTGTGGCCCCACTTACTTTCCAAAGACCTATAAATGAATGAACTAGACAAAAGGAAAAGAAAACAACAACAGCAACGAAGGGGAAAAAGCCTCTTGTTTTCATTTCGGTAAATATCATTTTGTATGCCCGGATGTACATAGCTAGTGTGCTTTGTGATCATCCCCTAAGAATATCCTCCTTTGGTCTTACTGTGTGAATACCTAGAGACTTGTATAATTGATCATATCCTAGCATATTTTTTCTTTTACTATCCATTGTGTTTATGTGTAGATTTATAGGCACATTCTAGTTACTACAAATGAGGAAAACCATGCAACCTATGTTTCTTTGGGTCTATCTTACTTCGTTTAATATATATTTTTTCCAAGTCTTTATACTTCCTAACAAATGGGGCAATATCATTCTTTCTGATGGAGACATTGTGTATATACCATATTTTCTTGATCCATTCATTCACTGAGGGGCATGTGGGTTGATTCCATATCTTGGGTATGGTTAAACAATGCTGCAACAAACATGGAATAGAGCTGTGGGAATAGAGCGGCCCTCTGTCGGCAGACCTCGCATGGCGGTTGGTGGTCCACAGACCCGGCGATCGCTGGCCAATGCACTCAGAGCTCTCAGCCTCTGCGGTGGCTGCAGGCAACGGGGCATCACACTTTGCCACAGAGGTCAGAGCCACCGACCACGGTGCCCTCCACAGCTGGGGCACTCAACTCTTGGCTGCGTCCCGCGGCCTCTCCACCCACATGCTGTCCACAACCTGGAGCTGTCACTCGAGCTCAGGTCTCAGGCAGCAGGCCATGTCCTGTGGGGGTGCCTGACTATAGCACCCCGAGACATGGAGATCCCTTCCTGGCTATAGCACCCCGAGACACGGAAATCCCTGCCTGACCGTGGTACCTGGTACATGTGGATCCCTGTGGTGGATTTCTCCTGCACTGCTGGCCTGCTGCGGATGAGGAGTCAGTGGAGAGCCGTGGGCTGGACAGTGGCCAGGCCTGTCCGTATGCGGTCACCAGGCTAGCCTGGAGGTATTAGCTTCAGGGTCCCTTAACTGGGGGGGTGGGAGGGCCTAGGCTTGTGCAGCTCCTAGAAAGCTGGTTTTCTCTGAATCATCTTTCTGTTCTTGTGCCTTCTTAAGCCACGCCATCCATTGTTCCTGATCCTGGTGGTCTTTCTTTCCTCAGCTCAGGGTCTCCTTTGTGACCCGGGCTCTTCCCATTCTCATGATCACAGAGAGGAGACTTCCCACCAGCCGTCTTGCCGCTGAAGACAGCCCCTGAATGTGTTCGGGCAGGAGGCTGCTCCCGAGAGGCAGGGGGTGCGGCTGGAGCAGGAGAACCAGACAAGGGGAGTGCTGGCCCCGGCATCCTTGAGTGAGGTAGGATGCCAGCGTGTCGTGCTTGAGTTCCTGCTGCCCCACACACCGTGAATCTCAGCCCTTCATTTAGAAGAGCGCGAGTCCCCGTGGCAGAAACACAAGGAGGCTGCAAAGGGAGATCAGGAAGGGAGGCAGGACATCATCCAGCCATCCCAGAGCTCCATCCACAGTGGGGAGGCTGGAGGACAGCGCGAGCCACAGCTCAGAGCAGGCCACATGAGAGCGCAGGAGCTGGGGGTTTCATGGTACTTACTTCCCGGCCTTGTCAGTCACTGGGTGAAGGCTGGCCCCGGAAGAGCCGTGTGCGTTTCCTGAGACTCCGTCATCTCCACACAATGACTGGATGGGCTCTGCTGACCAGAGACTGTGTAGGTAAAGGGTCCAAGTAGCATGCAGGGGACTGTGGGAAGATACTCTGTGTTCTCAGATCGGAAGGATTCATATGATTAAAATATGGATGCTACCCAAAGCGATCAGGAGATTATGTGCAATTCTTACCATATCATAATGCCAACAACATTCTTCACCAAAACAAAATACTCTCCAAATTTATGTGGAGATGAGAGAGAGGGAGGGGACGAGGGAGGCACAAAGCATTCTTAAGCCAGAATGACAAAGCAGGAGCCAGTCACAGTGGCTTACACATGTAATCCTAGAACTTGGAAGGACTGTAGGCTCAGGGCTGATCTGGGTAAAAGCGAGACATCACATCTCAGCAGACAAGCTGGATGTACCACGTCCTGCAGTCCCACCACAGGGGAGGCACAGCTGGAAGGACCCAAGCGTGAGGCCAGCCCCCAGGCACCATATGTAAGACCCCATCCGAAAGAGAACAAAGCCAAACAGGAGCAGAGGTGTGACTCAAATGGCAGAGTGTGCTAATAACTTCAAGTCCCCGAGTTCAATCTAGTACTGCCGAAAATGATACAACAATAACCAAAGAATATACCTGACTTCAAAATATACTGTGAAGCCACATTAACCAAAGCATGATGGGAATGGCCTACAAAGACCGATGAGTGGTTGGGCCTGAGGAGTATGACCTGTGAGTTACCATGGTTGTTCTGGAGCTTCGTGCTGAGGAGCCCCTGCTCCCTGGCAGAGCTGGGAGAATCTATGAAGTCCTGACATGAATGTCTACTGGTTTACCAGGAAGGATGAGCCCACCGGTACCAGAACAGCCCACGAGCATCCCATGTGCCCAGAGGCTACAGAAACAAGAGGTCTATGTATGTAGGGAAGAGGGAGAAGAAGCCTAGAGGAGCTGTGGGGTCAGGATACCCATGTGACCCAGTGGGCTGAAAGGCAGGATGCTGGAGAGATTGTGTGCATCTTTGGGGTGCTGGTTGGTGTTAATGGAATAGCCCCCCCATCCCCACGACCACCTGGAACCTGAGACTGCTCTTATTTGGAAACAGTATGTTCGCAGATGTCCTGAAGTTAGAATGAGATCCGACCAGCCTAGGTGGGATCCTATTCAGAAGAGGAGAGGGAGTCAAGTCAGCAAACGGGCTGGCTAGAGCTGCCTAGCGCATCTTCATCCACAACAAGGGGCCAGAGCAAGGAAAAAGAATGTGTACTACTCTGAAAAGGACCTACCAAAGAACTAACAAGCTCTTCTTTTTTTTGGCCATTGTGGGGCTTGAATTCTGGGCCTGGGCGCTGTCCCTCAGCTCTTTAGCTCAAGGCAAACGCTCTACCACTTGAGCCACAGCGCCAATTCTGGTTTTCTGGTGATTTATTGGAGATAAGAGTCTCACAGCCTTTCCTGCCTGGGCTGGCTTTGAACCGGGATCCTCAGATCTCAGCCTCCTCAGTAGCTAGGATGACAGGCGTGAGCCACCCATGCCCTGCCAGAAGAGCCTGCAGAAGGCCCCCGTGAGTCTCCACCTGTAGGACACACACTTGAAGCACCTGCTGCTGGAGAAGCCGCAGCTCCCAGGCCCCAGGTCCAGTACAGGGGTGTGGGGGGGACCTATGACCCGCGCTGCCCTGCAGAGGCCCTGCCGACCCTGGACGCTGCCGCCTGGGCCTCTGATGCTTGATGTGTGTAAGACTCGGCCCACCTACGTCCTCATGCAGACACCCAGCCAGGCCCAGCCGCCTGGACGCCAGCCAGGAGATCTGTCCACTCCCAACCCGGAGAAGCAGCTGGGGAGACAGCCCTGGGGGACAATGGGGAGACAGCCCTGGGGGACAATGGGGAGACAGCCCTGAACTGCGTTGCCTGTTGAGACTCTCAGGAAGCCGCCCGTCCCTCCCTGCCCATCCTCTTGTAGCACAAGGAAGCAGTAGAGGAGGAAAATCTCAGAAACTTCCCTGTGGAGACCCTGGGAAGCTGGCAGGAGCCCCCCCCCCCCCCTCCCCACCCCCAGGAACAGCAAGGCGGCCCAACCATGCCCCTAGAAATGCAGGAAGCCCCCCCCCACAGCCTTTAGACAATGCCAGGAGCTCCATCTTGGCTCACTGGTAAGGCCCAGTCCTCAGTTGCTCCCCAAATATAACAAGCACCCTGCTTATTACTGGGGAGGTGCAGCGTGGCCTTGCGGGCCCATTAGGGGTGGATCCTCTCCTGCCATCCCTAGAAATGAATCTGCATCCCAAACCCACAGCCTGGTGTTCCGTACCGGGACTTCCAAAGGGGCCGTCCAGCCCCAGGGCGCCATACCCAACAGGTAGTGCAGCTTCATGACTCCTGCCGCTCAGCCCTCACAGGCTCTGCTAACACTGATCACAGCTAAAGATGCTCTGTAGACATCTCTGAGCACTGGCACCGAAGCCAGGAAGCGGCAAGCATAGCCAGGAGAGAAACTCGTACTATGGAAGCAACTACATAAAAGAAGAACAAGAGAACCACCAGATACATCGATAGCCATGTAGTCCTGGAGGAAACGTAAGCAGGGCAAGATGATACTCACAAAGGAACAGAATAAGTCCCAAGAAAAGGCAGCTGATGAGATGAATTACCTGACAATGATTTCAAAAGAGTAACGTAAGACCCTTATGAGATGTAAGAGAATACAGACAGTCCTGTCATATTAGGAAGGCAATTCATGATACCATTGAGAGGCTGATATTCATTTTGAAAAGATATAGAGATATAAAAATGGGCCAATCAGAAACTTTGGAGCTAAAGAACTCAATTTAAATGACATAGAAAATACATTAGAGCAGGTCAGGCAGAAGAAAGAATGTCTCAGTTTGAAGACAAATCTTTTGAAGTAACCCAGTCAGATTTTTTTTTAAAGAACCAATAATGAACGGTAAAGAGAATGAAGAAAAACCTTTGTGATTTATGAGACACAATTAAGTGAGGGGAAATACACATTACTGTGGTGTTGGGTAAGGAGATAGGAGAACGTGTAGAAAGCCTATGCAACAAATTCATCACTTAAAACTTCCTAACTCACGGGAAAGATACGGACATCCAGAGACGGAAGTTTCAAAGGATCTCTGCTGAGTTCGATCAAACCATCAAAAGTACAAATGGAGAAAGAGAGGAGCCGGGCCAAAGAAATCCTCCTGTGAGTGACTGGAGGGGTCCACAGAGACCGGACTGTCGGTGGAGAAGGGACACCACAGCCAGCCTTCTAAAATAGAGACAATCTCCACCTGAAAGTACCGTACCGGCCGAGCTCTCCTCTGGGAAGTAAGGAGAAGACAAGACTCTGGAAGGTGACAGAAGTGGACCGTGGTCATCGGCTTTCCTTACTGCAGCACAATGCGAGCGGATCACTGTGGAAAGGAGGGCAGGGTCATCCCGGCTCCTGGTCTCAGAGGTGTTAGCCCTGGTCACGTGATTGTCACCTGGGGCCCCTGGGGAAGCAGGAGGTCAAGGGAGGAAAGCTGCTCACTCATGGGCTCTAGTGTGGAGAGGGGGGAAGAAGGGGGGTCAGCGGGGACAGTCTCAATGGCTTCTAGGAAGGAGAAGGAAGAGGTTGAAGAAAGAGAAGCAGGAAGAGCCAAGGTCCCGGAGTCTTTTCAGGGCAATCTCTCCAATGACTCACTTTCTCCAGCTGGACCCACCATCTTCTTTCTTTATTTGTAAATGGATACATACATATTTTTTTTCCCAAATGTTAAGGTTATTTTTAACTTTACAAATATCTTCCAAGTCAGGTGCTGGTGGCTCACGCCTGTAATCCTAGCTGCTCAGGAGGCTGAGATCTGAGGATCATGGTTCAAAGCCAGCCCGGGCAGGAAAGTCCATGGGACTCTTATCTCCAATGAACCACCAGAAAACCAGAAGTGGCGCTGTGGCTCAAGTGATAGAGCCCTTGCCTTGAGCTGTAGAGCTGAGGGACAGCGCCCAGGCCCAGAGTTCAAGCCCCACAACCATCACCATCACCAACAAAAGGTATCTCTCAGTAGTTGTACTACGTGGTTTCAACTCAACACGTCGGTCTGTGAGTACAGACAGCGCAGCTCCAGCAGTGCCCCTCCTGTGTGTTCTTCTCTTTGTTTCTGGTGGCACTGCGGTTTGAACTCGTGGGCTCTCCCACTCGGCCCACACCTCCAGCTAGTGTGAACCACTTCCCAGTGTCTCCCGATCAAGCCCTCATCATCTGAGATTGTGTGAAATATTTAACACTCAAACTATAACACCTAAACTAGAAGCAAAAAGGATGATCACAACCATTGTCAAAACAGTAAATTCACTGGTATGCAAAAGGATTAATTATATAATATACGTAATATAATATATAATACACAAAAGAACAATCACAATATGTTATCATATACAATATATAAAGTATAAAATATATAAGATATATCATATATGTTTAATATATAATTACATACTATATAATATATTTAATATTAAATATATTTGTAACAATATATAGTAGAATGTGTATATAATATATTTTTCTATACACAGACGTATAGAGAATGACAAAGGTGCGCCTTTACTTATCAATAATTAAATTGAGTATAAGTGGACTAAATTCCCCAGTTATAAGACATAAATAGAATAAACAAATCTAGAGCCAACCAGACCCAATGATGTATTGCCTACAAGAATCTCACTTTGCCAGAAAAACACACAGACTGAAAGTGAAGGGAAGAAGACATACCAATAAAATGGAACCTGACTATGCGAGTATCTAGGCTTATATCACATAAAATGCACTTTGAGCCAAAAACTGAGAAGTTTACAGCCAGGTGCCAATGGCTTACATCTATAGTCCTACCTACTCTTGAGAGTGAGACCTGAGGATCGAGGTTCAAAGCCAGCCTGGGCAAGGAAGTTGATGAGACTCTTTTTTCTTTTTCTTTTTTTGTTGGTCGTGGGGCTTGAACTCTGGGCCTGGGCGCTGTCCCTCAGCTCTTCAGCTCAAGGCGAGCGCTCTACCACTTGAGCTACAGCGCCACTTCCGGTTTTCTGGTGGTTTATTAGAGATAGGAGTTTCACAGTCTTTCCTGCCTGGGCTGGCTTTGAACCACAATCCTTAGATCTCAGCCTCCTGAGTAGCTAGGATGACAGGCGTGAGCCACCGGCGCCCGGCTGATTAGACTCTTAAATGAGGTTTCTCACCCAAAAGACTCATGTCTTGAAGGTCAAATTCCCAACAGAGCAGTGGGGTTTTGGAGGAATGCATAATCAAATGCTAACCTAGTTTTCAGCGATAAAGGAAATCAGTTTAACAAGAGGACATTACAAGTATAATAAATATACACAAGTTACAGACAGCCAACGTGATTGGATTGAAAAGAAGTGTGGATGCTAACTTACAACTTACTAACTTACAAAAGTTAACCAACAATGGATATGAAGACTAGCACACGCCAAGTGCACTTGACAGACATTCACAGCGTATTTCCCAAGAGCTGCGGAACGCAGCTTCTCAGGAGCACCAGACTCATCCATCATGCAGAACATACCCAAAGTGGGGCCACAAAGCTGCTCTCAACACATGAAGAACAACCTGAATCCACAGCACACGTTTTCCCTGACCGAGCTTTGTGCACCAAATGAAGCTCCTTCCCTTTTCCCTTCCCCAGCTTCAGGTGTTTGACGGGTGTGAATGCAGCCCGAAGCCCCTGGCTTCACTGAGGAACTGATATCCTTGAAAACCCTTGGGGCTGTCCTGGCTGCTGTGAGAACCAACGATCCTGGAGTAGTAACCGGGCTTTACCTCGTGTCAAGAATCAGGGACGAACCCCCGCTTTCACTATATTTGATGTCAGTATAACTTGTGGAGGAGATGGGGAAAAACCAGTTGTTTAAGGATACAGGTGGACCTGTTGCAACAATGAGAAGTACAAGTTGTCATGTCCAAAACGAGCTTTACAACGTCGGTGCTGGGGGGGGGGAGGGGAGGGGAGGAAGGGGGGGAGGAGAAGGATTGGGATTGGGGGGGAGGGGGGAGGCTGGGAAGGGATGTGAAGGGTAAACAAAGGAGGAGGCTGCAATGCTTGGTAAGAAATGTACGCATTATCCTGCCCATGTAATTGTAACTCCTCTGTACAGTATGTTCACAAATAAAATTAAAAAAATCAGTTTATTAAAATCAATCAAACTAAAAAAAAAAAAAAAGAATCAGGGACGTTATCACCGGTGGATGAATTATTCAGCGTGCCGCTGAGCTATGAGAGACAGCTCATCTTATGACTCGGTGTAATGGTCTCTTTCCTTGGTCTCAGAAGAGAGTGAGTCAACACCATCAAATATCATGGTGGTGCACTGGCGTGATGGCCTCACCCTCCTTCCACCCCCCCGGGCTTCCGGAGCCCCCCACCCCCAGAGGCCATCCGTGGCATCCGCAGGTGCAGCCGTGGGACAGGTCACCTGAGTGGGGTCACAGTGTGCCGCGCGCTGGGCACCGCTTTCCTGGAGCAGACTTGAATGAATGTTGATTTTTCCGCACTGTCGTTGGCTGGCTGGGGGTTTCTCTCGCTCACAGTTCTTGAGGCAGAAGTTCGAGGTCCAGGTGCGGGAGCTCACTCTTTCTGCTGGGGTCCACTGGCTGGTGGGCTCCGCATGCCAATTCCCACCTCGGTCTCCACAAGGCCGTCTGTCCGGTGCGAGTCTCACTCAGCGACCTCCCCCCGCCTCAGATCTTGCCATGTTTGTGGCTTTTGTTGATTTTTTAAAACCATTTTCCTATTTTGAATTAACACATAGTCTCCCTGCACTTTTATGGGGTGCTGTGTGATGTGTCGATGGATACATACGATATGTAATCGTCAATGGCGTTGTTCCGGTCTTTTTGAAGGGTTTTCTGTCATTTCAGATGCCAATCCTCTCTTGGAGTTGGATGCATTTGGAATTCTTCCTTCTAGCTCTTCTGAAGTATGTAGTGAATTGTTGTCAAGCATAGCTCCCTTGCTGTGTTACAGAACTAGAAGTGATTCCTCCCGTTCAAATGCACCTTGTACCAGTACCCAGTACTCTGCCTCCCCCCCTTTCCAGGCTCTGGTCTCCGCTCCGTTCTCTGCACCTGTGAGATCAACTCTTCAGCTTCCAGGTATAATTGAAAACAATGTAGTGTACATCTTTCTGTGTCTGGCTTATTTTTCTTAATGAGCCCCAGTTCCATCCAGGTTGCTATAGGTGAGTTTATTTTTGATGGCTGAGTAATGTTCCCATGTATATTCAAGTCTCATTTTCTTTTTTTTCGCTGGTCCTGGAGCTTGAACTCAGGGCCTGGGCTCTGTCTGTGAGTTTCTCTGTGCTCAAGGCTAGCACTCTGCTACTTGAGCCACAGCACCACTTCGGCTTTTTCTGTGTATGTGGTACTGAGGAATTGAACCCAGGGCTTCATACATGCCAGGCAAGCATTCTACCACTGAGCCACGTTCCCAGCCCTCTTTTTCTTCTTTTGTGCAGACATCCAGTCTTCCCGATACCATGTAGTGAAGAGACTCTTCCTTCTCCAGTGTGTGCTTCATTGCCTTTCTTGAAAATTGGTGGGCTGTGTGTGGTTGTCCTTGTGGCTGTCTGCATTTCTGTTGGTCTATGCACCACCGCTTCAGACACTACCTTCTGATTTGGTGGCTAGCACGTGGTACTGTGCTCTGATATGAGGTGTTCTAATGCCTCCATCTTTGTTCGTTTTGTTCAAGACTGCTTTGGTTATTTTTTTTAATGGTTCTATAAAGTCTCTTTCTTTGTTTCTGTGAAGAATATCATTGGCATTTTGGTAAGAATTGCATTAAATTTGCAGATTACTTTTGGTTGTATGGTTAAAAAATGAGCAAATAAGCTGAAGAATTGGTCTGTAGTTTTCCATTTTAACACTATCAACCCTTTCAATGCAAACATGGGATGTCTTTGCATATTTTTGTACTCTGTTCAGTTTCTATCAATCATCACTGCAGAGATGATTGACTCTGTTGGTTGGATGTAATCCTGGGTTTTCGTTTAGTTCGTCAGTTGGTTAGGTGGCTTTTTGTAGCTACTCTAATGGACTGCTTTCTCAATTCACCCCTTAGATTTTTTTGCTATTAACATATTAAACATTGCTAATTTTTTGTATGTTGATTTTTTAAGCCAGATGTTTATTTTGTATTGTTTTTTTTCTGGTCTGTTGTGGGGGCTGAATTCTGGGCCTGGGCACTGTCCCTCAGCTTTTCAGCCCAAGATTAGGGCCCTACCACTTGAGTCATAGATCCATTTCTGGCTTTTTTCTCCTTATGTGGTGATGAGGATTCAAACCCAGCGCCTCATGCATATGAAGCAAATACTCTACCACTGAGCCAACCTCCCAGCCCATATTTTGTGTTGTTGTTATAAAGGTGATGGATGTATAGAGGGGTTACAGTTACATAAGTCAGGAAATGAGTACACTTATTTTCAACAATGTCAGTCCTTCCTTAGCATTATCTGATTTTCCCCTCTCATGCTGCGTGTTGATTTAGAATCCTGAAATGTTTATTGTTGTTTCCAAGTTCTACAGTTTTTGGTAGAACCTTTAAGCTTTTCAAAGTATCAAGTCATGTCTGCAACAGTGGTAATTTGACTCCTCTCTTCCGGTTTGCATACTCTTTCCCCCTTATTGTTCTATCTGAGACTTCCAATAATGACAAGACTTCCAACAGTGAAGGAGAGTGAAGAAGAGACACACACTGGTCTCCTTCCAGGTCCTACAGGAAATCATGTGGCTGTCCTTCACTCAGTGATCCATAGCCCTGGCTTTCATATGCAGACATTATTTGGTGGAGGAACATTCTTTCTAGGCTTAATTTTTGAGTTTTTTTTTTATTGTGAAGCAGTGTTGAATTTCACCAAATACTTTTTCTTCATCTACTGAAATGATTTCTTCATCTTCTGAAATGATTGTATGGCTTCGATCTGCCATTCTGTTCATGGGATGCATTTATTGTTAGTTTACAGATGTTGAACCATCCCTGCATTCTTGGGATGTCCCATTTGATCATGGCATATAATTTATAATGCACTGGTGGATTAAATGTGCAAGCATTTTTTGAGCTTTTTTATGTATGTCTGCATTAATCAAAGAGCTGTGTGTGTGTGTGTGTGTGTGTGTGTGTGTGTACAGTCTGGTTTTGGACTTAGGGTTGTAAAACTCCACAGATTAGCTTGGAACGGTTCTTTCTCTTTTACCTTTGTATAGATTGAGAAGAATTGGTTTCAGGTCTCAAAAGATTTAGAAAATTTATCAGTAAAGACATCTGGTCTTTGTTGGGAACTGTCTTTGTTGGGAACCCTTTTCTTATTGGTTCAGTCTTGTTGCTTCTTGTTGGTCTGTTCAAGTGTTCTATGTTCTGGTCATTCAAAGTTAGTAAGTTGTGTCCATATGTTTGTCATTTCTTCTTGGTTTTTCTGATTTTGTTGGCACACAATTGTTGGTGATCCTTTTCTTCTCTCTCTGGCATTGATTCTGTGGTCTCCACTTTCATTTCTGATTATACTTGAATAGTCTCTTTTTTCTTTGCTAGTACACCTGAAAACTGTCAGCTTTGTTTATCTTTTCACACCAGTATCTGCTCAGTTCTGCTGTGGGGGACTCGTGGCAGATGTCAAGGCAGGAAGCCAGAGAGAGAGATTCTTGGGCCAGGCATACTTATTCTTTATCATTATTATTATCACAACTCACTAGGCCCCCAAGGTCCAAGCACATCAACACTGACACACTAGGGACCAAGCACTCAGCACAGGAGCCTTAGCATGACCTCTGAACCTTAGCAGGGACCTTCCTACAGCACACGCACTGTGTGCAGTTTCCCATGGTAAGTCCATCCAGCGTTCCTTGCCACTCAAGCTTTTACATTCTCTCCTCCTCTTGCTGGGAAAGCGTCTTGGCCACAGGCCATTCCTGAGCCCAGGTTCAAGTCTGCCTGCCACTCGGGCTGTTCCGGCCACTCTGGTTGGTGGTGGCTCCCAGAGCCTCTGCCCTGGGCGTGACTGCACTCCTTTGGGTCTGGATGGGACTTGGGATGCACCCACAGTGAGCAGTCAAAGCTGGTGGCGGTCAGGTGGGTGGTTAGGCTTCCCACAATAGTAACTTTTTATGGAAGCACTGAGATTTAAACACAGGGCCTACTGCTTGCTGGGCAGGTTCTCTATCACTCGAGCTATGCTGCCAGCCACTTTTAATCTGGGTATTTGGGGGATGGGGTTTTTGCTTTTCGCCTGGACTGGGGCGATGGCACTTGCCACCACATGAGTGTTTTCTGTTGAGATGGATCTTGTACGCCATCTTTTTGGGCCTGGGCTGAGAAGGAAGCACAATCCTCCCTCCTTCCTGTGTAGCTGGGAGGACAGGTACATGCTGCCACACTCAGGTGTTAGTTGAGATGGAGGTCCCACAGACTGATCCTCCTGCTCACTGCCCTGCCAGGGTTTAGGAACTAGCTAGGATTACAGGCATGTGCCCCCAGCTCTTGGCTGTCCTGTCATAGTAACGTCTGCCTCACTAGTGGGCTGTCTCTTGCTTTCAGAGCTTGCAGGCTTGGCCAGAGCAGGTGGCTTGTTACAAGGGGACCCGAGGGCCGTGGCTGGGAGGTGGACTGCTTCCTTGTAAAGCCTGGCTGACAACCCGATGGCCACTTAGTGAGAAGTTCCGACACAGAGGAGGCAGCAAAGTCACTGCCAGGGCCCTGACCCTGGAAACTCCGAGATAATAAGTATGTGTCCTTTGGAGACCCTGAGGCATAGATAATTAACACACAGTCTCACAAGCTAGCACATCAAACCCAGATTCCCTTGTACATACAGACAGGCCAAAATACTTGGTCTGATCTAAGTATTTCTCTCTGCTTGGCCTGACATCCTTAGAATCTGCTCACACACGTGGTCCCCAGGATGCTGTGCACGGGAGCGGGAATGCCCTCCCTCTTCCGCTCCTCCTCCTCCTCCTCCCCCTCCTCCTCTTGTTGTTTCTCCTCCTCCTCCTGCTGCTCCTCCTCCTGCTGCTCCTCCACTTCCTTCTTCTCCTGCTCCTCCTTCTCCACCTCCTCCTCCTGCTGCTGCTGCTCCTCCTCCTCCTCCTCCACCTCCTCCTGCTGTTCCCCTCTTCCTTCTCATCCTCCCCCTTCTCCTTCTTTCCCTTTGGTACTGGGGCTTGAATTCAGGGCTCGGCTGCTGTCTGTTAACTTGTTCACTTAAAGCTGGCCCCGTACCACTTGTTACACACCCTCACTTCTGGCTTTTTGCTGATTAACTGGAGATAAGGGTCTCATGGACTTTCCTGCCTGGACTGGCTTTGAACTGTGGTCCTTAAACCTCAGCCTCCCTAGGAGCCAGGATTACAGCCGTGAGCCACCAGCACTCAGCTCCATTACCCCTTCTTAAACCAATCACAACAGGTTTCGTTGTTTTATTTCCATGCATGCAAATAAAGTTCTTGCGTCATATCACCTTCTTCTTTGGCGCTCCCTCTCCCTCCCCTACTGTCACTGTCAATTCTAGCTTACTTTACCTTTTTGTCATTCCTTTTTTCTTAAGTGTACATTTGTTACATGAAGGGATTTCACCACGATATCTTAGACATTTGCGATTCATCTGGTGGCTAAGTTCAGGGAATAAAAGCAGGTGCCGGTCACCCTGGTGTGTGCTGAGATGGGACCCAATTGTGAGTCTGGAGCAGCAGGGTGTGGGGTGCTGGCCCCAGGGCAGAGCCTCCCTTCGGGGTATCTGCCCCAGCATAAGAGCCACGACCCTGGCAGCACAGGACCGGGGATTCAAAGTGTGCGACGCGTGTTCAGATTTTCTCAGGTGTTCCCAAGGCTGGGGATCCCGCTCTTCCCCAACCAGCGCTTTCCCCCTCCCATGGGAAGCACACGGGCGCTGCGCGTGGAATTCCTCTGTGACAGCAGCCTCCGTGGTGACACGGGGCTCTGGATGTCCAGTGTCATCTCCCTGGGATGTCCCGGGGTCACCGGTCCTGTAGCCCGGAGGAGCGAGGCCTGCCCTCTCAGCAGAGGGCTGGAGCTGTGGGAAATCCCTGAGTGCTTTTTGTCTTTGTCGGTGCCAAGTGCCAGGAAGGACCCGTGCGTCAGCAAAACCCATCATTCCTGCCGCGGGGACGGTGTCATGCTGGCACTGCCTGTCTGGGTGGTAAAGACCCCTGTGAGTCCCCTAGAGACCTGGGCCGCTCCCGACACCATGGTACGTTAGGGTCTAACCAGGAGACAAGAGGCACACAGACACGTCTGTAAATTATGAGCTGTAAACTGAGCATGGTGGCTTTTGCCTGTAATCCTAATTCCTCCAGAAGTAGAGATCAGGAAGATGATCGTTCAAAGCTAGCCAGTCTGGGCACAGTTCGAGATTCCCCATCTCCAGTAATAAAAAGCTGGGTGTAGTGATACATCCCCACCACACGGGAAGCATACGTAGGTCCAGACCAGTCAGTGCCCAAGTGTAAAACTTGATCTGAAACATGAGGGAAGCCAAAAAAAAGTTGGGGAGTGGTTCAAGCGTGAGGCAAGCATGAGGAGGCTCTGAGCAATCCCAGTCACAAATAAAGAAATATGAACTGTAGTGATAGATTAGCTAGAGAGAGATACAAAGAACTCTCCAGAAGAGTGCTGGGCAGGGCCTGAGGCAGGGCAGGTGGGCCAGGGCGCCGATGCCTGGGTCCCCGCTCTAGCGGGGAGCGGAGACGGCTGGAGTGGGCGCCGGCTCACGGAATGGCAAAGAAGCCACCGAGCAGCAGGCTGGCAGGATCTGCTGGAATCCCACCCAGAGAACTTTCTGGAAAGCTGCCCTGTCAGGAAGCAGAGACACTTGTTCATTTAGACTGCTGCTCCGTTCCAGAGTTTTATTCATGACGACTTTGCAGTTTGCCATGGGATTCTTGCGGCTGGGGGGGGCCGTGACGTATCATACCTTCCTCTCCTCTAGGCACTGAGGGTGCAGGAGGGAGGAGGACACCCCGCCCCCGCCCGGCCCCGCCCCCGCCTGGCCCCGCCCCCTGACCCCCTGGAGATGGAGGTGGATGGCGTCTGCCCACAGCGGGCAGGCGCAGCCGGGCCTTTGCAGCCCTCACCTGCACAGTCACTTACGCCAGGCGCCCTCTGCCCCCTTCCGTGTCCCCGCTGCCCTCAGCCGCAGCTGGCCGGGTCCCAGCACCAGCTACAGAGAGTGAGGCCCCCCCCGCCCCCCCGCAGCAGTCTGGACTCTGGGGTTCGCATGGCATGCTTTGGAGATGGGGAGCTGTCCACTCCCCCTGGGCTTGGTTAGCACAGACCTCCCCCCCCCTGTCCCCAGCAGCCCTGTCCCCCTGTGTCGGCCGGTGGGGGGGAGCCCCTGGTGTGGCATGGATCCCCACAGTGTGTTTTGGGGTCCGCGGTGGGCCCCTGATGGGAGGCCCGGGGCTTCTCCTCCCGTGGCCACACTCACGGCCCGCTGCGTGGCCTCCAGCGCGTGGCACGGCCTCTCTGTGCCTCAGTTCTCACGCCTGTCCGGTGGGGACAGTCGCGATGCTGCACCGGCAGCCCGCCCGTCCCCCCCCTACCCCGGGGGCTGCGGCCACGGCACGGGACTCTCGCCAAGGGGCCCTGCGCGGCCAGGCTGCAGGGAGGGGTAGCCATGTCCAGGCCCTCCATACCCCGTGCGGTGGGCAGCAGAGGATGGGCTCCCTGTGGATGGGGAAACTGAGGCAGGGGAGAAGACAGGCTCCCCAGGGCCACACAACGAGGACGTCTGTGGTAGAAGCCTGGGGTCCGGCCTCGGGTGGGTTCCCCGGGGGTGGAGGGGGAGGCGAGGGAGGAGTGCGGTGCGGGGGAGCCCCGGAGGAGTGCCAGTGATCCCAGGGCCTCCACAGTGCAGAGCGACTCAGGAAATGCCGTTTTGGGGGGTCCTTGTGGGGCCTCGGTGGGTCCCCTGGGGGGCGCTCTAGAACAACATCCCCACACACACTCACACTCAGTGCGAGTGCACAGAGCTGGGCCCCCGAGTGGCGGAGACCCCGGGCTGGGCTCTGCCCCGGCCGCTGCTCCCACCAAAGTGGCCTGCGGTCAGCGTCTGCGTCCGCCATCGGCGGTTCGCGGCCCCAGTCAGCTGCTGCTTCAGGTTCTGAGAAGAAAGGGGGGAGGGGAGGAGCGCTGGGGAGGAGCGGGAGGAAAGGGATGTTTTCATGCTTCTCGCTTCATTTGCATAAGGTGAAAAACGTTTCCATGGAAACAAGCGGAGTCTGTAATTTTTGAATAACGATTTCTGTACAAAGCACAACCTGTCTTTTTTTCTTTTCCTCCAAAGGGGAATTAAGAAAGTCTCCACTCCCTTCCCCCTGCCCCCCACCCCCAGCAAAAGGCAGTCACTGGCTGGAGAGCGGCACTGCAGGGGGGGCTTCAGGCTCAAGCCGCTGCCTTCACTGGGCCTCAGTTTCCCCACTCTGGGGAATGGAGCGAATTAGGGAATGGATCTGAATGGGGGGAGGGAGATGACGCCGGCGTCGTCCCGCAGAGGGGCGGTAGGCTGGTGTGCCGCCCAGGCCTCGGTTTCCCCAGCAGGGACTGGGGTGTGTGAGGCTTGTCCAGTGCTCTTCCTAGAGGAGGTGGGTTTGTGGGCTGGGCGGGGTGGAGAAGGGTCACAACCTCCCCCTGCCCTCCCCCCACCTCGGCCCCCCTCCCCCCTGCCCCGCCCCAGGGTGGGCCTGGCTCGCTGGAGCGGAACGCTGGCCTCGCTGGGCACCTCTGCCCCCTGGTGGCTGGAGGGCACCACGCAGCCGCTCGCCCGGGGGCTCGGCTGGCCCTGGGGCCGCCTCAGGCCCAGGGGGTCTTGGGAGATGAAGACGCAGCTGGCAACAAGGCTGGAAGAGGATCCCTGAACCGAGGGCTTCCCCCCCAAAGCAATGGTCTCATGGAGGGCCCCCCAGGAGGGCAGATTCCCAGGCGGTCTGTAGGCCTGACACAGGATGGACACCAAAACCCAGGGGGCAGAAGGGATGACCACACACAGCTCCCACACACAGGGAAACTGAGGCCCCAGCTGGGGGGGGGACCCCCAGCCCTGTGGCTGCTCACCTTGGAGGCCCTGAAAGTTCCGCCCTCCTCAGGCCATCGCGGTCACGCTGCCCGTGCCACACTGGGTCACACGGAGGACGGCGGTCGGGGGCTCCAGGGCTGCTCCTTTCCTCCGCGTTCAGCTGCGGCTTGAATGACTGCGCGGGACGAGAGCTGAGCAGGAGGGGCCGTGGCCAGCCTGGCTTCCTTATAGCCACAGCAGATGAGAGCCCCGCCAAGGCCAGGAGCCAGCCCACCGAAGCCCCTTTCCCTCCACACACTTAAGAAGCAGCCGTGAGCCAGGGCAGTGGCTCACGCCTGTCATCCTAGCTACTCAGGAGGCCGGGATCTGAGGATCGAGGTTCAAAGCCAGTCTGGGCAGGAAAGTCTGTGAGACTCTTATCTCCAATGAATCACAGAAAAAGCCAGAAGTGGCGCTGTGTGGCTTAAGTGGCAGAGTGCCAGCCTTGAGCAAAAAGGAGCTCAGGGACAGCACCCAGACCTTAAGTTTGAGCCCCAGGACTGGAAAGAAAAGAAAAAGAACATGGAGCCACCCCGAGGAGCGGTAACATAACGACACACTCCTTTAAAACAAACGTCAGGCCCAGGGCCGCGCTCGGGGCCGCGCGCACTGGTGCATGGCTCAGGTCCTGAGTTTGAGCTTTGCCTAGAAACCAGAACCATCAACCGCGTCAGTCTACGTGAGGAGCACCCATGCCAGGGTGGCAGGGAGTGCCGGGAGCCAGTGGTGATCTCGGGGGGAGCAGGCTCCGGCTCTGCCCTCCAGGGGCCTCATGGTACCCCCCCAGGGGAGGTGGGGCGCCTCTCAGGCTGGATCCCCTGTGTGACTTTTAGGCCAGTGGCTGAAAGGCTCGTCTTGGGGGACCTGCACGGGTCCCAGCTCAGAGGGAGCCTGGGTCCTGTGCACGGAGGGCAGCGGAGCTGGGCCAGCTCCTGGCTGCGTGGCAGGAGCCTGGGGCCTGTTGCTTTGGGGTTCCTTGAAGGTGGATATCTGGTGCGGGGGGTGCTGGGGGAGTGCCCAAGGACAGCAATGGGGCCTTTCAGTGTCCAGGGCCTATGGCCTATGCAAAAGGCTCCCCTTCTAGGTCATTTATTCATTCAACAAACACACATGGAGTTGTATTCTGTGCTGAGCTCAGAAGTGAGTGGTTATTGGGACTGTGACTGACTTGTGGTGGAAGTGCACTTGGGGGAGAGGGAGGGGGAGGGGGTCCAGGCAGAGCAAGGGGAGCAGCTGGGAGCAGGAAGGGGTCGTAGAGAAGGTCCACTAAGCTGAGCCCTGCAGACCAGCAAGTGAGGGAAGAGGCCAGTAGCAACAGGACGCCATGTGGGGCTGTGTGGGTGCTGGGGTCTTGGGGAGCAGCTCTCTATGTCTCCAGGGAGGGACGGTGCGAGCTCAACTCAAGGAAAACTTTCCCATCCCTTCCCTTGGGGCCCTGGGGCCAAGCAGGACCCAAGTCCCTCCCAGGCAGCGCAGCAATTCTGCGAAGGGAGGCCCTGGGCAGCGAGGCCCGGGCAGCGAGGCCCTGGCCAGCCTGCCCAAAGCTCTGAGGTCTCTGCTGAAGCTAAACAGAAAGCCTGGGGCCCTCCACTGAACTTGGGGGCGGGGTGGGGCAAGGCTGCCTTCAGGGGAGATGAGGGGACACAGTAGGCAGCAGGTGGCAGTGGGTGTGGACCAGGCACTCTCCCGAAAGCCCCAACTTGGTGTGCCTGAGGGGGAGGGGGAGTAGGGGGAGGGTTCTAAGGGCTTCGGGGTCTGCTGGAGAGAAGGAGAGGTCCTCAGGAAAGAACAGTACAAGGACTCAGTTTACCTCTGTGGTCAAGTGATGAAACTGCCCAGAGCAGTGGTTTTTAGGGTACCCACGGGGCTGTACCCCGGGGCCGGGGCCGGGGCCCTCTGGGTCTCCAACCAGGACAAGTGCCAGAAGTCTATTCTGCATTGGACCTCTGTGTAAGGCTTTGGTAAAATGCCGGGCACTGATGGCTCACGCCTGTCTCAGGAGGCTGAGATCAGAGGATGGTGGTTCAAAGCCAGCCCAGGCAGGAAAGCCTGTGAGACTCTCACCTGAACCACCAGAGAACTGGAAGTGGTGCTGTGGCTCAAGGGTTGTGTCTGGGCCCAGGTGGCTTACCTGGGAAGCGTGGGGAGCCTCTGCAGGCCATGGCTGGCTTCAGGGTGACCTTTGGCCAGCTGTCCGGAAGACTGGCTCCCAAACCATCTGTGGAGACTTCCGGAGTTGGGTGGAGTGACCCTCTCCATCGACGGGCCTCGGGACAGACAGAGCAGGGTCGGATGGAACAGGGAGTCTGTGAATGACTGGACCCATCCTGTGCTTCAGGGATCCGGCGTCACGTGGTCTGGAAGCATGTCTCTTCCTGGACTTTAAGGACTGGGTGAGATGGTGAACAGCCTGGCCTGTAGAATCGATTCCTAGTGATGAGGGCCGCCATGCCAAGGCATCAGCCAGGTGCTGTGACTCCTGCCTGTAATCTTTAGCTGCCCAGGTGGCCGAGACCTGTCCTTTGAAGTCAGCCTGGGTGGGATCGTCTGAGAGATGATCATCTCCAATGAACCATCAAAATGCAGAAGCAGAGGTGTGGTTGAGAGGCAGAGCACCAGCTTCGAGTGGAAAAAAGCCAAGCAGGAGCACGGGGTCTGGAGCACGGGGTCTTGCGTGTAAGCCCCAGTACTGACACTGAACACAGGATGCAAGGCCTCGCTGGGCTGGCTCCACTCCGGAGCGCCTGGCTTGCTCCTGGCTCTGGGTGGGATTAAGAGGAGGAAAGCCCGGTGGGAAGGCGCTGGTGGCAGAGGCCGGCCTGGTGCTCAGGCCGCCTGGTCCCTAGGGCCACCTCGGCAAGCAGTCTTCCACAGCAAGCAGGGCATGGCCCACGTCGGAGGCCCGGGAGGCAAGCCACGGTGGCTGGGCTCTGCTCTGTCCACCGGGGAGCAAGTTGACCTCACGGATCCTGGGTGCTTGCTGTGTAGTGCAGAGTAAACGCCGGTGCTGGCCCTGCTGGCTATTTGTGAGTTTTTGTTTAGGGCCCGCGTCACAGCAGAAGCCATCGTGATGCTCCTCGCCTGGCAGCAGTCGCTTCGGAGGAATGCATTGTGCACGCCTAGGCCGGAGCGGGCCCTGCCTTTCCCGGGACCGTTTGCATCTTGCCCCCAGCCTTTCATCTTGGGAGGCTGTCGCGGTTTGGGCCAGCGCTGGCTGGCGGGGTGTCGTCTGAAGCACTGGGCTTCTGCACAGAGTCCAACAATCAAGGGCACTCGAGAAGGGGTGGGAGCTCCCCGCGAGGCGGCTGAGAGCTCCGGGATGCCCGTCTCCTGCCCCGGGGATGCTCTGGTTGTCCCCCTCCCAACCCTCCCCCTCCTTCCCTCCCCCCACCGCCATTAGAGTCCTGGGGGTGAAGGCGCAGTAGATTCCCTTCGTTGTCCCGCATTCAGTGAACCTCAAAGAGGAAGATGCAGGGCTTTGGGGTGAGTGTGGGGGTCTCATGGGGGGTGGACCGCAGCCTCCCCTGAGCTAGGGAACCATTTCATAATCTTTGAGGCTCAGAGTGGACTGTGGACCAGCAGAGACCCAGATTCTTCGGGCCGTACCATCTCCCCACTGTCAGATTCATTGTTTTGTGCCAGGCCCAGGGCTTGAACACAGGGCCTGGTCTCTGTCCCCGAGCTTTTGCACTCAAGGCTGGCGCTCTACCACTTGAGCCACAGCTCTCCTCTGGCTTTTTGGCGATGCACTGGTGATAAGAGTCTCCTAGTCTTTCCTGCCAGGGCTGGCTTTGAACTGAGATCCAGATTGCAGTCTCTCTTGAACAGCTAGGACTCCAGGCGTGAGCCAATGTGGTCTGGTCACCCATTCCTTTAAAAATAAAAAAACCTCCTGGACTTAATGTTGTCCAACAAGGTGTCCAGAAGTCACACAGCTGCAGCTGGAGGCCTGGCTCAGCGGCGGAGTGCGTGCTGAGCAAGAGCAAGGCCCCGACTTCTATCCCTAGCACCCCCCAAAACAAACCAACCCTATCCTCACTTTCTATTAGAAAGGCTCAGCTATACTCTCTGTGAAAGCCTGGAGCTCATTGGAAGGCAGGGCCGGGCGTTGCAGCTGCCCTCGGCATGCCTACGCCAGCAACTGCGCGGTGCCAACAGCAAGCGGAGCCGTAGGAGGCCAACACTGGGACCGGGCTCAGGGGACCCAAGTGTGGAGTCGTGGGGAAGTTTATCCGTGCGACACAGGAAGTGGCTGCAGTGACGGCTTTGGCCTAGTGGGGGAGTCTTTTTAGGAGTACACACAAGAAACTTCCCTCCCTGCCTGGGACCCGCTGGCCCCAGAGCCATCCATCAAACCTCGTGAGGAGTGGAGGCCCAAGGCAGCACTGGCCCAACCCTCTGAGGAGTCCAGCCTTCCACAGCCTCTCCATTCATTCATCTGCCCCTCAATCATGATGCTATGTGGTAGGAGCTGCTAGTGTCCTCATTTCACACATGGGAAACTGAGGCACAGAACCCTAAGTAACTTGCTCTGGGTCAGAACAGCCCTGGTGGGGCGAATTTACCCATTCCAGCCACCAGGGGCACGTGGGCAACAACCTAGACCCTGGACCGGTGCAGCCCTGCCGACAGGAAAACCACGGGACCCCCGACTTGGCCCACCCCAAGTACTAGCGTCCCCACCCTGAATCACATAAAGTTGATGGATGAGAATTTACACCCCGGTAATGTGCTGGACTGGAAATCCAGCACACCGTGTGCAGCTGTGGTGACGGTATTGGATGTGGAGGTCCTAGAACCTAGAAACTTAACATCAAAGAACTCGCCTGGGGTAATGCAATCCGTTCACCTGGTTGGCAACCCCCAGGGTGGTGGGCAGAGGAGGCAGGTGGAGGAGGGTCGCAAGGCAGTGGCTGTGATTGATTGGTAATGTCTGCCAGGAGCGAGGATGAGGTTTCTGGGCAGGGCTGTGCGTCTTGTACATGCAGGAGCTTTGGGCTTGCACCCTGGGGCTGGGTGCTGGTCCTGACATTTGTTTGTTTGTTTTTTACTCAGGGATAGCATTCTACCACTTGAGCCACACTTCCACTTTTGGCTTATTTTCCCCTCCCCAGTTGTAGGACTTGAACTTAGAGCCTGGGCGGTGCTGTTCCTGCTCTTTTTCTGCTTAAGGCTGGTGCTCTACCACTTGAGCCACAGGGCCACTTCTGGTTTTCTGGTGGTTCGTTGGAGATAAGCGTCTCACGGGCTTTTCTGCCCAGGCAGGCTTCGAACTCTGACTCTCAGCTCTTACCTCCTTGTAGCTGGGCTGTCAGTTGTGAGCTAGGCATGTGCCGTTGCACTCACGGTTTTTGCTGTCTGTGCCGAGCCTTGGTTCTGAGTTCAGAGCCCTGGCAGCCCCGGTTGTCTGGCTGGGCACATCTACATGAAGCCACTTTAATTCTGTGAGCCTCAGTTTCCCAAAGTGGAAATTATGTGTATGCCTGCCTACTTGGGAGCACTGCTGGATGATCCAGCTGTGGCCTGCAGTGGTGGTGATGGGGGGGACAGACAGAAGTTTGCACCCTCTCCCCTCCACTCCGTGTCCCCACACGCGCTCCTGCCCAGCCCCCACTCTGGAGGAAGATGGGCAGCAACTTGTTGCGCAGCACCGGCGGTTTCACTGTGAGGTCAGGGCCGACTGGGGGCCCCCCTTCTTGTGCCCGCGCCTCCCCACCCTTCCACAAGGCTGGTGTGGCTTCGTGAAGCCTTTCACGGGTCTCTGTGGATGGCGAGGCCCCGTGGACCACTGGCTGTCCTCTGGCAGATGCTCACCGGCCCCCCAGTGAGCTAGCACCCCTCCCCCACCGCCCCCCAGTGAGCTAGCACCCCTCCCCCCACCGGCCCCCTGCGTCTTTGGGGGGGGTGGAGGGAGGAAGGGGCCTCCGGTAACATCTGGCCAAGAACTCACAGTCAACAGCGAACGCGCCAGCGAGGTAGAGACTCCAATTAGGAGACCATGGAAATGTCTCTGCATCCGGCAGGGGGGGGGGGGGGGTAGGAGGAGGGGGGGAAGGGGGGGAAGCGATTCTCCGGTGGACAGAGTTTAATGAGAATGTTTTATGCCAGACGCGTTGCTGACCCTGACACGTCTTCCTCCTCTCGCTGGAGATGACATGAACCCATCACCAGCACGATGGCGCCGAGCGCACGCAGACAGAGCGGCTGGGGGAGGGGCGGCCCACGGGGGAGGGGAGCCAGGAGCGACTGGGCCTCGAGCAGTCTGGGGGGCAGGGGGCGTCAGGAAACAACACCCCGTGCCCGTCCCGGGGCCTCTCCATCTCCCCCGCCCCCGGGCACGGCTGGCACAGGTGTGGCGTGTGTGGTGGTGGCAGTCCTGAGCACGCACACCCAGGGCCTCCAGTGCGGTGCGGGGCGGGGGGGAGGGAGCGAGGGGGGGGACCGTACAGGGCCTCCCATGTCTGTGTCGGTCCCGGGCTTGCGCTCAGGGCTTTGCGTGCTCCCTTAGCGGTTCCGCGTGAGCCACGGCTCTGCTTCCAGCTTTCTCCTGGTTTATTAGACATGAGAGAAGAGTCTCACGGACACTCCTGCCCTGCTGGCTTTGAACCTCCATCCTCAGACCTCAGCCTCCTGAGTCCCTGGGAGGCAGGTGTGGGCCACCCGTGCCTGGAGACGTGGGGTCCCCTATCCCCAAGGTTGAGAGGTCAGGCTCGGGAAGGGACCCTGCTGCAGGACTTGGGAATGACGATGCCAGGGTCAGGGGTCACAGGGTCAGGGGTCAGGGGACCCTGGGTGTGGAGCTTCCTTCTTCAGAAGGGCATTAGTGGTGTGCACACAGCCTCATTTCCCATGCACCGCCCCCCTCCCCCCCATCCCCTGCCCTTCAGCTAGGGGGAAGCCAGGCCAGTCCCATGGCCCAGGGAGGAGTGTGCTGCCCTCACCTCCCCCCCAACCCCCCCACCCCCGTCCAGGGCCCAGCCGGTGCCCCTCGCGCCCCACACGGGCTGTGTCTTCTGTCTCTCTTGCTTTTAAATGTTTGTCCGTCGTGTGGCCTGAACTCTGGGCCTGGGCGCTGTCCCTCAGCTCTTCAGCTCAAGGCGAGCGCTCTACCACTTGAGCCACAGCACCACTTCTGGTTTTCTAAGTGGTTTACTGGAGATAAGAGTTTCATGCACTTTCCTGCCCAGGCTGGCTTTGAACTGCGATCCTCAGATCTCAGCCTCCTGAGTAGTTAGGATTACAGGCAAGCGCCACGGCGCTTGGCTGCCTTCCTTGGCTGCCTTCGGTCTCTTTAATGAAATCACAGGGCCTGACTTCCAGGTAGAGCGCAGCAGCCGTCCATGAGGACTTGGCGGAAGGATGGCTCCTAGGGTCATTCCGGCTGCTGCCCTCTGTCCTTGATGAAGGCAGGAGGAGCGGGGGACCAGGACCCCACAGCACCCCATTTTGAATACCTGCCACCATGGGCTTAGCTATGGTGCTGCTGTCAAAGCACAGTCTGAGCTGGGCACCGGTACTCACGCCTGTAATCCCAGATGCTCAGGGGCTGCGATCTGAGGACTGTGGTTTGAAGCCAGCCTGGGTAGGAAAGTCTGTGAGACTCTTATCTCCAGTTACACAGCAAAAATCCAGGAGTGGCGTTGTGGCCCACGTGGTAGAGAGCCAGCCTTGAGCAGAACAGCTTGGGGACAAGGGGGAATGAGCTTGGATCTGTAGCTCAAGCCCCAGGACAGGCACCAAAACAAAACAAACAACAAAAGCTCAGTGTGGTGCAGGGCTGGGGGAGGGAGGGCTCCCATGAGGGCCTGGGGCACCTGTTCCACTTCTAGAACTCTCTCCCAGACACTCCAGTCTTCTGTCTCAAGCCAGATTGGAGCGCGGCCTCTGGATGCGGCCTTCCGTTGACTTGGAATCCAGGTCTGGGCTCATCTGCAGCAGCTCTGCCCGCTGCAGGGGGACGGCGGGCCAGGCCCTCCACGGCCTCCCGGGGAGGGGGGGCGCAGCATGGGCAGAGCTGCCAGGGCCCCCCACCACGCCGGGCCAAGCCCCGTTGCGCATGCCTACAGCCCAGGGGTAAACCGCTTTCCTTATGCAAGGGAGACAGGAAGCGTGTGCGGTAGAGACAAAGCTCTTTCATTACTTCTTTCCAGCCTAACCTGGGCGAGAGCGGGTGAGAGCTGCCAGCGCGGGGAGAGCCAGAAATGAAAGCTGGCTTCATCTCAGCATCTGCGAGGTGGGGTGATGGGGGGGACCCCTCAAACCCGGTCCCCGGCTCGTTCACCCAAAGGCAGCCACTCCTGGTGAGCACGGCTGCTTCCTACCTCTGCGCCCCGTTTTCCTGAGTTTCTCCTTTAAAACTGGGATCCACCTGGGCAGCCGATTCCTGGCCAGGCCAGCCTTGTGCGTGCTCCCCTCCGCCCCCCCCCCCCCCAGGGCTCTGGTGACAGCCACGTGACAGCAACCAAGACAGCGACCAAGACAGGGCAGCCATGCCGGCGCCTGTGGCTCACCCCTGCCTGTTGTCCCAGCTGCTCAGGAGATCTGAGGATCGTGGTTCGAAGCCAGCCCTGGCAGGGAAGTCTGTGAGACCTATCTCCAATGAACCACCAGAAAACCAGAAGTGGTGCCACGGCTCAAGCGGTACAGCGCTCGCCTTGAGCTGAAGAGCTGAGACCCAGAGTTCAAGCCCCACAACCGAGAAAATACAGAACAAAAGAGCGTCAGCGCTGTGAGACCGAGGTGCTGGGGTGGCACGGGTCACCCAGCCAGCCAGGAGGCAGAGGCCAGGGGCACGGAGACCAAAGGCCCTGCGGCTCCTGCCGTATGTGTGTGTGTGTATGTGTGTATGTGTGCATGTGTGCATGTGTGTGTATGTGTGTGTGCCTGTGTGTATGTGCATGTGCTTGTGCGTATGTGTGCGTATGTGTATGTGGTATATGTGTATATGTGCATGTGTATATATGTATGTGTATGTATGTGTGTGCATGTGTATGTGTGTATATGTGTGTGTGAGTGCATGTGTATGTATGTGTGTGCATGTGTGTGCATGCGTGTATGTGTGTATATGTGTGTGTGTGCATGTGTGTGTGTGTGTATGTGTGTGCATGTATGCGTGTGGCCATTCTACCAGATCCTCACTATGGGGCGTGGGAGGGGGTGTTGTTGGCCCTGCCTGGCAGGAGTTCAGGGCTGGGGGCCATGTGCACTTAGTGGCTCTGTGTGTGGCTGTGGCTGGTGTGGGAGCCCCGCCCTCCCCCGACTCCCCCCTCCCCCCCACCCCCCCACCCCCAGTTTCAGGGCCGTTTTCTGAGATGAAAGAGAAATGGGGTGAGGACGGTGCCCCGGCAGGAAGACGGGCTCAGCCGCAGGCTGGCCTGGCGTAAGTCCGTGGGGAGGGGTGGCCGGGAGCCCCGTCTGTCCCTCAGTGGGGTCCTGGCCATGTCCGGGGGGCGGGGGGCTGGAGGACCCCACAGCCGCAGCAGAAGGAGGCTTGGGCGGGGGACTTGTCTGAGAGCCCGAGAAACCCAATGGCTGGTGGTGGCTGGGGGGGGGGATGCTGGGTGTGCCTGGCTGTGAGTGCACCCCCATGTCTGTCTCTGATCACTGCGTGCATCTGGAGCCTCAGTGCGGAGGGGCTGAGGCCGTGTGCAGAGACTCAGGGCCATGTACAGAGACCCAGGGTCATGTGCAGAGACTTGGGGCCATGTACAGAGACCCAAGGCCGTGTGCAAAGACCCGGGGCTGTGTGCGGAGACTCGGGGCTGTGTGCAGAGCCTCGGGGCCGTGTGCAGAGGCCCAGGCTGGGCAAGGGCAGCAGGCAGGCGTTGGGTGCGTTTTAAAATGCAGGACTGTAATCAGCAATGTTGATGGTGTTTGCTTTTCTTTAGTGTTGTCTTGTTGTTGTGTGTGGTTTTTTTCCCCTCCTTCCCTGGTCATAAAAGGAATCTGTCCACCCCGCCGCCGTAGGAGGCAACGTCTGAACACAAAGGAAAACGCAAGCCGTCCAGTCCCCCCCCTCTGCCCCCCGACAGGGGCCGGCGTCTCGAGGGGGGCTTGCCCCACCCCCCCACTGGGGCATGCGCTGCGCTCTGTGGAGCTGTGCTCTGTGAGTCCACCATGGAGCTGATTTGTTGTCTCGTGTGTATTTTGTGAAGTCACAGGCGTCCGAGAGTGAGGGGGGCTGGGGAGGGGTGCTCACGGGGAGGAGGGCGGGCTCGGGAGGGGTGCTCGCAGGGAGGGCGGACCGGGAAGCCAGTAGCTCTGGTCTGCAGATTCCCCTTCACCCCTCTCCCTCAGCACTGCTGTTGACCCAGGCCTGGGCCTGGCTGGCGGAGCCCGCGGGGTGGATGTGGGGCAGGCGGGGCGGGCAGAGCCTCATCCCCTGACTTGTCCATCTGGCCTGGGAGGCGGACAGTGGCGGAGGTTCTCTGGGGCTTCTGGGGCACCACAGTGCTGGGAAGGCATACGTTTGCAAGGGTGTCAGGAAAGCGACAGAGGGTGCATCTGCGTAAAGATGGAGTGGAGGAGGAGCAGGAGGAAGAGGAGGAGCAGGAGGAACAGGAGGAGGAGGAGGAGAGGGGGAGGAAGAAGAGGAGGAGGGTGAGGAGAAGCAGGAGGAGGAGGAGAAGAGGAGAAGTGGAGGAGATGAGGAAGAGAGGAGAAGAGGAGGAAGGGGAGGAGGAGGAGGAGAAGGAGGAAGAGGGGAGGAGGGAAGGAGGAGGAGGAGGAGGAAGAGGGGAGAAGGAGGCCACAGAGAGGGACCCATGTTTGGAAAGGCAGCTGGTCTGTGGTCTGGGCATCCTCCTCTTTCCTCTCCCGGCCGCTGCCCACTTGTCCGCGGGCCTGAGGCCACTTCCTTCAGGAAGCCGTCTGGGATTTCTCCAGCTGAGTCAGCTTCCCCCCAGCAGTGGACGGAGCTTCCATCCCAGACACCGAATCATGCGATCCTTCATCCATTCACAGGGACAACATACACTTACACACGTGCCCACACATACACACACGCACATGCACGTGCACACACGTATGAACACACACTGCCGCTCCATGGCTGTCCCCAGGCCAGAGCTGCAGGCGGGCAGTCCCAGCGGCGGCGGGGTTGCAGTTGGCATCGGCATCCACAGGTCCTGACAGTCCAGTGCAGATGGGGACACTGAGGCAGTGGTCCCCCGGCCCCGCCTCCCCCCTTGTCTTTCTGCTGCTTGGGTTCAGAATCCCCAGCGCAGGGAGGGCTGGCACCGGTCTGCGTCTCGCATCTGTCTCTTTCCTGGTGACCTTTCCGAGTAATTAAAAGGCAGCTATTCCAGGAACAGAGGCGGCCGGAAGCAGAGGCGCTGCTGCGGAGGACGTGCGTGGAAATTCATTGTCTGGAGCGGGGCTGGTGCCGAGGCCGCGGCCCGGCTGGCCTCTGCTTCCGGGACGGAGACCCCGGCCCGGCACAGGCTGCGGCCCGCGGGGGCCGGCCCTGTCCTCACACTTCCTCCTTCCAGCCGGGGCCGCGTGGGTAGAGACCCAGATGCCCACCCAGGCCCGTGTCTCCCACGCACAGACCCCGCGCGCCCCCACCCCCACCCCAGGACGGTGCCCCCCAGTCCCCCCCACCCCTGCAGAAACACAGGCCGCTCCTCACTTGCACGCCGCTGTTGCGTGCTGTGCTGTCTGGTGCTCGCCTTTCTCCCCGGGTGTGTGTGTGTGTGGGGGGGAGACACCTGGATGGTGGACCTAGGAACAGCACCCCCCCCAAAGGTGCCTGGGGCTTCCAGAGCCCCAGAGGCTTCTCCTTGGCTCTTGGCAGCTGATGCACGCCGGTGGGGACCCAGTCCCCCACACCCGGAGAACGGCGATGTAGCCGCTTCGTCAGGCCCGACGCCCCTGAGGTCACCCCTCTCCACGGTGGCATTCCACCCTGCCGTCCGCACCAGCGACAGCGGTGAAGTTCGCAGGCCCCGTCTGAGGAGTCTTTGAGGTGTGTGGTCCTCACGACCCCCAAGGCCCTCCGCTAAGTCCCTCCTTCCTCAGCACCCATCCGGGCTCCCGGGACTGGCGGGGAACCCCAGGACC
Organism: Dipodomys ordii; assembly: GCF_000151885.1. Classification (NCBI taxonomy): domain Eukaryota; kingdom Metazoa; phylum Chordata; class Mammalia; order Rodentia; family Heteromyidae; genus Dipodomys; species Dipodomys ordii. The sequence continues at coordinate 3,691,847 of NW_012267218.1, read as the reverse complement.
CCACCCAACAACTTGCTCCTCTCCAATGCTGGAGAGCTCACCACCCATCCCCGAGCCTGCGCCTCAGTAGAGAAGCTTCTAGAACCAAGCCTGGGCCTGCTGCCTCTGTGTGTGTGTGTGTGTGTGTGTGTGTGTGTGTGTGTGTGTGTGACCACAACCTTCTTCCCTCCCAAATCAGGGCTTTTCTTCCCAGAAAAAGCAATCTGATGCTGATCCTCCTCTCCCCAGACGTGAGCACAGGGCTGCTTCTCTGTTCACAGAGCCCTCCGACATCACTGTCCCTCCCTCCCTTCCTCCCTCCCTCCTTTCATTGTGTCTGTCCTGGGGCTTGAACTCAGGGCCCGAGTGCTGTCCCTGAGCACTTTTGCTCAAGCATTCTACCCCTCGAGCCACAGCTCCGCTCCTGTTTTTGTTGTTGTTGTTTTTTTTCTAATGATTAATTGGAGATAAGAGTTTCGCAGGCTTTCCTATCCAGGCTGGCTTCGAACTATGATCTTCGGAGGTCAGCCTCCTGACTAGTTAGGATTACAAGGGTAAGCCACCAGCGTCCCGCTTTGCTTTAAATGTTTATTTTTCTCCTGATGTACGCACCCCATGGTTGCATCTACATAGAGAGGCGCCGTTCTCTCTGCTGGTCATTGTGGATGAAGCGGCAGTATGTAACACAAGAAGTTGGGGAAACTGAGGCTCCGAGTTATACAATACATGAGCAGTAGGGATCAGAAGAACTCGCTGTCTACTCTGCAGCTGCTCCCCCCAGCCCAAGGGGGAGGGGGCCCCTTCCCGTCCCCCTCCACGCTTCCTGAGACCAACCGGCCTCACCAGCAGGGGGAGGGGGCAGGCCCACGGCCTCAGATGGTCTTGATTACTGGTGGAGGGGTGTGGGAGCGGGGGGCCCTGGCCTCCCCGGGCCCTCACAGCTGACCTCACCGCTCTGCGAAGGCTCCACTGTCCCTGGCTGCATTCCTTTCTGCTGAGAAAACTCCTGCCTGCCGCAGCTCTTCCAGAAAGCTCTGTGGCGGAGCGGCCAGGATGTTGCTCAAGATGTGTTCACCTGCCACCAAGCGAGGGGGTTGTCCCCTCCCCCTCGGGGGTCCTGGAGGTGACAATCATGCCCCCCCCACACACACACTGTGGTCTGTGTAAGGACCCACCCAGAGGGAGAGCTCGAGGGCTCTCTGGGCATCGCCGTCTTGAGCCACAGGTCTGGGATTCGAACCTGCCTCCCACAGCCCAGGGCTGCTCTTTGTGGTCAGAGTCATGCTGTCTGGGAGGCTCGTGGGATCCTGGCCCTGCGGGGCTTCCCCACCCACCTGCTGCAGCCGTGGCTCGCGAGCACTCCCCCGCGCCCACACCGGCCGGCCGTAGCCGGCCCGCATCCCGTGACTTCCCACAAAGGAATCATTTCCACAAACCTCCAGACTCGTAAGAAATAAAAAAAAAGATGTGAACGATGGCCGGAACAAACTTGGCCGGGAGCCCTGTGGGACGCGGGAGCCAGAGGCGGGTGCGGGCCAGGGGACGGAGGCAGCCTCCTGCCGGCCCTCAGCCTCGGCCTTGTCACCCCGCGGCCCAGCCACGGCCCCCGGGCTCTGCCAATAAGAGCTCTCCTCTCTCCTCCCACGGGGGACACGAAGGGGCCTCGGCGCCCCCATCTTGCCTCACTCTGCCGTCCTGAGGCGGAGCGCCGGCCTTTGCACGACGTGCTGTCCCGTGCCAAATGTCCTTCCCAGGCTGCTGTCATCTGCCAGGAGGACGATGACCCTCCCGGTCCCAGAGGGCTGATGGGGGGGGGGTGAAGGGATCCGTGTCACCTGCTCTGCTCTGCCAGGCTCTCAGGGGAGGTGGCATCTGACCCTGCATCCTGGTGTGACTTTGTCAAATGGGAGCGCTGGGGGTCAGTCCAAAGGGATGCAAAGAGCCCCCAGCCCTCTAGTTGGAGGCCGGAGGGGCTGGTGCTGTGAACCCCAGGGAGGAGGTGAGGGAAGCAGGCAGGGTAGGTTCTATGTTCCCCACAGCGGGGGGTAAGGAGGCAGAGGTGGAGGCCAGGGAGCACATCCAAGGAGGCACCCGCCGTTTCCCGTCTCCTTGCTTTCCTCCACCCGCTGCAGGTGCCAAGAGCTGACCCTTTGGTGAGGGTGCCCGGGGCCTGAGAAAGGTGTCCCCAGCCTGCCCGCAGAAGGGCGGAGGTAGGGGCTGGGGGGGTGCTCCTAATGGTCTCCCACCAGCCCGGGCTGGAGAGAGGAGACAATGACGTGAGCTGCCAGCCCCAGGCAGGCAGCTCGGCCTCCCTGATGCCATACTCCACAGACCCCGCCGCCTCGCCGCTGGACTTCGCCGCTCGGCTGACACCAGCTAGAGAACAAGCCGGTCAGGAGATGGAATTAATTTCCTAAAATTGAATGTCATGTGGAAAAGTCACCGCAGGATTCCTAGCCTGAGGAGGAAGGAGAAATGGCCATTTGGTCCTGGCTGTCTAGCGGCCTGTGGCAGCTTGTCACTTTTCGTTTGAGTTTGGGGTAGAACCGTAGGAAATGGCCATCTTCCCAGAGCAGAAATGGTCGCCTGTAGCTAGGTTCTCCCAGATGACTGCCCAGAGAAACAACGATCAAAGACTGTGCCAGGGAAAAACCAAAAGAAATCCCTGCTGTTTTCTGGGGAACTGGCATCTCTGAGATGCACACAGGATCACCTCACAGCAAGAAGTTAGAAAAACTCTTAAGTGTGTGTGTGTGTGTGTGTGTGCACGTGTGTGTGTGTGTGTGTGTATGTGTGCACGCACACACACACTGGGACTGGAACCCAGGGCCTAAGTGCTGTCTCCTGAGCTTTTGTGCTCACTTAAGCTAGTCCTCTACCATTTGAGCCACAGCTCCACCTCTGGCTTTTCGGTGGTTCATTGGCGATCAGGGTCTCAGGGACTTTCCTGCCTGGGCTGGCTTTGAACTGTGATCCACAGATCTCAGCCTCCTGAGTAGCTAGATGACAGGCGTGAGCCACCGGTTCCTAGCCATGACCAACACCCAGTGCCAATGAAGCCCTTGTCATAAACCCTGGGAGAAACTTGAAAACAGCGGCCTCAGCGAAAGGCCACTGTGGGCGAAGCAGAGCGGATGCAGAGCGGCGCAGGTCAATATGTTCAATCAAACCATCTGCACCTTGGAGACAGATAAGGGAGGAGCATACATTTGTTGGGTGCCGGGGGGGGGCTCCAGGGACCCCGGGCCATGGAGGAGCCCCTTGAGATCACGGCCGCCACAGGATGAGAGCTATTTGAGCATTGATCCAGAACCTTCCACAGGTCAGCCACGAGGCGGGGGGGGGAGGGGGGGAACATGGGGGGAGGGCGTTCTTGCGGGGTGCCTGGCTGGCAAGCTGTACTCGGCTGCGTCAGTCGATGTACCTGCTCGGCTTGAAATGGCAGGGCTGAGCCTGGCGCGGGGCGCGTCCGTGTTAGAGAAACCCAAACCCAGACTCGGCTAATGAAACATGACAGGCTAAAGTGACAGAGAACAAATCGGGTCACGCCTCCGCCGGCGGTGGGTAGGAGGCAGGCGGCGGGGAGCGCAGGCCCTGGGTGGAGCCGAGTCCTGGGAGCCTCTTCCTCCACCAAATTGGCTTCAACACTTAATACCCTTAACTCCCCCCCCCCCTTAAAGGTAAAAAGAAGGCTGCATGCAGTCTGTGCCCAGACTCGCGGGGCAAACTCACAGTGTCCACCTCCCAGGTGTCCTCTGACCCCCCCTGCCCTCCCAGGCCCCCCCGTGGTGGCTGAACCTCATGTCTGAGCCTAAACCTCATTGCCAGCGTTGTCAGAACTGGGAATCTGGGGGAGGGAAGGAGGGGGGTGCTTGAGTGTATCCCAACTTGTTCCCCAACATAGGGCTGTCTACCACACACACACACACACACACACACACACACACTAGGCCTTCCTAAGCATGGGGGGGGTCTGGTGTGGATGGCCCCCACACCCCTAGGACAGGTCCTGGGTCTCAGGACCCCTCTGTCCCTGGGTATCTGGGGCTGGCCACGGTCCTGGGTCCCCCTCACAAAGGGGGACTGAAGCCAGGTCGTGCCTCTGACTCTTCCTCTGAACTGGACACACACTTGGTCATCCATTCTATGCAGGAACCAACTGCCTGGCCCTTCCAGAATCTTCTGTGAGCCCAGGACAAAGCACATGGCAGACATCAGGCGGGACGCTTCTGTCCTTCCTTCCCTCCTTCCCCTCCCCAGGCAGGTGAAGAGATGTCCCAGTGGTCCTCCATGTGACCTTCAACCTGGCCAGCTCCAGGAAGTCCCTCCCTAGGATGCCATCTTGGCTCCAGGGACCCTGTGCAGGCCCCAGCCCTGTGACACCCAGAGACCAGCTGGCCTCTCCCTGTGGCTTACGCCGAACTGTCACCGTGGGGCCGTGTGTCCCCAGCCGGCTGCTCATCTGTCCCCACAGCCACCGAGGCTGGCTTCTCCTCGTGAGGAGGCTCCTCCCCTCGCAGACCCCTCCACGAGCTCGGGACGCAGGCATGGACAGCCAGGGCCGGCCTGGGCCTCCTCCTGGCCCTGCCGCCCTCCCTGGCCACCCCTGAGCCGCCCGACCCCACCCCTGCGCCAGTCTATGTGGGCCTCAGTTCAGAGCACGCGGTGGTGGAGGACTGAGGGCTGGCTAGCTGTGAACACATGAATGCGTGCGTGAATGAATGAATGTGAACACGAGGGCTTCCAGGGGCCTCCGTAGGACGTGGAAGCAGCGCGAGGGGCTTGCTCCGCTCTTCCTCTCCGCGGACAGCCTCCTCTCCCAGGCCTCTGAGGCCGTGGCCCTGGGCCTCTCTCTTCTCTGCCGTCAGCCTGGGTGTCTGGACATGATGTCCTGGCCGCGGGGCCCCTGATCTCAGGCTGGGGGGTGGGGGGGATGAATCAGCCGGTGGCTGGAGGAGCCGAGCTGGTGAGCTGTGCCGGCGAGGGAACTGCGGGCCTGCACTTCCTGTGTTTGCGGGGCTGGGGGGGGTGGAGGGGGCGAGCTGCTGCCAGCCCCCGCGGGGGCCCCTCAGCCCGCCGGCCTCATCTGTATTCTCCGCAGAGCGAGCACTGGCGGAGCGGTGACTCACGCCGGCTGACTAATTTGAAAGTAAGCTGCTTCTGTGGCTAGTCCGAAGGTTCAGTGAATCTTAACAACCAAGCAGTGGAGATCTGGCTCTTCCTTCTAGACTTTTCCTTCTGTGTCTGTGGAGGTGGGGTGGGGGGGGGAGGAGGGGGCCCTACCTCTGTGTAGGGTCATGAGTCTACCTGAGCAATGGTAGGTAAATGGAGACTTGGAAACTCAGGGCTGTTTGACCTCAGCCCTCCCTCCCCCCCAGACAGATGTGTCAACAGCCTGGTGAGGAGGGACCCCAGAGGAGGGACCCCAGGACCAGAGCTGCGCTTCTTAGAGCTGGGGTGGGGCCTGGCATTGTCCATCACTCTAATACTGTTCTTCCTCCACCCCCTCGAGCAGTTGTCTGAGGACAGAGGGGTGCAGCCCCCCTCCTTCCCCGATGCTGGGACCTTCCTGTGTTACAGGCAGCTTCTCCCCCTTATTTTGCACACAGGAGGCCCAGAGATGTTAAGTCATTCATCAACAGTCACACAGCTGCTGTGCATAGAAGGTTGGATGTACCACTGGACTGCAGATCTTCTTTTTTTTTTTGCTAGTTAATGAATTGGAGATTTTGCTGGACTTTGCTGCCCAGGCTGGCTTTGAACCGTGGTCCTCAGATCTCAGCCTCCTGAGTGGCTGGGAGTGCAGGCGTGAGTCTGTACAAGCATGCATGGTGCCTAGCCGTTCTTCGGTGTTAAACTCAGGGTCTGCTGCAGCCGCTTGACCACTTGAGCCATCGCCCAGCCCTTGGCTAGATCCTTCGCCACCAGAAGAACAGGCAGGGATGCCCCCCCCCCACCGGCCGTGGCCCCAGCACCACCGTCACCTCTGTCTGGGTAGCTGCTCAGGGAAGGGACTGCCGGGAGCTTCCGTCCACCTTGGATCGCCTGGCCCAGGGGCTCCTGGCTGAGAGCCCTAGAGCCTGAAAGGAGAGTTGCTTTGAAAGGAGAGTTCAGCAACCTGTGCCTCGGTTTCCTCCCCCTAATGACAGCAGGTGCTGAGGTGACCCTGATCGAGCTCTTCCACACTCCCACCCATTTCTCCAGCTTTGGAGGGTGACGGCTGCCCACTTCTCTTTGTCTTCCGTGCTGTGTGTTTTGGGGGAAGTGGCTCTGCCTCTCTGAGACTCGACCCTTTCCTCCGGAAAGCGCTGATAAGGAAGATCTCTGTTTTCCAGGGAGCCTGGGAGGTAGGATGAGGCAGCTCATAGAAGACGCCTGGCAGAAGGCCTGGCACCTTTAGCGTGCCCATCAGAGCTGGCTGTGATGATTCCACAGTGGCTTCATTGGCAGGGGCACCCCGCCTGGGCGGGCGTGCTGGCTTTGTGGTGCCAGGCTCTGCAGCCTTCTCAGCTTCTGCAGGAAGTTGGGTCTGTCTGGCAAACAGACAGCGGGCAGAAAAATGGAAAATCACCGTCCAAGAAGTGCATTCACTCCCGGAGGCCCTTCGCTCCCGCCTCGGAGCAGGAGCCAGAGATAACATCTCCCCAAATCGGTTTAGTGAGTGAACGCGTGGAGATAGCGGGGAGCCTGTGAGTTCTTCATATCCTGCTCGGCGTGCCAGGAGAATAAATGGGGGACAGAGGCGAGACAGCCCCACTGCAAACACTCGGCCTGGTCCCTGGGCCATCTGTCAGCCTGTGTGTCAGGCAGCGTCTCTGGTCCTGGGCTTGGGGAATAGGGTCACTGTAGGGATGGCGTCAAATGCTTCCTTTCAAAACACAGATCCGCTCAGCATTCATTAACTCAGACAACACCAGGGCAAGCACTCAATTCCTTCCACTGGGCAATCAGGGGCCCCTCCCAGGGCTCTTCTTTAGGGTTGGGGAAACTCATAAATGTCTCTCGGGCATGGGGTCAGCAGTGTGGTTGCGATGTTCTGTGGCCCGCTCCAAGCTGATGATGTCCTCACGGGCCATGACCTCCAGCCGGAGCCCAGGGATCTCTACCGCGCCTGGCTGGGTGGGCGCCGGGCTGGGGCCGGGGTGCAGAGGCTCTGCTGTCAGGGAGGGAGCCACAGGTCGTGGTGGACACAGGGACAGGCGTCTGGGGTCCCTGCTGGTGATCTCACCGGCTCCTCGCTGTAAATTCCACTCCCTGACTGCGGCATTGTGAATTTATGTCTGCAGCCAGGACCTCATCCTTGAGCCGGACCGTTCCATCCCCTTCCAGTGTGGCTGCAGAGTTGTCTCGTGGGCGTCTGCCATCATGTGCCGTGCTCAGGATGGAGCTTTTGACCTTCTTGGTGCCCAGCTCCATCTTGGAGTCCTGCGACAGCCGGGCTGTCTTGGTGAGTCCTTGCTTTCCTGAGACCCGCCTTCTCAGATGAACCCTCTTCTAGTCTCCGTGGAATGACTGCAGAGAGCCTTCCTGCTCCCTGCTTCCCTCCACGCCCCTTCCCCCTCTCTTACCCAGCAACTGCAGGAATCTGGGGTGTATGTGACCCACCCAAGCCCTGCTCTGTCCAGAGAACCAAGATCCCACTTAGTCAAATGCAAGTCTACAGAAATCCCCCACAGCCCTGGTGACTCCAGCTCCTTCACCTTACCGCCACCATCCACCACCTTCCTCCCCCCACACCAAGGCCAGCCTCTGCCCCAGGACTTTTGCATTTGCCGGTCTCCTGTCTGGATGCCAACAGGAGTGCAGGTCTGTACTCAGAAGATAAGCCTTCCTGGTGCCCTGGTCTGAGGCCGTGCCTCCCGCGTCATCCTGGCCACTCACACGGCAGCCGGCCGCTGCGTTGGCTGTCTGTCCCCACAAGCAGTGTCCGCGTTAGTCAGCTCCCGAGAGTGGCAAATGCCTAGGAAGCTTTCAAGGAGGAAAGGCTGGCTTTTACATCTCACATTTTCAGAGGTCCGGTCCATGGTCAACTGGCTCCATTGTTCTGGGGCCGGTGCTGGCCAACATCATGGCGGAAGCCCGTGGTGGCGCAGAGTTTCTCACCTCATGGAGGCCGGGAAGCAGAGGGAGGAAGGGACCAGGGACGAGGCAGAGCCCCCAGGGCGAGAGTCCACCGGCTCCCACCAACCCATCCATTGACAAACCTGCTGTCAGTGGATGAAGGCAGAGCCCTTAGCATCCGATTAGTTCCCAGGGCCCCGACCCTGCAGCCCTGGGACCCAGCCTTCCACCCATGGGCCTTTGGGGAACATTCTAGAGCCAGGCCTGACCGTGCACAGTGGGGGGTTTGTCTGATGCCCAGGCTTTGACTGGCATGTGATGGTAGTCAGGACACAGCTAAGCCCCTGGAACTCCCCGTACTGACACTCTCGCCGCTTCTTATTTATCTGACGGCTCCCTAATACCTCAAGGAACGAATGGGCATAAAGAACATAAATGCCTGCCTTGGCGGTGCTGACTCCGTCCCTGAGCCCAGAGGTGACCACAACATCTCGGAGGATGCCCTGGTTCCAAAACTTGCCTTTTGTTTTTTATTTGTTATTCCAGGCGTTTTCCAGGCGGATCTTGAACCCTCATCTCTGCATCTTCTCTCCAAACCAAACACGCACGGCGCTGGCAGCAGGCGAGCCCCGGCCGAGCCGTGCCTGGCTCCGCCCCAGCGCAGGTCATTTCCCATCTGTGCAGCCATCCCTGGCTCTGTCCCGGGATGGGCGGGGCAGGGGTGACCCAGGAAGGATGGTGGTGGACAGGAGGGGCTGGCTAGGCCAGGGCTGTCCACACACCCTGGGAGGCGGGGTCAGGGACGTGACTCCCCCAGCCTCCCAGCTCCTCTCCTGGGGAGAGAGGAGAGGACTTGCAGGGGAGCCTCTCTGGTCCCACTGTGGGCACTGCCGGCCCAGGGGCCAGGAGAGGGCTGCACATGGCAGATGCGGGGCCCTGGAACCCCAGGATGGCCTTTACAGACGCCTTGACTTTGTATTTGGAGAAACTGAGGCACAGATCATGCCAGGGGTGGGCCTGGGGGGAGGGGCGGCTGTGCCTGGAGCAGAAAGTTTGTGGGGACCTCCGAGCTCAGCACCTTGGGGTCCCATGATGACAAACTCGCTTTTCAGAAGCGCCAAGAAGCGCACCACGCACGCACGTGACAAGGAGACAGTCTCGGCTCGAGCCAGCCCCAAGCGTCGGCTCTTGGGGCGTTCCCCTGGGGACCGACCCCGCCGCCCGCCCCAGCCGTGCTGTCCTCGGTCCCTGCATCTTGTCTCTGTGCTGTCGCAGGGCGCAGGACAAGACAGGGAAAGGCAGGACGGCACCAGGTGCCGGGTACAGTATAGCTCTGTACCCCTTGACTCAGTGGCACCCCCTCTCATCCGAGTGACAGCCATGCTGTTCAGGGGCCTCCTGTGGAGGGCGCTGGCTGCCCGCGCACACCGCCTCCTCCCTTGCTTACCTCTGCAGAGCAGGGGCTTCAGGGGACCGGGGATGCCCACAGAACCCTCAGTTTTTGGTAATTGGTTTTCTCTTTCCCTTCCTCCCTCCCTCCCTCCCTCCCTCCCCCTTTCTTCCCTCCCTCCCTCCTTTCCTCCCTCCCTCCCTTCTTCCCCTCCTCCATCCTTCCTTCCTTCCTTCCCTTTCTTCCTTCCTTCCCTCCCCCCTTCCCTCCTTCCTTCCCCCCTTCCTCTCTTCCTTCTTTTTGTTAATGCCGGTTCTGGGCTTGACTCAGAGCCTGGCTGTTGTCCCTTAGCTTTTCTTTTTTTTTGCTCAAGTCTGGCGCTTTGCCACTCTAGCCACAGTTCCACTTCTGACTTTTTGATGGTTAATTGCAGATAAGAGCCGCATGAACATATCTGTCCAAGCTGGCTCAGAACCGCAATCCTCAGCTTCCTGAGTAGCTAGGATTACAGATGTCAGCCCCCCGCACCCCACTAGGTAGCCGATTTTCTACTGGCTTTATTGACATGGAGTTTATAGATCACAATGATCACTCATTTTAAGAGTATAATTTAATCGTGCTTCATAAATTTATGAAATTGCACAACCATTACCAGAATCTAATTTTGGAACATTTCCCTCCACACTAAGAAGGCTGGTGTCCTGCTCATCTGGCTCTATTTATTCATGGTCAAGTCTTCTCTGTTGGAGCTCCTCGCTGAGCCTCAGGAGCAAGGCGGGACTCCCTCAGCCCCGCAGGCCCCAGGCCCGTCACCACCACTCACAGCCCAGGAGGAGGCTGAGGCAGGAGGAGGCTGAGTTTGAGGCCAGCCTGAACTAGGTAGTAAAATTCTGTTTCCACACAAACATGCAGATGACCAAGATTTTTTTTTTCCTTAGGAAATATCTTGTTTCTTCCTTAAGACACAGAGAAGGGGCTGGGAAGGTGGCTCAGTGGTAGAGCATTTGCCTTGCATGCCTGAGGCCCTGGGTTTGATTCCTCAGCACCACATAAGCAAAAAGGAAAAAGCTGGAAGTGGCGCTGTGGCTCAAGTGGTAGAGCGTTAGCCTTGAGCTGAAGAGCTGAGAGACAGCGCCCAGGCCCAGAGTTCAGGCCCCACGACCGAACCCCCCCCAAAAAAAGACACAGAACAGACCCCCGGCGTCTGTGGAGCGTGGCTGCTGTTTGTGTCATCCTTGGGCCTTCCAGGCAGGGCTTCTCCACCCTGGTTCATCTACCTGTAGGGCTGCATGGCTCAGTGGCTGCCCTCCTACACCTTGTATGTCCAGCAGCTCGCTAGCTACCCTGGATTCCAGAAGCTTCAGTGACAACAGACATGCTCCTCAACAGGACCAACTGTCCCCAGGAGGGGACAAACATCACACACAGTCCCCCAAATGTCCATATGCATGGTGTGGACACAGGAAGGTGCCACAGAAGATTGAAGAACGAATCCATTCATTCTTCTCCTCTTTTCTTCTTCTTCCTCTTCTACCTTCTTTTGGTTGCTAGTTAAGATTATAATAAACTGCTGATGATATAGGTCAGTGGGCCCAGATTTGATCCCCAGCACTATAAAATAAAAATAAAGAATAAAATTATGTAACAATCATTATCATTTTACCTCTTTTTGCATATATGCATGTGAGGTGTGTGTGTACGTGTGTGGGCTTGCACATGGGCATGCATGTGTGTGCAGGTACTAGGTCTTGAATTCAGAGCCTGGGACTGTCACTTAGGTTTTTGTTTTTTTTTTTTTGTCAGTCATGGGGCTTGAACTCTGGGCCTGGGCACTGTCCCTCAGCTCTTCAGCTCAAGGCGAGCGCTCTACCACTTGAGCCACAGTGCCACTACTTAGGTTTTTTTTTTTCTGCTCAAGTTGGTACTCTACCACTTGAGCCATGGAACCATTTCCAGTTTTTTGGTGGTTCTTTGGGGAAAAGAGTCTCATGGACTTCCTGCCCAAGCTGGCTTCAAGCCACGATCCTCTGATTTCGGCCTTCTGAGTAGACAAGATTACAGGTGGAAACCGCCAGTACCTTTGAAAAAACAAAAAGAAAGCCTTCTTCCTGAGTGTGGGGTTCAGGGGCATCAGGTCCATTGACGGGGGCGTAAATCCCAGCGCCACTGGTCTTCAGGCGCTCCCTGCCGTTCCCACGGGAGCCTGGGGGCCCTTGGAAGTCCAGCGGAAGCCCAGCAGAGCCCACTCCCCCTCCCCTTCTTCCTGCCTGCTGACCTCTGTTGCCACCCTGTCTCTGAGTGTGGCTCCTCTTGGCCACGCCGCGTGGTGGTGTGGTAACGCTCTTTGCCTTCTTCTCACGGAGGAATCATTTCCCACGATGTGTCTGCGTGGTGGCGTGTGGTGGCCTTGGGCTTGTTTCCCCCTCCGGGCTGTCGGGAGCGGTGCTGCTGTGAGAACAGGCCTGAGACCCTTGCGCCCTCTGGCCTGTGCTCAGAAGCGGCTTTGCCAGCTCCTCAGCTTGTTTCCAAGTCGGCGAGTGCCTGCAGGTTGAGGAAGGCTCTGTGGGTCCTGGGCTGCGGTGCAGAGCGAGTTGGGAGTTGACAAGCAGCTCTCTGAGGGCTTGATGGAGGCCTGGCCTCCCAGTGACCAAAACACCTGAAAGAACAGGGGACAGGGTGTACTTGGCTTGTGGCGTCAGAGCCTGCAGCCCAGGGTCCTGGGCTGTGTGGATTCGGGGCCTGCGGTGACACAGCACCCCTGGGACGGGGTGGGCTCACCTCACGGAGGACAGGAAGTGGGGAAGGAAGAAATCAGGAAGGGACCAGGACCAAGACGCCCCCCAAGACTTCCTTCTCCAACTTTCTAGGAGGTCCCACCTCCTGGGATTTCCAGAATCTGACAAAACAGCACCGCTGGGTGGGGACAAAGCCCCCAACACACGGGCGCTGTTGGGCTGACATATTTCCAACGGTCACCTCTCCCAGTATCTGCCTGCTGTGCCCGCCCCCAGGAGACCCCCGGCCCTGGGAGGAGGAGGCGCAGCTGAGCCGGCTGTTCCCACCCCACGGGACGGCTTCCCCACGCAAGCTGAACTGCAGAAAAGCAAAGCTGGACGTCTGGTGGGCCCAAGTCGCGGCTTGAGATGGGGACAGCTGTGGGACTGGGCCCGAGGCCCTCGGACGCCCAGCACCAGCACTGTATTTTTAGCCTGTGGACATTTGCAGGGTGGGAACTGCCGACACCTCCGACTGCCATAAAATGATTTCCATCGAGTGGCCGCGGCACGGAGCAGGCCTGGGGCCCGGCACTGGGAGCGCTGTGAGCCCGCCAAGGTCAACACGCCCCCCCCCAGCGCCCCCCATGGCCCGAAACAAGGAGCCCCGCTGTGCGGGGCCAGACGAGGCTGGGGCACCGTCTACCCGAACAAGGCCGCAGTCTCAGCCCGTGTCCATCGGCAGCCTCTTTTCCCGCAGGTCGCCGTGACAGCACGGGGTGTCTGGGAGGGGTTGATAAAGGCGGTCTGTCTGTCTGCTCGGGTCCTGTTGACCCTGGCTGGACTTCAGTTGTTCCAGGTGGAACGGATCTGCTCTCCAGCGCCCTCGAGTCGCCCAGAGAGCCAGGACCGGGACAGTCAGCGCTCATGTTCCTGCATCTCTGGACGCCCCGGGAGGAAGGCGGCGAGGTGCGACGTTTGTGGGCTCTGTGGGCCCGGGCTGAGCGAGCGGGGATGGGCGTTTGGCTGTCCTGGCCCAGCCCAGCCCCTCCCCCACCCTGCCCAGCTCTGTGCCCAGGCTGGGGCCCGTTCCTGTCTCTGGGTTGGTTTTTATCAGTGTCACCCTGGCCTAGGAAAACAAGGTAGACTGTGAAGAGGACCAGGCTGGGAAGGAGTAGCCATCTGCCCCCGAGGACCCCAGGACACCTGACGTCCAGGCGTCCAGGCACTGCCCGCTTCCAGGCAGGGCGATTTTGAACAGAGGTGTTGATGACGTGCTAATCTTTGTGCGTGGGTGCCAGGACTCGGGGCCTGAGTGCTTGCCCCTTCATTTTATCTACCCAAGGCTGGTGCTCTACCATTTGAGCCACACCAGCACTTCCAGATTTTTTTTGCTGGTTAATTGGAGATAAGAGTCCCATGGGCTTTCCTGCTTAGCCTGGCAAAGATCAACCATCTGGATTGCCGGGATTACAGGTGGCACCGACAGTGCCGATCTTCCTGCAGCTTGGGATTTCAGTCTGGGCTGACTGGTGGGCTGAGGCGATGAGGGCTGGGAGCCTCCTGGAAGGTAGGTGGTGGTGGTTGTAGGAGGAAATGGGGACAGGTGAGTGCCCAGTTCAAAGCCCGGCTTGGGCCGCAAGTGAGCCATGCACATTCACCTTTGCTAGTGGAGATGGCGCTGCAGCCAAGGTAACGGGCATGAGTCTGTGTTGACAGGCTGAGCAGGAACAGGAGGGTAAAGGGGTGAAGGAGAAGAGAGGGGGCCTGACTCAGACCCCCAGAGCCACACCCCGTCAGGGAGGGAGGCGAGGGTGGACCCTCCGGCTTCCAGATGGGCACCCTGACGGGACCGCTTCCATCCCCAGGGGGACGGAGGCCGGCTGGTGGATCCTGAGCTGCATGCATCGCGCTGGATATCACAGGGACCGCCGGGCCCAGGCGTGTGCAGCTGAGGGGTGCACTGGAGAGGAGTCTGCTGTGGTCCAGTTGTGCCAGTTCAAGCCGAGGGCTCCAGTGCTGGCTGGAGACCTGGGGCGGATGTGCTGGCTGGCTTGGGGGTGTGGTGAGTCAGGACAGGTTTCGGGGGTCCAGGCCAATGGCCCCACCGCACTTTACCCTCCACACACACGCAGGCCTGTGTGGACAGACTGAGCTTGTTTCAGAGGCCAGACAGACACCCGAGTAGCACGCTGGCTTCCTGTTGGTCCCGGACACTTGGATGCCCACCTGCTCCCTGGCATCTGGGCTAGGGGAGGGAAGGAGGCGGCCGATTGAGGCGTGGCCACCTGAAACTCACCGGATTACTGTGAGGCTGGACACCAACAAAATGACAGAATCTCCTCTGTCTGTGGAGTGGGGACCAAGGACATGGGGACTTGGCCCAGAGCCGGTGCCCAGCAACGCTGCTGGCTCCCAGCCGTGCTTAGGGACAGGAAGTTGTGAGCTTGCTTGCAAATTTTGTTAATTTACAAAGTGCTACACAAATGAGTCAGTAATTAGGAAAACTGTAAGAACTTGCAGATAAAAGCCGGGAGCCGGTGGCTCATGCTGTCATCCCAGCTACTCAGGAGGCTGAGATCACAGTTCAAAGCCAGCCCGGGCAGGAAAGTCCGTGAGACTTTTGATTTCCAATAAACCACCAGAAAACTGGAAGTGGTGCTATGTGGCTCAAGTGGTAGGGTGCTGGCCTTGAACTGAAGAGCTGAGGGACAGCGCCCAGGCCCAGAGTCCAAGCCCCATGACCAACAAAACAGACAAACAAACAAATGACTCAGGTCAATCCCTCCGAAGTTCTAGTTTTTAAAACCTTCCTTCCTTCCTTCCTTCCTTCCTTCCTTCCTTCCTTCCTTCCTTCCTTCCTCCCTCCCTCCCTCCCTCCCTCCTTCTCTTTCTTCTGCTTTTCCTTTTTGCCTTCCTTTGTGTCCCTATGCTAAGGACTGAAGACCAAGCCTTATGTGTGCTAAGCAACCTATACCACTGAACTACATCCTCAGCCCCTGCCTTTGTCTCCTCCTCCTCCTCCTCTTCCTCCTCTTCCTTCTGTCTCCTCCTCCTCTTCCTCCTCCTCCTCTCTATTTTATTTGAAGAAAAAGATTTCTGGGCAGGGTGTGTGTGTGTGTGTGTGTGTGTGTGTGTGTATGTGTATGTGTGTGTGTGGTGGGTCAGTGGAATGTGCATGCCCATCCCGTGCAGGGTCCTGGGTTCAACCCTCAGCACAGTAAAAAGATACATTTGTGTCTATGTTTATCTGCACCCTTGCCTGTATCCATATTTATATCTACTTCTGCTCAGAGAGAGATTCTAGTTTTGAAAAACTTGTGGAAATAATGAATCTGAAGGCTGGGGAAAATGATACATAGCAGATTCCTGTCTCCTCATCAAAAGTCTAATTTTAACTCCCACAAGTCCTAGCTGGAAACTAGCAGCTAGGTGTGGCTCAAGTGGGAGAGCACCTGCGTCCCAATCACGCGGCCCTGAGTTCAAACCGCAGTACCACCACATAAAACAAAACCAAACAAACACATTAAAAAAGCAAAGCAACCTACAAAGATCTAGCAGCCAACTATGGCCCAAACCATCCACAGACTCTGATGCAGTTGGTGAACGCGGTCTGGTCTGGTTCTGTCCGGGAAGTGAAGGAGGAGAGCGTGACTGGGAGGGGAGGAAGCGGGGAGTGGGGGAGGCGCAGTGGGTGGCGTGTGCATTTCTTTGACGAAATTCTCATTAGTTGTTCAGCTGTCTACAAATTTCCTCTAAACAGCATGCATTATTTCAGGAGGAAAAAAAATACCACCAGAGAGGGGTTTTGTTTTTTGTTGGTTGTGGGTCTTGAACTCTGGGCCTGGGCACTGTCTCTCAGCTCTTTAGCTCAAGGCCAGTGCTCTACCACTTGAGCCACAGTGCCACTTCTGGTTTTCTGGAGATAAGAATCTCACGGACTTTGCTGCCCAGGTTGGCTTTGAACCGTGATCCTCAGATCTCAGCCTCCTGAGTAGCTAGGATGACAGGCGTGAGCCACCGGTCAGTCTTTTTTAAAACAACGACAAACCCCAGCGTTATCTCTTCAAACAGCTGAGAGACAAGTGCTGGGCCACACCCTCTTCACCCTCCCTCCTGCCCCTGCCCTGGGGGGCATGGGATTCTAAGGGGTGACTAGAGTGCTCCCGTGTGCCTACACTCCCCACCCCTAGGGGTCCCCACGGGGACATGGAACAGGGCCAGGGCTCTACCTGCTCTCTGCCCTTACCTGGCACACCTGGCGGGCTGGTGTTAGTTACCGGCCGAGGCCTCTGGGTGGCTCCACCGGCCCTAGGCTGGGAGCCTCCTGCCCGGCCCTCCCCTGCCCTCTCCTGGGCTCCCGTGGCCGCCAGAGAGCCACGAGGGGGTGCTGAGAACCAGGCTGGAAATGGGCTCGCATGTGTGCAGAGGAGGCCCCAGGATGGGGGCTCGGCACTGCAGAGGGTTTGGAAAAGGTGGGGGACCCATCCTGCCTCTGTGGAGCGAGGGGAAGGGCGGGGAGCTGGCCGGGCCAGCCCTCCCTCCACACCACAGCCAGGCCCCTGGCTCTTCCCCCGAGCCCGGTCTCGCTGCGGGGGGGGGGCCCACCCCGTCCCCCTCCTCACCCCCTTCTCACCCTGGGCCCCCCTCCATCCGGGCTAGCTTCTCCCCCACCGCCCTGTAGGGGAGCCATGAGGCCGGCTGTGTGGTGGAGATGGAGGTTTTCCCGAGCAGGCCCCGGAGTCTGGACTGTGTCTGGAGCAGCTGTCTGCGCTGCTCCCAGGGCATCAGACACCTGGCCGTGCTTGCTGGGAACGGATGGACGGATGTCCGGAGCCGTAACTGGAAGGCCAGGGGCTGAGCAAGGGGTCTGCAGGCCCGGGGGGTTGGGGGAGCAGCTCTGAGGGGCCTACTTCCCCCCACCACTGCAGGGTGCCACGTTCAGGGGGACTAAGCTGTCCTCGTGGGCCACTGCTGGCTGACCATGGTGACAGCAGCCCACGAGCCCTGGATGCCTCCTGGAGACACCCCCACCTCCTTGCCCCCTGTTGGGGAGTCTGCCTCCCTGTCCACGCAGGAGACAGAGACTCGGGAGGAAAAAAGGGGGGAAAATCCTCTGCATTGTCATCTTCATGGTTGCACAATGAGGTGTGAAATTCTGTGTTTCCAAAATGTGTTCCCAGGCTTTGCTCTCGGGCCTCCGGAGCGGGCTGCATGGAGGAAATTCGGGAGAAGTGGTTGTGACTTGTGCGACATGAGTTATGACAAGCTTGTGACTCCATGGCTGGAAGGACTTAGGCCCCAGACCGATTTATCACTCCAGAGAGAGCTTTCACCGGGCTTCATTAGGCTGAAAACGATCATGAATCCCCTCCCCTCCCCTGTTTCATTAATAACGGCTCTCCTCTTATCTTCCCTCCACATGTGCCATTGTTTTAGGAAATAGAGACATCACGGGTTGGGGGTGGGGAAAACGAGGGGACTGCCACTGAGACAGCCCCGTGGGGGTCGGTGCCCCCAGCTGGCTGCGTGGCCAGGGAGACCCGCCAGCAGGGGGCGCAGGCGGCCCGCTGAGAGCTGGGGCGGCGGCCTCCGCAGGGTCCTCACCCGCCTTTCGGGGACAAGAGGCCCAGGAAAGAGGCAAGAAGATTGTACAGGGAGGGAGATCTATGCCTTCTGGAACCTTCTAGGCCTAAACCAACCTTCCAGTTCCCCTCTAGCCATCGGGGGAGCACCCTAGCCCCACGTAGACCTCCAACGGGGTGGGGTTTCTCCATGCACTTCCATTTATTTTAGAGGTTATTTGAAGGACAGAATTGGCCCTTGTCTGGGGCACTTTATTCTGTATGCGTTCCTCCCGTCCCGATGCCCAGCTGTCCCCCGAAGGTACGGGTGAGGGGAGGGTTCTTGAGGGGTGCTCTGATGAGTTTGCCCATAAGCAACGTCAGGAAAGTGGCTACCGTGGGGATGTTTTCTGTTGTTTTACAGAAATGAGTCTGCAGAAATGGTCTGAAGCTCTGTTTGTCTGAGCTTCACAATCAGGATAGTTCAGTCATGTATTTTTTTCTTCTTCTCTGTATTACATAGAAAATAGAGGAACTTCAGAAAATAGGTCGGTGAATACGGGAGCCGGGGTGGAAATGCTCCCCAGCTTTGAATTTGGGGATTCCTGCATCTCCCTGCCCTCCTCCCCAGGCCCCCCACCCTCCCCGTCTCTGTCCTTCTGGCCTCTCTGTCCCTGCTCTCCTTCCTGAGCCATGGCTGCCACAATGACCGCTTGGAGCTTTTCAAGGCTCTGGCCTTGTAGGTTTCCCGGCTCAAAACCAGTCCCAGGCTTCCCACGACACTGCCCGGCAGGCCCCCGGGCTCCCTGGTGGGCCCCCGGGCCCCCCCCGCCCCCCGCCGCTCAGGGACAGCTGCTTCTGTCACTCTTCTGGGTCACTGACAACTTAGCCGGGCCCTGGCCTTCCCTGGCCTGGCTCCAGCCTGCCCCGCTGCCCGCAGACCTCCCTCCCCATCCCTGCCTTGGATTTGTCTCATTTGAACCCGTCAAGGCCCCTCCCCAAGGTCACGGTCACCTCCACTGGGAGGCCTGCTGGGGTTCCCAGGCCCTGCCTGGGCTGCTTTAGCACCTCTGAAGTTTGGCTAGCAGGAGAGGGTCCAACGTGGCCTGCCTTGGCCACTCTGGCCGCTCAGGCTGCTGCTCAGGCTGCGCAGTGAGTCACCACTGTGCCCTCCTCCTCTTCTTCCTTTCCTGTTCTTTGCCTGCGGCCGCAGGGTGCTTCCCAGGGACCCACAAGGCCGGTCCTGAGTGATTCTCAGTACCACCGCAGCTCTGCTGCAAAGCTCAGAGTCCAAGCAGTTTGCCCTAACCCCCTCTCCTCCCTGTCTGTCTGTCTGTCTGTCTGTTCTTGAACTCTCTGTTCAGCCTCTCTGTCCTCCCCTGCCCCCGCCACGGGAAGGATCTTAGACTGGACGATGGGATTTCCAGCCGGAGCCCGAGTGGCCGCTCTGATAACAGCTAGGCTGCGAGGCCTCTGCCCTCCTCGGCCACGCTGGAGCTCTCTGGACAGTGTTTGCCCAGGCTAGCTCCTGGAGGAGAGTTTTTGACAAGTGGCAGGATAAGGAAATGTCCTCAGATAGAGGACACAATAGGAACTGGGGCGATTCGTGGGAAAGTGGAAGTGGGGAATCAGGGCCGGGCGCAGCGGAGGGAGCCCAGCCCAGCCCCGCGGTGGACAGGAAAGGGTGAGGGCAGCAGGACCCACGTCCTAGAGGTGGCCTTTGGGTTTTGGTATGAGCACCCCCAAGGACCAAGGGGGAAACTGAGGCCCAGGCAAACTGTACAGGGTGGGGTCGGCGGCGTAGGTGCGCTCCCCGCCCGCTCCTCCTGTGGCCCGTGGTGCCAGTGTCCGTGTCAACCACACAGCCGCCTCCGGCCGGTCCCTCGGCCCCCAGTCACGGCCTGCCGACTTGCTAATTAGCACTGTGCCTGTCTTGACTCCACGGTTTGTTCTCCAGCCCTCGGGGCGAGTCTGGGAGAAAACCCAGTCCCCCACCTCCACCCCCTTCTCCCACCCTGAAGATTCGCCACAGCTGTTTGCCGGGGCCAGGAGCCCAGGAATAAATGCCACAATTTGTGTTTGCAAACGCAAGCGTGTCCCCATCTGTTGTGACAAGCCGGGGGATGGGGGGGGGTGGCGGGCAGGCAGGAGGACCGGACAGATGTGGAACTTGGCAACATGGCCAAAACTCAGTTCTGGACAGGGTGGTTGTCCATCGCAGGCAGACCGAAGCCCCACGTGGGAGGGGACAATGGGGGCTCCTGGGTGTCCAGTCATCACGGAGACACCCCCAAGCAGGTGGCCTGGCCGCCCTGCCTTCCAGTGACCAGGAACGATCTCCCCACTCCCAGCCCGGCGCCCCGCAGCCTTCCCAGCGTTCTCAGTCCCATCTTCCAGATGCTCACACCGAGGACAGTGTGGGTGGACTGGACAGGGACTCCCAGGAGGGTCGCAGGGCACCTGTCGGGGGGTCACGGTGGAGGATGGCCATCTTCCTGGCTCCATGACCAGCCAGGAGGGTGGGTGTTGATTGAGCACCTGTCTTTGCCCAGGGACACTGCGGAGCTTTCTCCGAGGGCTTCCCCATGGACCAGTAGGTTACCCCTGCAGGAGGAGGGGCGGGGAGGCTGGGCAGGGGTGGGGGGTAGCGGCGGTGACCCTGGGGGACCTCATAGATTCCCCCCGCCCCGTCCTGGCCCATGCTCAGGGTGAGGACGTGGGACCTGGAAGCTGAGCCTCAGAGAATGGATGGAGAGAGGGTCTGAAGGGAGGGTCTCCTGGGGCCTGGGGAGAGAAGATGGCGGAGGACAGAGGGCTCAGGAGCAAGCAGCTGCCACCAGGGAGGTGGCTGTGGCTTCCCCCACGCCCCTCCCGGGAGCGGGCTGTGCTGCATGGGATGTGAGGTTGGAGTTGGGGGCCCAGTGCAGAAGGCTGTGGGGGGGGTGCCTTCCATGGCCCCCGAGGTGCCACTGGCAGGGTGGCAGGGGCTGCTGGCGTCTGCAGCTGGCGGCCCCCAGAGACGGGGCCAGCTGTGGAGGCTTCTCTCCACCGCCTCAGAGCAGGGGTTTGAATTAGTCAAGCCTTTAAATCATCGCTTACTGTTCCCTTCACACACAGGGCTTAGTAAAAACCCGGCCAAGTTAAAAAAAAATACCGTAACAAGGATGTGCAGGCCAAGGGAGCGCACCCCCAAACCATCAGGGGTGCCACAGCGGGAGCGCACCCCCAAGCCTCCAGGGGTGCCACAGCGGCAATGGCTTCCCCGCGTCCTGTGGGGAGCCCAGCCGGCGGCCATCTGTCCACCGTGTGGGGAGGGCGGGTGGGTAGGCGGCCCTGCTCTGCTGTGCCAGGTGCCAGCTTCACTCTGCCTGAGCCCAGCGCCAGCCCATGACCAGGCCCGGCACGCCGGAGCGACAAAGTCCTGAGCACCCTCCTCCTGAGGTGCAGGCCAGGTGATTCACAGCTCTCCCTCGGAGCCATTTGGGGCTTGGCAGGGTAGCCCCACCTGCAGAATGGAGGCTGTCCCCCAGAAGAGCTACACCCCACATGGTATGTGCCAGGGTGATAGATACGGGAAGGGCAGCTCAACTGAAACCCGAATGAAAGTGGTTGGGCGTGCCTCAGTTTACCAAAAGTACAAGGACAGAGAGAGCTTTCCTGTAGGCCCTTCTACCATGCCATCCATCCATCCATCCATCTGTCCTGTATGTATTCACTCAACAAACACTTCCTGTGCCCTTCCTATGTGACTAGGGTGCAGAAGAGAATCAGACATGAGCCAGGGCTGTAGCAGCTTCTGAGGCAAAGCATGATAAATGCTGGGTTTTTGAAGAGTAAATAAAATCAATGGGAAACCACTTTGAAAGTTAAAAGCACAATTAATGCCAGAGAGTGCTTCTAAGTACAAGGAGCACAGTGGCAAAGAGCTCTCCCCCTTACCCCCTCCCCCCTTCCCCCCTCCCCCTGCCACCAAGCCTGGGCTGGACAGCTCAGGCTCTTTGTAATCAAGGTAGCGGGGGCAGCGGTTCGAATCCTCCTGTCCCCACAGAGGAGCGAGCTGTATGCGCCTCATTCAATTAATCAATTAGGCTGTTGCTCAGCACCGCAGCCTCTCAGCCTGTGCATACTCTTGGGTCTTTAACTAAAGACTGACAAGCCCTTGCACAGATGCATGCATGCACACTCATATGTGCATGTGCACACACACGCATGCATACGCATGCACACACACATTCTTACATCCTGAAGCCCGAGGCTCACTGACTCCCTCTCCTGCCTTCTCTTCATGGTGACAGTTTATGACTTGCAGCTCTGCTCTAGGGACGTCACCCAGCTGCCCCATCCAGGCCTGAGGCCCTGGGGACTGACCATTCCCTTCCTCATTCTTTTCTCTGCTGACTTCTGGGACCCTGTGTGTTGCTCTGAAAGGGGGGGGTGAGGGGTAGAAGTCCCCAGGTGGGGTGACAGGAATGGCACCCCATGGCTGCTCCCCACCCCAGAGCCAGCCCTGACAGGCGGACGCGTAGCCAAAGCAGTGAGACTCAGGGGCGTGAGGCCTGGGCTCCAATCCCAGCTCTGCCACTAGCCTCAGTTTCCCCCACCGAGATGGTGGCAGCTGGATACCTGGGCGCTAGGAATTGTGGGGGGTTCTTGGCCTTTTCTCACTCATGGACCCCCTTGCCACCGGCCTGAGCTCCTGGCGGCCCACTTGAGTGCCCTACATCAGCTGAGATGGAGGTCAGGTTCTCCTGTGGGGTCCTCGTGGGTTAGAGCCTCCCCATGTCTTCCCCTCTCCCCCCCCCC
>NW_012267218.1:3665419-3669286 GCF_000151885.1 Dipodomys ordii | reverse complement strand
AGAGTCAACCTTTGGAACCCGAAGATCAGACTAGGGCTGCTGGAAAGGGCCACGCAGTCGCGGCCAGTTGCTAGGACACACACTCTTTGCAAGGGGCCCATGGAAACCCGCGGAGCACATGCTGTGTCTTATTCATTTATTCATTAATTCACTTAATCCATACACAGTTCTGCAGGCCCCTGGACTGCGGGGCACAGTGCTGAAGCAGAGGTTCCCGGCTTTGCTGAGGTCAGGGCATATGGGAAACCCATTAACACCAGCCAGGAAGATGTGCCCGGGGTGGTCGGGAGGCGGCAATAGCCCTTCCCCTTGTTCACACTTCTGGGGAGCACCCACGGAGGGCAGGCAAGTGGGGGGACCTGGTCTCATGGGTACAGGGAAGGGGAGGGGGAGAGGATCATCTGCGCCACTCCTCTCCCAAGGGACAAGAGCCAAGTCTTCCTTATTTTCTGGAAGATTCCGAAGTCCCAGACATCGGAGCTCACTGACAACATTACAGTGTTTTGAATATAACTGAATGAAAATGGAAATGCTTCCTTACAAATAGGAGAATGTAGTAGAACATCTTAGATTCCTTGAGAGCTGTGTTTTCACAGCCTTAAACTTGACAGGGCTTCCTGCCAATACCCCACACATGCTCCCTTCCAGAGCCACAGACGTGAGAGGCAGCACACCCCCTAACTGCCCATCTGGGGCCCAGAGGGGGGGGCTTCAGAGCACGTGCTCGGCATGGCAAGGTGACTGATTCTCTTTTCTGGGGTGAGAAGTGGTCTCTGGCTTCTGCTTGATTGTGTGTGCCTCTGAACAGCTCCAATTTCTGGGGGCCCCTGGGTAGAGGAGTGGGTGCTCCAGTGACAGGCGTGGGTGGCTTGGCCCGATTCCCAGCAGCTCCTCTGGGCTTGCCTTCATCCGTCCACTCCGGTATGTGAAAAAGCGGGGTGGGGTATTTATGCTCTGAGGGTCCGGTTTGCTGTGGCAGAGGAGGCTGGACAACGCTGGAGAGCTGTTAAGATACAGCTTAATCAAATAAATAGTAGGATGCTGATTTATGGGTTGTCTGTGGGGGGGCACAGCAAGGGGGAAGACAGTGGAGAGAGGAAGGGTGGGCAAATAAAGTCATGATATCCCATATACATATGCAAAAATGGAACCGGGGAACTGGAGGGAAGGAGTGGGGTTGGGAGAGATGGGGGAGGATGTGGAGAGGGGTAGCATTGCCCAGGATGCATTGTACTCAGGAATGGATTCTTACAACTACTTGAAGATAATTCAAACTAGGTGCCCGTGACTCACTCCTGTAATCCTAGCTACTCAGGAGGCTGAGATCCAAGGGTCATCAGTTCAAAGCCAGACTAAGTCAAAGAGCCCATGAAACTCTTATTTCCAATTAACTGCCCAAGAGCCAGAACTGTAGCTCAAGTGGTAGAGCACCAGCCTTGAGCAGAAAAAAACTAGGGAAGCACCCAGGAATTGCATTCAAGCCCCAATACTAACACAACAATCAAACATACAAACAAAACCAATCAGAGGAGACCAGCACCAGCAGGGAGCTTCCCATCCAGAAGCTTCCAGGCCTGTTCATCAGCCTCAAGCTCATTGGCTAACGTGATACCCCGCCATCTCTTCCCAGCTGTGCAACCTGTGTAGAGAGAAATGCCCCCCACATACACAATCGCTGATCATGCTAGTTAGCAAGAAATGAAGCAAAGGAAAAAAAACACAAACCCATCATGTCCCAGACCCTGGGGAGACACAGAAGGGTCCGGCCGTGGCGAGTCAGGACCAGCTGGGTCCCCATTGCTAGCTGCCGACAGCTGTCACTGCCGTTCCTCCAGTCCTAGAGGAAGCAGAAGTAAGTAAAACACAGCTAGAAATAATTGTCCCATTAGGGAGAGGCAGGGAAAAAGCCACTGAAAAGAAACTTATCAAGGAATCAATCAGGCAGGGCTGAAGGCTGAAGGCAAGTCTTCCCGGGAGACGGAGCCTCCCTGGGTTTAAAAGACCATTTCCGGCCCCAAACAAACCCGTCGCTTCCTCACTGATTCTTGGATAAGATGCTACAATTCAATCCCACAAATACTTAATAGGAGCGGCCCCCTCCCCCCATGCCTGATTCTGAGTTTTGAAAAAGCTGACATCAATTTGGGGAGGACACATTTTCTCCCTGCTTCGTGGCATCTCCCTTCTTCCTTTCTTCCTCCCTCCCCCTCTCCCTTCCCTTTCCCCCCTTGTATGAGTGACCGCCCTGGGGTGGACATCCTCAGAGAAAACCTCTGATCCATAGCTCCATGGTAGATGGAGATTGGGGGCCATGGTGGGGGGGGCAGGCCACCCAGAGGTGGATGATCTTTGGTACAAGGCAGGTGTTCGAAACCTGGCTGGTGGCGGTTGGAAGGGGAGCACAGGAATGGATCGCAAAGCCACCAGGAAAAGGAACCTGCAGGCCCTGAGCACATGTGTACAGGCCAGAGGTTGCAGGAGCCAGGAGTTGGGCCTGGGCTCCAGCGAGCTCAATGCGGTGAGGCCCTTGTGGGACCCGATGGGAAGCTTGAGGCTCCCACTGGGCAGAGGCAGCTGAAGTCTGAGCAGGGAGAAAGAAGAAAGAATGACTGTGGGGAGAGGAACAAGCCAGCCCCATAAGCCACCCAGGAAGCCGTGTGTCCAGTGTTTGTGACTGAATTCCCTCCCCTTCGTCCTTCCCCTTCCCTTTTTCTCCCTTCCCTTCCCTTTCCTGTCTTTTCCCTTCCAGTCTCTTCCTTTCCTTTCCTTTCTCTTCCTCCCCCCTCACCCCCCCCCACAACCCACCTTCCTTCTTTCCTTTTCTTTCTTTTTTTTTTTTGAGGTTTTTGTCTCAAAAACAAAAGCCCAGCCTGGCTTTGAACTCAGAATTTTCCAGTTGTAGCCTCCTGAATGCTGTGATTATAGGAATACTGGACCATGGCAGGCTCTATGGGCTTTATTACTGGACCTTGAGTAGATGCTTTTAAACAAGGGGCTTTGTGGGTTCCTCAAAGAATGTACAAACATCACGTATGTATATGTGTGTAGTGTGTATAGATGTGATTGTGTGTGTGTGTGTGTGTATGTGTGTGTGGCAGTACTGTGGTTTGAACTTGGCATCTCCTACTTGCTAGGCAGGCCCTCTATCACTCGGCTACCGTACCTGGTTGCACTGGTTATTTTGAAAACAGGGTCTCCCTGTACACCAGGACAAGCCTGGACTGTGATCCCCCTGTTTTGCATGTCTTTGTTGTTGGGATGACAGCACCAGCCTTTGTGCCAGGCCCAGTGCTCACACCACAGCTTGGGATGACAGCTGTGTACTCTCACACCTATCCATTTCCTGAACTTTATTTCCAGGCTGGCCTTGAATCTCTCTCTCTCTCTCCACTTCTCAAAAACCTCGGATTACGAGCTTGGGCTGCTGCATAATTCAAAGGACTTTGAAGGACCTGCTTCCACGGTCTTCCTGGTGACCGCCGCTCCCCAGCGTTCCAGTGGTGCTCTGTCCAGTCCTTGCTCTGTGGCACATCGACAGCCACCCTCTCTGGGCCCTGTCACCCAGCTGTCCCTGCCAGGGGGGAGCCACCACACTGGAGGGGGGAGAAGAAAGCAAGCTTTCTGCTCAGCGATCGAGTTCAAACGCGTCCTAATAAACAGTCTGCACCCGAATGTGCGCGTGAGGCAGGGAGTGAGGGCTAGCTGGGACCCGACACTGGCCCCCCGCCGTCCATCCCTGGCTAGAGCAGGGCTGCAGTCGGCTAGGTAGGGGCTCGGAGGTGCAGCGTCGCCATAGGAACGGCTCTCGCAGGGAGAGCAGTTCAGAGGAGTCGGGAGCTGGGGAGAGGTGGCGGGCGGGGGGGGGGG
>NW_012267218.1:3658078-3661469 GCF_000151885.1 Dipodomys ordii | reverse complement strand
GTGGTTCATTGGAGATAAGAGTCTCTTGGACGTTTTTGCCCAGGCTGGCTTTGAACCTCAATTCTCAGCTCTCAGCCTTCTGAGTAGTGAAAATTACAGATGTTAGCCATGGGCGCCCAGCTCTGGGACTCTTCCTTTGGGGTGGGCACCAGGCAGGTATGGTTTCGGGAGAAAGAACAAATGTACCTGTGAGCTGTCACTTGGCCTCCATTTCCCTATCTGTACCATGTGGGATGGATCCATGGTGGCTTAGACACCTCCCAAACCACAACCCAGTCTCCAGAAACAAAGCCTAGAGCCAAGGTAGGCGGGGTGTGGGGGTACAGGATGGGGGGTGTGAAGCGCCAGCTGCCCTCCCTCTTTGGGACTAGGCACTCTCTGATGCCCCTCCAGTTCCACCCTGCCACACACATTTTTCTTAGTTCCCTCAGAAAATGTCACCAAGGATCCTTCTTTGGCTGGGTTGTGTGGATCTCTGGAAACAAATTCCACTTGCTTTCCTCACCCTGCCCACCAGGGGCTGGGGGCTGTAAAACCATCATTCCTTTGGCAGAAAGGAACGGCTCAGCTCGCTCCAAAGAAGGCAGCCCAGTCCTTCCAATGGCAGCAAGGGGTGGGTAGGCAGAGCATGGGGGGGTGTTGAGTCTCCCCCCCCCCGTGAGGTCCAAGGTGAGAGTCCCCACAGGGCGGCGGTGGGCGCGGGGAGGGGCCGGGCTGCGCAGTCCCTCAGCCTCTGGCCCGGCTCGGCTTGTCGCAGCAGACTGTGCTGATCGCTCCCCCAGGGACTGGATTGGCATTTTCATTCTCTCTGTGCGGCCTCGCAGTCTGTGACAGTCCCCGCAGCCCCTCCCGAACGCTCCTCTGCGACCCCTTTTCTCTGGCATCTGCTTGCTACAAAGAAATCATCAGCCCCTGGAGTTTACAAATGCTTTTATGGAGACCAGAAAAAACCAACACAAAGCTCTGGGGCTTGTAAGTCTGGTCAGAGCCCCCCCTCCCGCCCCTCTCCCCTCGCCCACCCCACCGCTGCCGTGCGGGATTCCCTTGAAGGGGACCCCTGTCAGAGAGACCCTGCTGGAGCTCTCGAGCTGGCGGAGGCAGAAGCACCCGTGGCAGAGTAGGAGAAAGGACGGGAAAGGCTGTCGCTAGGACTTTCAAGAACAGAACTTTTCTGCTGGAGTTCCGCCGGGGGCAGGTGTGTCTTCCGTGAGCAGAGGCAAGAAAGCAGAGCTCAGAGAAAGCGCGGGGTGGGGTTGGGGGGAGGCTGGGATTCTGCCCCTCTGCACAGAGACTGGCCTTTCAGGCTAAGCCAGTGGCCACGGACTGTTATTCCCCTGGGTGAGGATGCCAGCCTCCCTCCCTTTCCACGGAGGACAGGGGCAGGAAGAAGCCTGGGTGGGAAGGAGTCTAGGTGGGGGCGGCCCCTCTTGTGCTCTCTGCAGCTACTCCCTTCCATTGACTTGAACAGGAGTCTGGGAGGGTTTTATCCAGTCCAAGACACCTGTGTCTTCCATGGGCTCCGGCTGAGAACCTACCCCTCCCAGGTCTGCCTGCTATGAGAACTAATCTTGGAGACTGAAGTCAGGGGCCCCTAGAGGAGGGAAGAGAGGATGGAGGGCCAGAGAGACCTTGGTGACAGCAGCTACTCAGGCTCTCAGCTGCTGGCCATGGTCTTATTCTTGCTCTAGCCAGGGAGGGACCTAGCACAAAACACCTGCTGTGCTATACTCAGTTTATTGGCTTGAGGGAAGACCCCGGGGAAGCCACAGGGACTACAAAAATCCAGGGGCATGTGGCATGTAGCAGGCAGCCCAAACACTCCCTTCAGTGCACCTTGAAGCCATTTCCAACAGTGTCCCCCTTCAGAAGGGGGTGTGTGTCCCCTCCTTCCACTCCCCATCTCCCTCAGGGTAGAACCAGCATATAGCAGCTCCAAGGAGCTCTGGCTCCAGGAACCTGTATGCAACCTTCTTCCCTAAGCTCAACAGTGTGTCTTCAAGTGGTCAGACGGGCCCTGGGGACAGGGCCTCATCTCCAGGTTCCCAAACGCACACTCTCCCCCAAGTACTGTGGAGAACGAGAAGACTGTGACTGGGCAGACACAAGCTCACTGTACTGCACCAGAGATATAGTAGACTGTGTGTGTGTGTGTGTGTGTGTGTGTGTGTGCCGTGCATGCACTGGTACAGGTGGCTTGAGCTCAGGACCTGGGCACTGTCCCTTAGCTTTGTCACTCAAGTCTAGCATTCTGCCACTTAAGCCACAGCTCCACAACAGCAGCAGAGATCTAGATGGGATTTCATCATCTATGCAAATTAAGCATCCTGCCAAAGACCATCCCCAAATCCTGACCCTCTTTCAGGGGGCTGGCTGCAGAGGACAGTCCCCCTACCTCTTTCTCTCCCGGTTTGGTTTTTTGAGGATTTTTTAATTTTTTAATTTTAATTTATTCTTTTGGTTTTTTTTCCCCCTGAGCTTATGGATTGGGGAGGGGGCTTCCCTGGAGACTGGAGGGTTTCATCCGTGGCTGGGCTGTGAGCGGGGGACTGGCATCGAGGGGGTGAGGCCTGTAGAGGCCCTTCTCTAGGGACCGAGCAGGTATCTGTAGGAGTGGTCATGGCTGACCCCTCCCCACGACCCCCCCCGGGCCGGGGTCTCCTGGGTGGGGGTCTGGAATATTGCTCTTCTTGTGTGTGGCTGCGCGCAAGTGACACATTGGTGCGATTGTCAGTGCGCAGCACCAAGATGGATCCTCGGCGTGTCGGGAGCCTTGGGTGCTGGGAGACTTGATGCTTGTGTTGTTCTGAGCATGTGACCAAGAGCCTCATTATGTGTGCGTGGGGGGGGGGGCGCCAGCGCGGGTACCGGTGACTCTTGGGCTGTGTATGTGTTTATATTTCAGTGTGACACCGGCGTGCGCGGGCGGAGGGGATTGGACGCTGGGGCCTCGGCGGGGGGCTTGGGGGCCGCCCCATCTGGTCAGGTGTGCGCTCGCTCCGCCTGTCTCCCTGTGGAAGACACGCACCTGCCCGAAGAAGCCCCAGATCTCCGAGCTGCGCCTAGCCACTGCTTGGGGACGGTGACCGAGGGTCCGGGAGACCCCTGGGGTGTGACCCCTGCCCTCTGCGGGGGTGTGATTGTGTTGTCGTGTGTGTTACGGTTGCACGTGTGTAGGCCCCGCCAGGGGGTCTTCAGGACCCCTGCCCCACCATGGCCCGGGAGTACAAGGACTTGCGACTCTTCCTGGCAGTTTTCGTGAGTGCCTGTGTGATCATGTGCATTTTCCACGTCTTCGTGCTGTGTGTCTGGATCCTGCTGGGTCTGTGAGGCGCGGGGCGCGCGTGCGGGACGTCCCGTGTGCGTGCGGGACGTCCCGCGTGTGGGTGTGCGA
>NW_012267218.1:3656827-3658028 GCF_000151885.1 Dipodomys ordii | reverse complement strand
TTCCCTGTAACCACACACACACACACACACACACACACACCCCTCTAAGATGTCCGTGTCTAACTACCCATACCTCCATACCTCCTCTCAGTCTCGGAAGTGCCTAAGGATCCCATCTCACCTTGGGATGCTTCACGGTCCCCTCCCACCCCCTCTGGGGCCGCTGCCAGGGCCCCCGGGCACACTCTAGGGGCTCAACCAATGCTGGACAGATGAAAGATTGCCTTTAAGGAGGTGAGCCCCTGTTTTATGGAAAATTAACTTCTGGGAATTTCTGATGAATGAAGAATTGCTGTAGTCTTTGCCAAAGCCTGCACGGACAGGCCAAGTGATGAAAAGGGTCTTTTTTCTTCTGGTCCCCTATTTTCTCCCTCCCTCTTACCCCCGGGTTGGGGGTAAATTTACCTACAAGGTCTGAGGGGTAAAGAGTCTCGGTTAACCCTTCCAGAGCCGCCCCTCCCCAAGCTCCCTAGCCCAGCATGATTCAGTGACACCTTTGAGAGGATAATTTGATGAATGACGTGGACAAATTAGACTTGTGAACCTGACATCGCTGTTGATTCCAATGGTGAAGAAAGGAAGCGGGCAATCTATTTTTGAATCTTATCATCGATGATGACGATGTCGCTTTGATCAGCAGCGGAGGAGTGCAACCTTAAGCCAATCCTGAGCCCCCCGGGCCCCCCTGGCATTCCTACCCTGCCCTGCTCTGCCAGGGGCTGAGGGGCCTGGGAGAGCCAGCTTCCGGTTGCTGAGTCACAGGCCACAGGCGTAGGCACTGGCCACCGGGCAGCTAGGAGCCCCTCCCAGCTCACAGGATCTTAAGGGGTGGGGGCTGTCAGGAGTTTCTCCAGGCTCCCCCCACCATGGGGTCCCACACTTCCGGCCTCCTTGGCCATGTTCCCTTGGCCTGTTCCCTGCCACTTGAAACTGAAGAGCTGTCTCTCTGATTGAATTTGAAACCAAATGATCAATATTCTTGAGCCAAAATGTGCCG
The DNA here is from genome assembly GCF_000151885.1 of Dipodomys ordii. NCBI lineage: Eukaryota > Metazoa > Chordata > Mammalia > Rodentia > Heteromyidae > Dipodomys > Dipodomys ordii. The sequence goes on along the minus strand of NW_012267218.1, from coordinate 3,657,031 downwards.
GGTGTGCCCCTCATCCATTCTCCTCCATCGTCCACCCTCAGCCCTTTCCTTGACAGAAAAAAAAAAAATTTTTTTTTCTCCAATTCTCCCACCTCACCTTTTTTGTGCCTGTCCTAGAGTCTGAACTCAGGGTCTGGGTACTGTGTCCCTGATCTCCTTTTTTTTTTTTTTTAATTTGCTCACAGTTAGAACTGTACTACTTGA
>NW_012267218.1:3611316-3652054 GCF_000151885.1 Dipodomys ordii | reverse complement strand
CAACTAACCCTAAGCCCCGCGCGCGCGGTGCCCGGCTCGCCCTCCCCGCCGCCCCGGCGCGTCCAGCTCGGCCGTGAGGGTGAGAGGGGGTCCCAGAGGAGGTGCCGGGGAGATGGGGGACCCCAGCCCCTTCCCGCCCCGCGGAGTGAGGCGGCGGGGACGGAGAGAAGGAAGGAGGTCTTCTGTTTAAAAAAAAAAGCTTCGGGGCGCAACTTTAGCGATGTCCCTTGCTTGCGTGTTGGAGAGCCGGTTTTGGGGGGCCCCCGAAGGGGGGCTGCCTTGGCCGTCGTAGCCCCCCTCCCCAGTTCTCCGCCGAAGTCCCCGGCCCCGCTCGGAGGGCGCAGGCCGAGCCCCCTCCGCGCGGCGCTGCGTCTCTAGGTGAGGGGCTGCGACACTCCTGTCGCCGCGGCCATCTGTCTCCGGCTGCGCGAGCCCGGCCCCCCCCCCCACTGCGCCAGTGGTTTTGAGGGGGGGGTGCTGTCTGGAAAGCCGAGGAGCTAGTTGAGTGAATGCATACAGCAGGTGACTATTAAAGTGTCAGCATCCCAACAGTGGTGGAATCTCAGCCGGTGCGGAAGGCTTGCGTCGTTCTTAATGCGGAGAGTGTAGGGTGGGGAGGGGGAAGGGGAAGAGTCGACCAGGTTTTATCCGAAAATAAAATAATCCAATCCAATCCCTTTACCTGGGAAGCGGCCCTCGAACCTGTCCCAGCTTTCCCCCAGAACGGACACCTCTCGAAAAACAGGTCCCTTTTTCAAAGCTCACTTTGCCAGAATGAGGGTTTAGGCAAATGTCTAGTGGTCAAAAGGTTTCCTTTTACTGTTCCATATCCCAGCTCTTAGGGGGGTACTCACGGTGTCATGTTTTCCCGGGTGGGGGGCAAGGGAGGGGTGCCTGCGTCTGTTTTGCTTTCAGGGTGAGTGCACTGTGGTCACCCCTTGGCTGGGAACATGGCAGGGTGTTCTTATCATTCACAGATCAGACCTCCTTACTGTGTGCCAGGCTAGCAGCACCCCAGAGGGTCCTTGCTAACCCCCCCAAAGGGGGTAAGCGGGCTGCTGGGAGAAGAGAGGGGATCAGGCTCATGTCCCCCACACCCCAGCCTTGTGGGGTGAATTGTCACCTTTCTCATGTCCCAGGAACTGAATGCATCCCATCCTGCGACCCCATAAATGGATTCTGCAAGGGGGACAAGAACTGCAGGTAATTGCAGCTGGTGGGGTCCAAGGAAGAATCCTGAGGAGTCATGGCGTGGGGGGGGGGGTGAGGAGATGGGAGCTTGGTAATAAAACTGCGTCACAGCTTCTTTGCTCCTGCAGAAAACTGGTGGGGTGGGGGGGAGAGCGAGAGGGAGAAGGAAGCGGGGGCGGACGAGGTGGGGGCCAGGAGAGCTGGAGCAGGAAGAGACCACTGCGGGCCACTGCGGCAAAACGCAGTCCTCGGGACTCCTGGGACCCTCGTGTGTCTGGGCCTCAGCACCTTCCCTCTCCAGGGTTTGCATTCAGGTGATGGATGCTGTGAGACCCCCTAGGCCGCCTCTGTGTGGGCTTCCCCTTCACGGGTCTTCTCCCCGGCCCCCAGTGGACCCCCGCCCCTGCTCTCTCATGCGGTCCTGTCTTTCCCGCGCCCTCCCGCAGGTGTGAGCCTGGCTGGCAGGGCCCCATGTGTGACCAGTGTGTGACCTCTCTCGGCTGTGTGAACGGATTCTGCGACAAGCCCTGGCAGTGTCTTTGCAAGCCTGGCTGGGATGGCAAACTCTGCGATATAGGTGGGCACCCGCCTTTGCCCACCCTTGGCCGGGTCCCCTGGCCTCCCAGGGAGGTCAGGCTGCCCCCCCTTCCCTTCCCTCCCCTCCTCTTCAGGTGGGCCTCCTCCCAGCATGAGTAGGGCGCTTTGTTTGTAGGTACCCATTCTGTGCCCCCCAGCACCTCTCCAAAGGTAGGGACTTTGCTTTCTTCACCTCTAGCACCCGCAGAAGGGGGTCTGAGGAGCTGCCTGTTGAATAAAGAGTCACAAAACAACCCCCCCCCATACACAACTAAGCCCCTGGACCCCAGACTGCAGGCAGCCCACGTAGGTCTGTGAAGTGCAGAGATGGGCAAGCACCCGCCTCAGCTCAGGGCTTAGGCATCAAGAAACAAAATCAGGAGAGGGTGCTAGGGCATTCTCAGGGTAGGGAAGCAGAAATGGAGGGAAGACCCACAGGATTGGAGGCCAGATAGGATGGGAACTGGGGAAGGAAAGGCTGAAAGAGGTGAAAGTACAGATTAGAGTCCTCTGTTTCCATTCATTCATTTAGGCCATCTTTGTCATTTAATTTCACACACACACACACACACCAGTCACAGAGCTGCCTGTCTTTGCTGCAGTTTTCAAACTGCAAAATGGACCTTGTAGTCTTTCCTCACTCACTAAAACCCATCCCAAAGTCCAAGCAAACTGAAATTCTAGAAAAATCTCCCAGCAACAGCACAGACAATTATTCCTGGGCTTCCTTTCTCCCAACCATAGCAGACTGTGGGGGTACAAATTGGGAAACTGAGGGTCAGAGCAACAAAAGGACCTCTGCTCAAATTGTCTCTGCGCCATACCTCCCCCTCCCATATGATGCAAGGTTTTACCTGCAGCTGACTCACGCTCAGCCCCTCAGCCCACAGCAGCAGCAGCAGCAGCTGCTTTGAACGGCTTGGGTATTCAGGGGGTTAAGAAAAACCTCTATTAGGGATCAGGGTTAGACTTTTAGCTTAGAGCTTACCCTCCCTGGTGTATGAACACGGAGCCCCATGCCTGGAGCTTTCAGGACCCTCTCTCTTTGGGTCCTGGGTTAGATCCCCTCCACACCAGGCAGCCTGGACAGGCTGGGGTCCCCGGGAGGGAGGGAGGGAGGGATTAGCCACTGGGTATTTGCCAGCCCTTTCTCCTTTTGCCTGCTGTGGCCACAGCTGCAGTCTCTGAGGAGACCCAGCCCCAGTCTCTCGTTAGAGCTGAGCCCTGCCCGGCTTTAGGGGTCCTCCCGGTTAGTACTTAGACTTGGCATTTCAGGGTGAGGAGAGGTTGAGGTTTGTGTGTGTGTGTGTTGTGTGTATGTGTGTTGGGGGGGTGATTTCTAGCTCTTATATCTTAAATGGAAGCTTCTGAGTGACAAACGAGCTAGGGGCAGAAAATTAGGAGCTGGCTGTGGAGCCTCCCTGTGCTAAAGCAGTGCATGCTCTATCCGGGAAAGATAAATCCTCCTTTTTATGTTCCCGCCACCATGCCGGTTTCCCAGGGAGAGTCCATCAACATGGCGTTCAGCCTTTTTCTGGTTGATGTATTGCGGTCTTCACCAGGGCGCGGGTCTCTTTGAAAAGGGGGGAAAAAGAAAAGAAAATCTACACACGTGTGGTATGAGCGCAGGAGAGCCCAGGCCTGCCTGGACTTCCGTCCTGCTGCCAGGCCCACTTAACTGACAGAAAACCCTAGGGGGTCAGCCAGAGAGAGAGAGAGTGTGTGAGAGAGAGCAAGCCCTTCCTTTTGTATGGAGGGAGACTGAGGCACGGGGTGGGCAGGCGCTGAACTCCGCAGCCCTGCGGCAGTGGGCAGGGGCCGCTGGGGAAGGAGCCTTTCAGGCCCTGCTCAGAGCTGGGGTCTCTACCTCAGCGAACCCTCACCCCAGACATCTTTGTTCAGCTCCGCCCTGCCTTCCTGAGCCTGAATAATGAAGTGAGCTTGACACCGGGTGTTAAGAGACAGTACAAATGTACCAGCATCCAATAAATAGCTCTAATTTTGCTGCCTTGAGAAGATGCAGCCTTTTGACCTCAGACCCCTTTAGTTGGGAACCTGAAGCAGTGGGGGTGGGGAGGGAGTTGGAGGTGGGGAGAGGTCAGCTTTCTTGTTCCTCTGCTGGGGTCTTTGATGGCATAGTATGAAGGGCTGGTGGTGGTGAAGACGTGAAGACTCCTTCCCTAATCATAGGAAGCTGGGCCTGGTGGGAGAGGGCAGGGAGGGGGGAGCCCAGCTCAGGGACACCATCTTGGTGAGGGGCAGGACAAGAAGAGGGTGCAGCTAGCAGTCTGCTGAATAGCAGTAGCCGTAGCTCCTTTCCACACAGCAAGCCACTTTAGTTTTCCAGCCTTTAATGTATTCATTTCCTAGGTAGGGTTTTTTTTTGGGGGGGAGGGGGTCGGGAGCAGTCATTATGTCCTCTCACTAGAAACTCCGAGAGCAGAGCCATTTGGCAGCTCCCTCGGGGTCCCGACGCACCTCACTGGGGGCCTCTGATTTTCTCTGTCCCCCAGATATCCGGCCTTGCATCTCCACCCCCTGCGCCAACAACGGGACCTGCGTGAACCTAGACAATGGCCAGTACGAATGCTCCTGCGCCCCAGGGTACTCGGGCACCGACTGCCAGAAGAAGGACGGGCCGTGTGTGATCAATGGGTAAACACTGCCTTCCTCACTCTGCTCGGCCCAGGGAAGGCTGTTGCCTCTTTCAGGCTGTTTTCGAGGCCATTTCTCACCCCTAAAAGCCTCTTTCAGACCGACTCTATTGGACCTATGTGCCCGTAAAGAAGTGAGGCCCTCCCTGGCCCCTCCCCCGCAGCCCCCTTCAGGGGACCCCTCTGATGGGACAGTTAAGGAGAAAGGTGCCATTTCCATAAATCCCCCCCCCCAGGCAATTTCATATCCCCTGGTGTTCCCAAGTCCCGCGGGCTCTGAGCGGCATCTTGTCCTCAGGTAAAGGAAGGAATAAGAGGTCAGAGTTCAGCAGGGCCAAGGTGTTTGCAAAACCCACTTACTTACTGCAGGGGTGATGTTGGGGTTCCGAACCTGAGGTGTGGGGAGGCATGGGGGGGTCTCTGAAGGAGACCATCCCCTAAGCCTCGTTCACACACACACACCAGTAGCTCTCACACTTAGATTGGGCAGGGGGTGGGGGCAGAGAGCCTGAGGCAGAGTCTACATTCAAGATCTTAAAGGAAGATACCCAGTCCCCAACCAGCAGCTGAGGAGGGAGGGGGGTGTCCTCAAATAGAACCCAGGAAGGTGCCTAACCGGCAGCTAGATCAGAGGGTGGTGTCTAAAGGTCTGTATTCGTCAGGGGGTCAGCTGAGAGGATGATCACTGAACACCCACCCCCATTGCTGTGTATACCGAGGAAAAAACAAAACAAAACAAAGCCAGACTTGAGCCTATCTTACTCTTCTGTCTAAGAGACTTGAACCAGTGGGTCACAATAGAGCCCTGGGGGACTTTGAAAGGCCCAGAGCCCAGCTGTTCCGCGTCCTAGGCCCCCGACCAGCCACACTGGCTTCTTGTGTTTAGGGCTCTTTCTTCCTTTGGAGTTTTGGCATTTACCACATGACAGAGAGCTTGCGTCTTTGAAAGCACTTCCATTAACTGCTGTGTGCTCTGCTTTGAGCACACAGCTTGGGTTTGCTAGCTGCCCGCGGGTGGATGGGCCTCAGTGAAACAGCCCACTGCAGACAGATAGACACAGACAGACAGACAGACACTGTGCTCCAGCCTCCCTCCCTCAGCCCCCACCTTCCCTGGGGAGGGGGAGGATTTGAGCCATGCCCCTTCTAGCTCGGTTATGCCAGCAACCCAGGGACTTGAGCCTGGGGGGGGTCTCCTTCCAAACTTGGGCTGTCACTGGTGATTCCTCTCCCAGCCTCAGTTTCCCCATCTGTCTGGTGATTGACCATCAGCCCTCTGGCTGGAGAAATGAAGTGAGGGGCGAGGGAGCATGTGGGTCTCCTGGGGTGTGGGGGGATGGGGTGTCAGGTCTACTCCAGGCTGGCCTCGTGATGGGGGTGGTGGGTACCCCATCCTTGGACCATGGTGAGCCTCCTTCTCGGAGGCCCATCCTGGGCATGTGACCCCGGCTGGCCCTTCCTCCTTCTCTCTGGAGGAGCCAGGCCTCCCCTCTCCCTGTGCCTCTGTCCTAGCCCAGACGCCCAGAGGGCCCTTTCCCTCCCCCCGCTCCCGCCCTGTGTTCCAGCTCCCCGTGCCAGCATGGAGGTACCTGCGTGGACGATGAGGGCCGGGCCTCCCATGCCTCCTGCCTGTGCCCCCCTGGCTTCTCGGGCAACTTCTGCGAGATCGTGGCCAACAGCTGCACCCCCAACCCGTGCGAGAATGCCGGCGTCTGCACCGACATCGGGGGCGACTTCCGCTGCCGCTGCCCCGCCGGCTTCATCGACAAGACCTGCAGCCGCCCGGTCACCACCTGCGCCAGCAACCCCTGCCAGAACGGGGGCACCTGCCTGCAGCATGCCCAGGTGAGCTACGAGTGCTTGTGCAAGCCCCCGTTCACGGGCCCCACCTGCGCCAAGAAGCGGGCGGCCACCCCCGCGCAGGTCACCCACCTGCCCAGCGGCTACGGGCTCACCTACCGCCTGACCCCCGGGGTGCACGAGCTGCCTGTGCAGCAGCCTGAGCACCGCGTCCTCAAGGTGTCCATGAAAGAGCTCAGCAAGAGCAGCCCGCCCCTCACCGAGGGCCAGGCCATCTGCTTCACCATCCTGGGCGTGCTCACCAGCCTGGTGGTGCTGGGCACCGTGGGCATCGTGTTCCTCAACAAGTGCGAGGCCTGGGTGGCCAACCTGCGCTACAACCACATGCTGCGCCAGAAGAAGAGCCTGCTGCTGCAGTACAGCGGTGGGGAGGAGCTGGCCGTCAACATCATCTTCCCCGAGAAGGTGGATGCCAGCACCTTCCACAAGGAGGCCGGCGAGGAGGAGATCTAAGCAGCACCTCCCTCCCCTTACCTGCAGGCCCCTCCTCCCCCTCCCCTCCCCCTCCCCCCGGGGTTCTGCAGAAGCTCCCTTAGATGCGGTCTGTGCTCAGCTTTGTGGTGGCGTTTGTGTCAAACCTGGTGAACCTGCTGCGCTTCTTCTCTACTGTCATCGTGTGGCCGTGTGACACGCTAATGCCAAGTGAATCCTCCTTTCTCCCTCTTAATGCATGATTACAAATAATGATGAGAATAATAAGAATTTCAATCCTTACACGAGTTAAGAGAAATAAGTATGTTATTCTAAACTCTAAATAGCAAAATATCAAAAAAGACCAAAAAAAAACATGGTAACGGAACCAGGGCTGGGTGCCCCGACGCCCTCTCCCCAGGGGGTCTCGGCCACCCGGGTCCTTGTGGAACCATACGAGTCTTGTGCATGACCACCCACTGTGAAAAGAAGCTAAAAAAAATCTCTTTCGTTCGTTAAGTCTCATGTGCCACATCCAACTCGCACTCACATCCGGCCTCACACCGCAACCGCCCTTAGATCTTTCTGATTGCTTTGTGACTTCGCAGAGTGCAGTGGCTGTAGGACAAGCAGAGAGAGAGAGGAGAGAGAGAGGAGAGAGAGAGGAGGGAGAGGAGAGAGAGAGAGAGCACCGAGTCCTGGGTTGGCAGCTGAGGGGGGGGAGGGGAGGAGAGGGGTTCAGGACCCCATCCCAGCCCCACTCAGCGAGTTGCCCACCCCAATCCCAGGCCCATCTCCTCCCCCACCCCTCCTTCTCTAGGAGGGGTTGGAACACCCACCCACCACCAAAATCCTCTCTGGCTGGAAACCTCAGAACGAGGAACGAGGGGGAATATTCCGAACACTTCCGACCCTAAGAATAAGGATCTGATGGAGACTCAGTCTCATCCTAGGATCCTGATGGTCTTGGCCTATCCTGGAGGCACACTTGACATGGCACCGATTCCCAATGCATTCCTCAGAGGGGGCGCCTCCTGGCTGCCTCCCATTTGAGGGGGAAAGAACCAACAACCTGGCCCCTTGGAGTCATAACTCTGTGCCATCTGGAGTTGCCACTCAGGCAGCCAGGCCCCTCACCCCAACCTTACCTCTGAACCTCCACACTTAATGCCTGCCTTCCTCCCTTCTAGAGTAGAGAGGCCCCTGGAGTCTTGAACCTTGAACCGCAAGTGCCCCCCCTGGCAGAATCTGAGTTCGCAGCACCAACCCTCACCCAGGTTTTCACGGAGTTTTAGTGGAAATGGTGGCTTGTGAGCAGCGTCCGGTCTGGACGCTGACTTTTGTGTTGCTCAGTGAATAACCCTCAGATCCCAGAACACCTAGCCAGCTTCGAAATTAGGAATTTGACTTTTGGTTTCTTTCTTGTGGGTGTCTTTATTATTTTTTTCCCGTGTTTTAGAGAGAGCATCTATTTTTTTTGCAGAAAAAAAAAACTAGAAAGCAATGGGACGGAGCTCTGTGTAGCTGCCTGGTGCCGTAGCTCGGCGGCCGCTACACAGCCCTTTGGGTACCAGTTGAGACTATTTTGCTTCTTAAATTATTTAGAGAAGAATTTATACTCTTAGCTCTATTAAGTAGGATGTGCCGTGTTTACCTGCCTTCATTGCCTTCCTCATCCGCGTCATGTGCATCACAGCCACCCATCCATCATGTGCGCCACCGCCATACACATCAACCCCATCACGGCCCCAGCCCGGACTCCTCCTCCCCCTGACTGCCCGCCCAGCCTGCCCGCCCAGCACCCTCCCAGCCTGCCTGCCCAGCACCCCCAAGTGCCCCGTCCGGCCCTCCCTCAACCCAAGCGTTGAGCCCCAGTCCTTCCTAAGCCCTCAGCCCAAGCCCCTCCCTCCTCTGGTCACCCCAAGTTCCTGATCACTGGCAGTGTGCCAAGCTCCACCTCACCACTGTTGGTCCCCCCAGGCTCCTCCCAGCCGCACCCTGAGGTTCCCCTTCTGCCCCATCCTCTACCTCTCCACCACCAAGCCCCTCCCCCTCAAACTCCCCCTCCCCTGCCCCTCTGGGGCCCGCCTCTCCCTCCCTCCCCCCAGGTCCCCTTGCTCCCCTACCCACAAGCCCTGAGAACCCTTCCCCCAGAACCTCAGCCCTCCTTTCCACGGAGCCACGTCATCCTCCCATCTCATAGTTTTGAGTTTGTTTTAAGAAATCAACAAAATTTTAAAAAAGACAAAAAAAATTCTGAATCGTTGGCATGCGCCAGGCGGCTGTTCAGTGCCCAGCCTGGCTGCTCTCCGCGTGAGACCTTAATCAAGGCGCGGACGGTTCTGTTCTGCGCCCCCCACCCCCACCCCCGCCCCTGTGCAGAGTTCCAAGATTGGACGGAACAATCTGGTTCTCCTATGTTTTATTTATTTCATTCTATGTTTTTTACCTCCACGGGGTAGAGGTACCCCGCCAGCTCCCCACCCACTCATCATCCACCCTTCACCCAATCAGGGAGCATTTCCAAGCACCTGCTCAGCGGAAGGCATGTGCAGAGACCTGTGGACCGGACGTGGGCAGTGGGGGACAGCCCGGGAGGGGTGGGGGGCATACCTCGTCTCCCTACACAGGAAGCCACGTGGTGCGGATACCATACTGTGGGACTGGAGAGTCCTGAGCAGACGCCCCCTCCGAGGGTCACCCTTTTACCTTCCCACGAGACCAACTAGCACCTGATTGAGGCCGCCCCACCCAAATTCAACAGCGTCCCCCACGCGCGTGCGCCCACCCCTGCGGTCGGAGCCACGCTGCCAGCCTCACCGAGGTCTTCACGCACGCAGAAATGGTCCATTCCATACTCTATGGTGAAACCAGATCTGCTGAGAGTGTTGGGATTCTGACTGCCCATCCACACCTCGTGTGTTTGGTGTAGTGTGTAGTTTACGCAACAAAACGGAGAAGCTCAAAGATAGCGGTTTGAGACATGTTCATTAATTCGGTCCCAAATTCGGAGAACAGGAGGAGGAGGAGTGATAATTCTGTGACCAAAATGTTTAAAAAAATGAAGTGTCCATGGCGCTCTTTTTAGCTTTTCCGTTTACCACAAGCCCAGACATGCAAAATACCTTGTTCCTTGAGAATAAACGACAAGGGCTGATTTATATCTGTCTCTTTGGTTTTTTGTGTGTGCGTCTGCGACGAAGCTGGGTCCCCTTGGGTGACGGCCATACCCACAGGCCGGGGTGGGGGTTCAGGGGCTCATACTTTGAGGGGCCCTGCTTTGGCCAGGGTGGGAGGTGGGGTGGGGGCGCAAAGCCAAGGGCTTCAGCCCTTCACACCCATGCTCTGGGAACTTGGAATCTGGAACTTTCCAGCCCTTCAGATTCTGAGGGACCTCCCCTCTGTCTCCCTCCTCAGTATGGAGGTCTGTGGGTGCTGGGTACGGTGGGATATGGGGGTGGGGGACAAGGAGACCCACACAGGAGGCCTGGAGCCCGAAGCAGGACCAGCTGGAGGGGAAGGCTCAGAACCCCAAGAACCCAAGAACTCCATCTGGGGCTTCCCTGGTTAATGGAGGGCGGTTGCTATGCCAAGGGGAGAGAAGGATTGTGGGATACCGAGCTCAGGGAGTTTAACGTTCACATGGGTGGTGTGGGGTCCCCATTCACACTCCTAACCGGGTCCCTTGCTTCTCTTCCAGTCCCAGGACCCCAAGGGGCCCATGCCTGTGGTCCTTCCAGCATGCCCACCCCTCTAGGTTCCACAAGGCGCCCTACACCAAGGACCAAGGGCTGTGTGGCCACTGCTGGTCTAAGGGTCAGCCTGGCTCTGGGCCTATCCTCACCTCCTCCATCCTCACCTCCTCCATGGCTTGGATTCTCCTTGGTCAGGCCGCTGCCACTCTACTCCCCCCCCCGCCCCCCCACCCCCAGCTGCCCAGGCCCCAGACCTGCTGTCCCAGACTCCTCCTACTCCACAGCCCACTATGGAGGCCACACTCCTGTCTCCCCCCACTCCCTACAACCTCAGCCCTGTGCCTGGGGCTCTTCCCTCTGTGGCTGTCCGTGGACTTCCTCCACAGACAGAGCAGAACTCCGGGGGGGAGAGGGGGGAAAGAGGGAGACACAGAGCTTCTGCTGCTCTGCAAGCAAGGAACACGGCGGGAAAATATGACCCCCCAAATTCCTCAGCGCAGCCAGCAGGGGTAAAGCAATGCCCCGCCCCACCCAGCCCAGCCCGGCTGGCCTGGGGCTTCACACCATCCCAAGTTTAAAAGCTAGGGGCGCTGGCCCAGCCTGGACGAAGACCAGGAGACATGGCTGAGCGCACCTGATCAAAAACAATAGCAACCAACACAAAGCACACTTGGTGCCCCCGACCTGCCCCCCAGAGGAGAGAGACAAAAACCTCCACTGACATCGCCACACAGCTCACCCTGTCCGCCTGCAAAAGGCTTCGTGATCAAGTAGAGTACTTTCTGGAGAAGCAGGTTGAATTTGGCATTCATACACGAATTCAAAGACAGTGGATAGATGTTGGAGAGGTCAGGAACAGGGAGGCAGCATGGGTGGGCTTTGCTTTGTGACAGGCCCAGGTGTTAGAGTCTCTGTGCCCTGAGCCCTGCGTGGGCTCCTGAGGGAGGCGCCTGGGAAGGTGGGCCAGGTGGGGTGAGAGGCCTGCAGGTCACTGAGCGTAGGCCCTGGAGGGGATGTGGGCCTCCCCCGTCTCCTCTTCTCTCTTTTGTAGTAGTCTGGCTCTGCCTTGCAGTCCTTCCTCCACGGGCCACCACCTCGGGTCTCCAGCAGCAAGGCCAGCTGCCGCAGCGAACCCACATGCTTCCTTCAGGAACGAGCTCGGGGATGTGTTCCAATGACATAGAGCTGACATCCGGGAAGGGACACTCAGCAGCCTCTGGACAGGTGGAGGGAAGGTTCCAGAAGCACAGCTGTAAAGGCAGGAGTGGGGGGTGGGGCACCCATCTAGGACAGGGAATAAGGAAAACACGGGCTCAGTGGGGTGTGGTCTTGGTGCTCACGAGCCAGTCTGGTCCCTCATGATGAACTGGAATTTGAGACCCCCCAGTTGTGCAACCCACGGGACCCCACAGACTGGGGGTGCTGGCAGGTCACACTATGGATGATGCATGGTGGATCTTGATTTTCTTTTCTGTTGATCATGGGGCTTGAACTCAGGGCCTGGGTGCTGTCCCTGAGTGTTTGTGCTCAAGGCTAGTGCTCTACTATTCTACTTCTGGTCTTTTGGTGGTTGACTGGAGATGAGAGTCTCGTGGATTTCCTACCCAGCCTGGCTTTGGACCCCTAACTCCAGATCTTAGCCTCCTCAGTAGCTAAAATCACAGGCAAGAGCCACCAGAACCCAGATCTTTTCCTTTTCCTTTTTTTTTAAAACTTGCATAAATTGCATTAAGCACAGCTAGTTTTGTCATGACATGTCCACAGATGTGTGCAGGATATTTTAAACATATTACCTCTCAGCTACCTTTCCTTATCTCTCTCCTCCTGTCCTCTTTTTCCTTCCTTTCCCACCTCCCCAGGGGGCCCCTTTCTACCTTAATTGCCTTGGTGTTTTGTTTTGTTATTGTTTCCCCTTAGCTTCTACAAATGAGAGAAAATAAGTGATACTTGTCTTTGTGTACCACAAAGACACTTATTTTCCTTAATAGGATGATCTGCAATGCCATCCATTTTCCAGCAAATGATATAATTTCATTCTTCATTATGGCCGAAAAATACTGCATTGTATTTACCCACCACATTTTCTTTATCCATTCATCTGTTGGTAGGCACTAGGCTGATTCTGTAATTAGGCCATTGTGACTAGCGCTGCGATAAACACGGGTAAACAAATATCTTTATGCAGGAAGCAGACTTTGATCCTTTTGGGTGTCTTCCAAGAAGAATGATACAGCAAAGCCATGTGGTAGTTCGATTTTTAAACTTTTTGAGGAACCTCCGTACTGATTTCCATAGTATCTGTATTAATTTGCCTTCCCACCAACAGACTGTAAAAGTTCCTTTTCCCCTACAACCTTACCAGAGTTTATCATCATTTGTAGTCTTGTTTTCTTATAGGGCGAGGTAGAAACTCAATGATAATGAACATTTTTTTTCCCATGGATGTATAGGTTATTGTTACTTCCTCACTTGAAAAGTGTCGGTTCAGTTTTATTTGTCGGTTTGTTGGAGTTATTTGTCTTTTGGTTATTTAACTTTTTCGAGTTCTTTATATATTGTGCATATGTGTCCCTGTTAGATGGGTGTTCTGGGAAGGATTTTCTCCTTTTCTGTACTCTTTCTTCACTTGTAGGCTGTTTCTGTTGATAGAGGAGAGCTTTATAATTTGTGGCTATGCTAAGGCCTTACTTTCAGCCTTGGAGAGACCTGGCAGACCCTGCCGCACTGTCCCTTCAGTCAGCTGAGTCCTTGATATTTGTTCCCTCCTGAGCAGAGGAGCAGATGAAATTGGTCATTGACGCTAACATTCTAGAGCCTCTAGCCAAAGTGAGAAGACAAGAAAAAGCAACCCAGAGGCATGACTCAAATATCCATTATGATCATTAATCAAATAAAGCCACAAGAAAATGGCCAGGAGAAAGAACACAATAAATCAAATAGAACTCACTTCTTGCACACAAAAACATTAGCCCTAGGGGCTGGGAAGGTGGCTCAGTGGTAGAGCACTTGCCTTGCATGCATGAGGCCCTGGGTTCGATTCCCCAGCACCACATAAGCAAAAAGAAAAATCCGGAAGTGGTGCTATGGCTCAAGTGGTAGAGCGCTAGCCTTGAGCTGAAGAGCTGAGGGACAGCGCTCAGGCCCAGAGTTCAGGCCCCATGACTGGACGCCCCCCAAAATTAAAAAACAACAACAACAACAAAACATCAGCACTAAAACCAGCCCACTGAAAACAGAGTGATTAAGAATCATATTATAGCTGGGAGATGGTGGCTCACGCCTAAGATCCCAGTTATTCAGGAGGCTGAGATCTGAGAATCATGGTTCAAAGCCAGCCTTGGAAGGAAAGTCTGTGAGACTCTTATCTCCAATTAACCCCTAGAAAACCAGAAGTGGTGCTATATATAGCTCCAAGTGATAGAGCGCTAACCTTGAGCACAAAAGCTCAGGGACAGCACCCAGGCCCTGAGTTAAAGCCCCAGGACTGACACCCAAAAAATAAAACAAACAAAAAAATCATATTATAGAGCTCTAAATTATCCCCACATTAATTTAGATGTCCAGTGCTATCTACTTGCATTAGATCACTTGCTAAGAGGATTCTAATGTTTATCTGAGAAAATGTGAGAACTTTGGGCAGAAAAGCCCAGAAAGAGCTCAAGGCCTTGAGTTCAAGCCCCAGTACTGGCACACAAAGGCACACACAGTGTGCCTATCTGAGCCTCTCAGCCAAGGATAGCTGCTTTCCCTAGGAGACATTTGGCTGTCAGTGACATTCTTTATTGTCAAAACTAGAGGGGTACCACTGGCTCATACTGAATAGAACTTGCCTAGTAAACACTAGATCCCAAGTTCAAACTCCAATACTGCCTCACAAAACCTAAACAGAACATACATACGTATGAATGCAAGTCCACATGCACACGTGGTCACCAAGGGCCAGCATATGGAATCAGTAGCTAGGTGTCCAACAACCAGTGAATGGATAGAGAAAATGTGACAGATAGATAGATAGAGATACAGAGATGGAATATTATTTGGGCAGAAAAAAAGATAGAATTTTGCTGTTTGCAAACAAGTGAATAGAACTGGAGATTGTTGTGTGGAGCAAGATAAGCCAAGCTCAAAAAGACAAATATTCTGTTTTCTCCTATATACGCAAATGTGTACTTAAAACTAACAAGCATATACTACGATTCTAAAAGGGGGATTATTTAGATAGAAAAATAGTATTAGACGTAAAGGGAGGAAGGAGAAGGTGATTGGGGTGAGTATGATCGAGGCACATTATATATATAGTATATACATATATTCTATATATTACATATGTATATACTACACTGTGAATATTATATATATATATGAGCATAGTATGAGATCCACTAGACTATGTTGAGAATGAGAGAGGGAGTGGGGACTAACAAGGGGAATTGGATGGAAGCACAGTTTGTATTTGGGTGGGAACAGCACTGTGAAACCCCACTGTACAATTAATACGCACCAATAAGAAGCACAAAAGAAGAGCCGGGCGCCAGTGGCTCCTGCTGTCACCCTAGCCACAGGGGAGGCTGAGATTGGAAGGGTCATGGGTCAAGGTCAGCCTGTACAGACACATGAGATCCCTTTTCAACCAATGGCGGGGGAGAGGTGGTACAGGCCTGCTGTCCAACTTGTGTGGAAGTCGAAATTGGGAGGATCACGGTTCCATGATGCAGGACGGAAAAGCTCACAAGACTCCATCTCTGCAGAAAGAAGCTGGGTGTGGTGGCACACGCCTGCCATCCCAGCTATGACACAAAACCTAAAATGGCCGACTGCTACCCAGGAGAGCACCAGGCAGGAAGCGAGACCCTAATCTCAACAGTAACCGGCGCAAGCCGGACACTGGTAACTCATGCTTGAAGTCCCCTCTGTTCTGCAGGATCGCCATGGAGGCCACCAGCCTGGGGAGAAAAGTTTGCTAGACCCCCATCTCCAAAATAAACCATCAAAGAGCGGGTTTGGAGGTGTGGCTGAAGCAGTAAAACACCAGCCCAGCAAGTGCAAGGCTCTGAGTTAAAACCCAGTACTGCTCCAAAAAGATCAAAATAAAGAAAGAATTATCCGGCCCCCGATGCCAGCGATGCCCGGGTTGTGAGATGTCAGAGCAGGGTGACGGCAGGCCAGGGGCTGCTGAGCACACTCAGGCACAGTTGTGCCAGGGGTGGTTGTGTAAGTGTGCTCGCAGCCTGGGAGGCGGATGCCTGTGTCTTCCAGCGCTGCGGGTGGGAAAATTGGGGGTCAGAGAAGGGAGAGCCCACACTGGAGGCCATGGGGCTAGAGTGTGGGAGTGGTAATGGTAAGATCAAATCCCACTTGCACCTATAGCCACTCCCTGCCACTCATAAAGTGTGGGAAGCGGGCAGCGGCGGGGCTCAGAGCTAGAGCATCTGACTGCCCGACACGTACAGGGCTCTGCACTTTATCCTCACAATGCATGCAAACAGAAGCAACTCATTCTCCATTTCCTTGGTGCCCAAGCCACAGGTCCTCCAGCAGATCACCGAGGTCAGAGGGGGGGGGAACACTAGCCCACCTCAATGCAAGTCCACCACGGTGGAGCTTCTGTATCACCTGCCCCATCCACCCCACACCTGGGGAGCTGAGCATGGCAGTTTCTGTGCCTGGCCTGGGGACCTGCTTCAAGAGTCAAGATGCTAGCCTGGAGCTGGTGGCTCACACCTGTAATCCAGCCTGGGCAGGAAAGTCTGTGAGACACTTATCTCCAATAAATCCTTCCTTGCTTCCTTGCTTGCTTGCTTGCTTGCTTCCTTCCTTCCTTCCTTCTTTCTGTCAGTTGTGGGGCTTGAACTCTGGGCTTGGGCACAGTCCCTCAGCTCTTCAGCTCAAGGCAAGCACTCTACCGCTTGAGCTACAGTGCAACTTCTGGTTTTCTGGTGGTTTATTGGAGATAAGAGTCTCACAGACTTTTCTGCCCACACTGGATTACAGGCGTGAGCCACTAGCACCTAGCTTGCTCACTCTTTCTTTCTTTCCTTTCTTTCTTTCTTTCCTTTCTTTCTTCCTTCCTTCCTTGCTTTCTTTTTTTCTTTCTTTCTTCCTTTCTCCCTTTCTTCCTTCTTTTCTGGAAGATTATGTTATGTTTTATTATGTTTATGTATTTTTATTTATTTATAATCATTTTATTATTTTTTCTCATTTTATTATGTTATATTTTATATTAGCACAATTTTGTGAGCTGAAAAAAATTAGATCAAACAGAATAAACAAATTAATGAATTACTGAAGTAATAACTTGAAAATAATTCTGAAAGCTAATATTACAAACCCATATCTAGAAAAAACAAAGAAACCAAAGATAAAACAATTAGCAAACAAAAGTATTTGTGAGAAATAAAAAAAATTGAGCATGAAATAGTTACACAGAGTACTTAGCAAGTATAAGACATACATTGAATGTAGTTTAGGAACAAATAAAATATGTCATAAAGAAATGTGGGGTACTACCACACACATTAAATTAAAAAGGCCTGAACAAAATGCAGAACAGCAGTGGAGGAAAAGAATAGATATGTATGTTTAACAATTGTTGAATGAATGAATGAAGGAGATTGAATTATCAACCTAATAAAATCCAAAAGTTTTTGGCAGGTATTAATACACTTACATATTCTACGCATTTATTAAATAAATTTGACAATTAGTACTTATAGCATATTTATTATTTATAATTCAAATATTTGTGGCACCATTCTTTTAATTTTTTTTGTTATTATAAAGGCACCTCTTTTTTCCTTCCTTGATTCATCTCTGTCTTCCTCCTTTCCTTCCTTCCCCTTCTTCCTTCCTCCCTCCCTCCCTCCCTCCTTTCCTTCCTTCCTTTCCTTCTTTCCTTCCTTCCTTTCCTTCCTTCCTTCCTTCCTTCCTTCCTTCCTTCCTTTCCTTCTTTCCTTCCTTCCTTTCCTTCCTTCCTTCCTTCCTTCCTTTCCTTCCTTCCTTTCCTTCCTTCCTTCCTTCCTTTCCTTCCTTCCTTCCTTCCTTCCTTCCTTCCTTCCTTCCTTCCTTCCTTCCTTCCTTTCTTCCTCCCTTCCTTCCTTCCTTCCTTCCTCCCTTCCTCAATTCCACCCTTCTTCTTTTTTTGTGCTGCTACAGGACCTTGGATTCAGAGCATGAGTGCTGTTCCTGAGCCTTTTTGCTCCAGGATGGGGTTCTGCCTTTTGAGTCACAGTTCTTATTTTTGTCTTTTTGGTAGTTAATTGGAGATAAGCACCCATGGACTTTGCTGTGGCCTGGCTTTGGAACCTTCCCACCCTCAGATCTCAGCGGCTTGGTAGCGAGGATTACAGGTGTGAGCCATGACTCCTCACTCAGTACTTCTTTAACTTCTCAGCCTTTTCAGTGATTGCAGGATGCTGGCTCTACATCAGCCTGAATTCCCGGAGACCCAGGGCATCCCTGCTCACTTGCAGAGCAGGGGCTTTTGCAAAATCAGGCGATCTTTTTCTTCTTCTGGGACTGGTGCCTCACTTGGCTTTCTTTTGTCTTAAGACCAGTAATCTACCAGTTGATTCACGCTCCCAATTCAGGCCTTTTGCTAGTTAGTTGGAGATAAGTGCCTAAGCATCTCTTGGCTATATCTGTCAGCCTCCTGAGTAGTTAGGATTACAGGCAGGAGCCACCAGCACCAGGCCCGATCAATGGAACTGTATTCAGTTCTGTCTCCGTGGTTAGCTTCCCAACTCTGGAATGCAGAACTGGAGCAGGGCGGGGGCCTCAACAATTGGTAGAGATCTGACAGGGACCCTTTGGCCCCTGGAGCGGGGGCTAGTATGTTAGGAAAGGCCACATACAAGCTACTACAACTGCCTCTGTGAGGCTAATACACTAAACGTAACCCTGTACTCCTCCTGGACGGGTGCTAGATTTAAGTCCCTACTGTAGGGCGTAGTTGGCCCTCCAAGGTTTCCCATGTGGGGAACTTGGGATGGCGGTGGCAGAGACTCCACCCAGGCTCCCATCCTGATGCCAATTTGTCATGTTGTAATGTAGCGGGAAGACCCTCACCAGTGAACGGATGGGACCTGGATCTGAGATGCTCAGGCTTCCAAACTGCAAGCTATACCATCCACCTCTTTTCTCTGTAAGTCACAGCCTAGGGCATTTTGTTGTAGCAGCAGATGGGTGAACTCCATCCCAGCAGCAAGGAAAGAGCTGCGACTTGTGGGAGAGCCTCATCCCGCGCACCTGCAGAGAAATCTTGGACTATGAACCATGTGGCTGGCGTTCACCCCTTGTGCACGGTGGAGCCCGTCCACGTGCCCCTCATCCTGCACACCTGCAGAGAGATCTTGGACTATGAGCCATGTGGCCAGCGTTCACCCCTTGTGCACGGTGGAGCCCGTCCACGTGCCCCTCATCCCGCACACCTGCAGAGAGATCTTGGACTATGAGCCATGTGGCCGGCGTTCACCCCTTGTGCACGGCGGAGCCCGTCCACGTGCCCCTCATCCCGCGCACCTGAAGAGAAATCTTGGACTATGAGCCATGTGGCCGGCGTTCACCCCTTGTGCATGGTGGAGCCCGTCCACGTGCCCCTCATCCCGCACATCTGCAGAGAGATCTTGGACTATGAGCCATGTGGCCGGCGTTCACCCCTTGTGCACGGTGGAGCCCGTCCACGTGCCCCTCATCCCGCACACCTGCAGAGAGATCTTGGACTATGAGCCATGTGGCTGGGCATTCACCCCTTGTGCACGGCCCGTCCAGATGCCGTTCTAGGGGTGGAGCCCCTCCACGTGCCTCTCCCGGCACTGGGCAGCTTTGGGTTGGCGAATGCATTATCAAATCTGCTTTTAGTCAAGATCATCCAAGTAAGTTGGCTTCCAAAATGCAGTGTTGGTGAAATCCTCAGCGATGTGGGGGTGAGGGGGGCGCAGTATTATCTCCAGCACTGTACCCTGATGGATGCTGCCTGTCCTCCCCTAACACAGGCCCCCCCCCGCTGGCCCACCCCCACAGTGCTTCATGGTGACCGCACCTTGTGAACGGGGCCACTGCTAACTTGCTTGCCTGCAAGAGGGCACAAAAATGCCAGCTACCTGACACCTCGGTGACATCTTTGGAGGAATCTAGAAGTTTGGGGACATTTTGAATGGTCTTTCCAAAGTGAAGGGTGAATGGCCTCCTCCGGGACCTCTTTCTCTCCTGATAAGAGGATTGCAGCTCCTGGCAATGGTGTGTTGGAGGTCAGAGGGACGCGTCCCTCTCTGGGTGTGTCCCCACCCCCTGCCCCAGCCATTGACAGCTGCCAGTGTTGAGTTGACCCTCTAATCCCATAGCAAGAGAAAGCGCTGCGCCGGCCCGTGCCGTTCTGCAAGCTGCCTGGCTGCCAGGCCCCGTCGGCCAGAAGCTGCGTTCGTGTGGCAGGGGTCCCCTGGCAGAAGTCTTTGGGAGACCCACCCCTGCAGGGCAGTCTCAGTGTGGACCATAGAATCTTGGAGAAAGTGTTGCCATCCTCACCCCCTTGAGAGCCTCTGGGAAGCTATTTTTGATATGTCCGTGTGGGGATGTGTGTGTGCAGGTACTAGGGCTTGAACTCGGGGTCTTGCTCATGCTCTCACTTGTTTTCTTTTACTCAAGGCTAGCACTCTACCTCTTTTTTTTTATTGTGAAAATACTGCACAGAAGGGTTACAATTACATGGGTAAGATAATGAGTACATTTCTTATCAAGCATTGTAGCCTCCTCCTTTGTTTCCCCTTCCCATCCCTTCCCAGCCTCCCCCCCACCCAATCCTCCCTCCCCCACCCCCACCAAAGTTGTAAAGTTCGTTTTCGACATGACAACTTGTACTTCTCATTGCTGCAACGGGTCCACCTGTGTCCTTATTTAAACGACTTGTTTTAGCATTCTACCTCTTAAGCCACACTTTCACTTCTGGCTTTTTTTGGTGGCTCATTGGAGCTAAGAGCCCCATGCACTTTCCTGCCTAGGCTGGCTTTGAGTCACTATCTTTTGATCTCAGCTTCCTGGGTGGCTAGGATTACAAGCGTGAGCCACTGGTGCCTGGCCTGTACTGGTTTTAACCCAGATCCTTAGACCTCAGCTAATATTACAGGTGTGAGTCCCCAGGGCCCAGCAAGCTTAAACTCTTGGCCACAGGTAGCCAAACGGCCCTGTACCTGAGGTGCCCACCCCTCGGGCAGGGCGTGGCTGACCTGCACAGCTGTCTTCACGTTGGGCATGCGTGGCTGCACCTCGTCACCACGGGGAAGCTGTGTGCATGCACTCAGGTTCCAGAAAATCCTTAAAGCACAAGAAATTTGCGCAGCAGCTGGCGTCGCCGGCGGCGTGTCCTCCCGGCAGTCCGTAATCACCGTCTTGTGGGATGTGCGCTATGCTCGGCTCACTGGAGAAGAAAATTTCCAATCCCAGTTTTTAGGTAGTTCCATCTGTTCCTGCCCAAATCAAACATGCTGCCGGACGACCGGGAGGAGCGTCTGTCAGAGGGCAGACAGGATGCTGGCTGTCCGCTTTCTCCCCAGGGAAAGGTGGCCAGAGATATAGATTTCAATTGATTTTAGAGTAGTGGCTAATGACTTGGCTGAGTGGCCAGGGAAATGGAAAGACGATAATTGAAGACTAGGTGAGGCTGAGTGTGATATCTCGTGCTTACAATTCCAGCTACCTGAAATGTGGAGTCAGGAGGGTCACATCCTGAGGCCAGCCCTGGCAAAAATGTAACTCCTTGGCTGAAAAAAAATGATCTAACACAAAAAAGGGCTGGGGGCGTGGCTCAACTAACATAGAATCTGCCTAGCTAGCATAAGGCCCTGTGTTCAACTTCCAATACAGTGAAAGACAGATGGACAGGCGCAGAAAGAGAAGAAGGAAGGAAGGAAGGAAGGAAGGAAGGAAGGAAGGAAGGAAGGAAGGAAGGAAGGAAGGAAGGACAAGAGACAGAGAGAAGGAAGGAAGGAAAAATAAGAAAGGAAAGAAGGAAGAGAGAATAAGAGGAAAGAAGGAAAGAAGTTAAAAACAAACTTGGTGAGAAGGACTAAGGACTGAGAAGCGACTGGGTTCATATTCCAGTATCACACCACCACCAACAAAAAGGAAGTGAATAGACCCCTGGGACTCACACAGCGTAGGATGTGAATTTCACCAACTGTCAGCCTGGCACCAGTGGCTCACACCTATCATCCTAGCTCCTCAGGAGGCTGAGATCTGAGGATTGTGGCTCAAAGCCAGCCTGCTCAGGGAAATCCGTGAGATTCTTATCTCCAATAACCTACTCAGAAAAAGCTGGAAGTGGTGCTGTGGCTCAAGTGGTAGTGTGCCAGCCATGAGCACAAAGAGGTTCAGGAACAGCACCAAGCTATTCAAGCCCCAAGACCAGCTGAATGAATGAATGAATGAATTTGTCCAAGGCTATCTGGGCCCTAGTGGCTCACACCTGCAATCCTACTCAGGAGGCTGAGATTTGAGGATTGAGGTTTGAAGCCATCCTTGAAGGAACGTCTGGGAGGCTTTTATTTCCAGTTGGCCACCAAAAAGCTAGAAGTAGAGCTGTGGTTCAAGAGGTAGAGGGCTAGCCTTGCATGAAAAAAGCTAAGGCACAGTGCCCAGGCCCTGAGTTCAAACTCCAGCATGCGTACACACGCATGTGTGCGTGCATGCACACACACACACACACACACTCACATATACACCCACAGTTGAAGGGTGTCTCAGTAGAGGAAGGCGTTATTAGCTGGGTGGTCGGGGTGGCCTGCCCAGCAGATCTCAGGCCATTTTCTTCCTCTCTTCTCAGTCACATGACCTCATGAACCATCAGTCTTTTGGGAGGGGCGAGGGCCACACATCAGCTGAGTGAGCCCCACCAGGGCTAGTCATCCACAGCATGGCTGACCCTGGAGACCCACACTGAGAAGCTGTGTTCCCAGAGAGATCAGCCAATTACCAGGCAGTAGGTTGACTGTATGGAAGGGTGGCACTGTTTCCTTGAGCTCTGCATGTGAATTTGCCTCTCAGCTTTCAATTTCTGGAACATCTATAGGCCTTCTGGATGCCTGTACTGTTGAAATGCAGCCATTCCTTGGAGCTGGATACTAAGCTTGTCTCCTGGCTACTTAAAGCTCCTCGTGCTGCTGGTTGGGGGTCCATCATGGTCCACTCTGTCCAAGGCCCACTTCTGTTGTCATTGTATATTGAGGGCAGCATCTGGCATGCTGGAGATCTGATTAAAATCAATGACATTTCCAGGTGGGTGCTGGTGGCTCACGCCTGTAATCCTAGCTTCTCAGGAGGCTGAGATCTGAGGATCATGCTGGTGCTTTACCAATTGAGCCATGCCTCTACTTTCAACTTTTTTTTGTTTGTCCTGGGGCTTGAACTCAGGGTTCAAGGGACAACTCAACTCAGGGGCAAAAGCTCAGGGTGCTGTCCCTCAGTGTTTGAGCTCCAGGTTAGTACTCTACCACTTTGAGCCACAACTCCACTCCCAGTTTTCCTGTGGTTAATTGGAGATAAGAGTCTCACAGACTTTCCTGAGCAGGCTGGCTTTGAGCTGTGATCCTCAGATCGTAGCCTCCTGAGTAGCTAGGATGACAGGAGTGAGCCACTAGCACTCAGCCTAATTTAAAAAAATTAATAATGCAATTTAGATAAGAACTCTAGGGGCTCAAATGCTTCATAAATAAATGCTTGGGTCACTCCCTAAAGCATTGCAGCAGGACTGAGGGGATGCCAGCTACAGCACAGGCAGCATGGCCCAGGCATTGGGGGAATATAAATTCTGGTTCTGACTATGTAACCAGTTTCAGAAATGATGGCTAATAACGATTTCTTTGTTTGGAGGGGTGGTGTGCCCCAAATATCCCTGTGTTCCACCTCTTACCTCTCCAACATCTAGCATAAAGACAGCAAGAGTCATTCTTCCTTTTCCAGTATTTGAGGGGGACTGTGACAGAGGTGGAAGGGTGGACCCCACCCTCTGCCTCTTTTGGGGAAAGGGTGAGTGGGTGCTAAACTGCATGCAGGGCAGTTGTGCAACGAGCAGCAACGAGACTGTTGTGTAACAGAGACGCGTGGCTTTGTGACTGTTCTTCATAACTTGGAGAGAAAGCATGTCTTCAATTCATAGGGTGCCAGGTTGGTGAGAGGTGGTCTTGGTGGGTTTGCAATGGGGCTGCTTGGTTCGTTTGAACTGTTACCCAGAACGTTCTTTCCTGTGTGTGCTGGTGAGGGTGGACACACTTAGACCCTGAGCAATTTGGAGGAGAATAGAAGCCACGCCACAGCAGGAGCTCTTGCTCCTGTCCAGCTCTGCTGGGCAGCTTAGGTGCCTTGCAGGCCCAGGACTGGGCCCAGCGCACAGCTGCCCACCTGGACCTGGGCCTTCCCCTTGCTTCCCGGTCTCTGGCCAGGGGTGTGCTTCACTCTGGGTCAGAAGATCGGGGTTCTGTAACATCTTCACACCACCAACTTGAAAGGCAACTGACCCTTACCAGCTTGCTCTTGTGGGGGCCTTGGCTCCACTGAGGATGAAGCTCTCCCTTGA
The DNA here is from genome assembly GCF_000151885.1 of Dipodomys ordii. Classification (NCBI taxonomy): domain Eukaryota; kingdom Metazoa; phylum Chordata; class Mammalia; order Rodentia; family Heteromyidae; genus Dipodomys; species Dipodomys ordii. The sequence continues at coordinate 3,628,106 of NW_012267218.1, read as the reverse complement.
TCTCTCCACTGCGCAGCCATCTTCCTTCCCTCCCTGCTGGTCTTGTGTTCTTCAGGCTGCAGAACCAGGCAGGCAGTCAACCGGTGAGCAGAGGTTGTCAAATTCCTAGAACATAGCTGGACATAGTTAGCTCACATCTGTAATGCAAGCTACTCAGGAGGTTGAGATCTGAGGATCACAGTTCAAAACCAACCCAGGCCAAAAAAAAAAAAAATCTGTGAAACTCTTATCTCCAATTAACTACCAGAAAGCTGGATGTGGCTCTGTGGCTCAAGTGGTAGAGTACCAGCCTTGAGGAAAAAGAAAACAGAAAAACAAGCAAGAGCATGAGACCCTGAATTTAAGCCCCAGTACTAGCAGACGCACACACACACACATATACTATCACCATTCATCACCATCACCAGCAGCATCTGCTTGCAGTTGGAACCTTCTAGTCTACTTCCCAGGTGAGGACTTCCAGCCACCGTGTCATTCAGACCTTCCGTGTTGTAGGGACTATGTTGGTCCCCCACAGGACGGGGACCTACTTCCTGCCTGCAGGAGATGCATCCTTGCTGTCATGGATCGATGGGCAGAGTGGGGAGCGGGTGCTGGGGGCGGGAGGGTCAGGTCTTGTTCCGTTTCTCTTCCAGGCCTTTCAAGTGCCACAAGATTGTCAGAAGTGATTGTCAGGTCTCAGAACTCACACAGCTTTGTGCAAGTAGCCTTTTTAAAAAATGATCATTTAGACGCTGTTATCCAAAAGGGTTGTCTAATTATCTAGTCATCAAGCAGTGGCCCTCAACTTTAACATCTGTCATCTAACGTTCTGCTCTTTGCTTGTTTGTCTTTGATGCCAGTCTTGGGGCTTGAACTCAGGGTGTTGGCACTGTTCTAACTAAGGTTTTTAGCTCAAGGCTAGTGCTCTGCCACTTGAGCCACAGCTCCACTTCTGGCTTTTGTTGAGTAGTTAATCAGAGACAAGATTTTCCAGCCTGGACTGGCATCAAACTGCGATCCTCAGATCTCAGCCTCCTGAGTAGCTGGGATCACAGGTGTGAGCCACTGGCGCCTGGCTTTCTCTGACTTTGTTTTGTGCTGTCCTTTTCTCCCTGCCAGTACTGGGAAGATAGAGAAGTAGCATCGCTTTGTGGCCGTTGTTGGCCTCGTTGGTGTGCTGTATCAAGGGAGCGCAACAGCCGTTGTCGTAGGCTGGGCTTCTCCTGAGAGGAGAGTTTCATAGAAGGGCTTTGTTGGAACTTCCCTCTCAAGACCAATATGTGTCTGGGGCGTCCAGGAACCTGGAGGGGCTGCTGGGAGGAACACGGATGCCATGCTGGTGTAACAACAATCCCCAGTGTGAAGCCTGAGCGATGCATGGTCCCCTGGGGCTGGCCACGCCCTTCCGCCTCAGCACTGACCAGCCTGGGGATGTGGGCTGGCGCAGGAAACTGGCCTCGGATTGGGTACAGAGACTGTTCAGAGAGACTCGGCTTGGTGGAGAAGATGCCCATCGGTGTCAAATTGTAGAGACCACTGTCTTCTGCACCACTCCGTCCTGCGTGGTTCACCTATTAATTCCTGGGAGTGACTGGACCTCCTTTCCTGAGCGGGGCGGGAGACTCTCCTCAGGATCAGCAGTAGGAGGGACTTCCTGCTACTACAGCTTCAGCTGATCTTGAAACTAGAAGTGGACACACATCATTCCCCCATCCCTTCCCCCTCCTCTGGGGCTCTCCTAGGCATATGACACCTACAGTGACCTACGTGACTTTTATGGAAGGTGGCCAGACTCTTGTCCCTGAGGGTCATTGAAGCCTTGTCACAAAGCGCTGCTCGGTCATCATGTGACACCTGCTACACACTGAGAACAGGTACTAAGAAGTATCCAGAAAATAGGCAGAGAACTGGGCACCAGTGGCTAACACCTGCAATCCTAGCTACTCAGGAGGCTGAGAGCTGAGGATCAAGGTTTGAAGCCAGCCTGCGCAGGAAAGTCTATGAGACTTACCTCCAACTAACCATCAAGAAAACTGGAAGAACTATGGCTCAAGTGGTAGATCCCTTGCCTTGAGTAAAAAACTCAGGGACAGTACCCAGGCCCTGAGTTCAAGCCCTAGTACTCGCATATACATAAAAAGAAAAGAAAGAGAGAGAGAAAAGAGGAAGGAAGGAAGCCAGGGAAGAAAGAAGGGAAGGAAGGAGGGAGGGATGGAAGGAAGGAGGACCTGTAATTGAGGCTAAAGTTTTCTGGGTGGGAAGGTGGGAGGAGGTGCTCAGCGAATTCCATCTCAATGATAAAACTGGACACAATTGTCAAAAACAACCATTTCAGACCTCTGGAAATTCACCAAAGCATATAATAAATCAAAAGACAGTTATTCAATAAAACCTGCTGAGTTGGGTGGACAACGGCAGAGTCTGTGCCATTTCTGCCTCAAGACCCAGAAGCCTTGCTGCTGCAGGGGCGGGGGCCGGGGTGGGGGAAGGGGGCGTGATCTAATGTGGAATGCCAGAGCAGAGCACCATGTCTGGAGCCACTGTGACAACCAACTGCCAGCAAACCATGCAGGTAGGCCAGTGCTATGGTGGCGTGAGGCTGGGGTGATAGTTTGGGAAGCTGTAACCAGCCAAAACACAGAGAGAGAGAGACAGACAGACAGATACAGAGAGCTCAGAGAGAGACAGATTATGCCTGTAATCCTAGCTACTCAGGAGGCTGAGATCTGAGGATCACAGTTGGAAGTCAGTCCAGGCAGGAAAGACCATGAGACTCTTCTCTCCAATCAACTATTCAGAGAAATCCAGAAGTAGTGCTGTGGCTCAGGTGATCAAATGCTAGCACAAGGAAGACAGAACCCATACATTAAGTTCAAGCCCCAGGACTGGCAAAAAAAAAAAAAAGAAGGCAAAAAAAATTTTTTTTTCTGAGAGAGAACATAGATTTCAGGATTTCCACAATGGAGGGAGACCAGCTTAAATAATTCATTTACCTGACAGGTGTGGTGGGACATGCCTGTAATCCCAACACCAGAGAGGCTGAGGTCAGAGGATTGGGAGTTCGAGGGTAACCTTGTCTACATAGTGAGATCTAGTCTTACAAAGTCACTAAATGAACAAACATAGCAAGACTCCCTGGGGAAGGAAAATGAGAATCCGAATTTTTCCCCATATTTATCCTAAATGTACCATTTAAAAAATGTGAAAAGTATCAAGAAACAGGAAAGTGCCAAGTACTGTTAGCTCTCCCCTTTGACCTTATCTACCCTGGAGGCTGAGAACTGGGGGTCAAAGCCAGCCCTGACAGACAAATCCAAGAGATGCTTAACTCCAATTAAACAGCAAAATGCCAGACTAGAGTTATGGCTTAAGTGGTAAAGTACCAGCTGTGAGCAGAAAAGCTGAGCCATATAGTATGAGCCCTGAGATCAAGCCTTGGTACCATCAAGAATAAATGAGCAAACACATTAGCAAATCTGGAAAGCTCCAAAATTGGATGAAAAATATGAATCTGCACATACAACAAGCTTCATACAGAAAGAGTGTAGGATACCTTAATCTCTTTGGCCTACTTTAATGAAATACCATCAACTGGGTAGCTTATGCAATTTTGTGTACTTGTAGTGGTTGAGAAATCCCAAATCAGGGGCAGGCGGGTTCACTCGGCTTCCTAGGGGTGCCTGGCGGCTGAGAGTAAAAAAGAGACACACAAGTTCCTTCTCGGCTGTGTCTGTCTGGTGCCGGGGACGGGACGCCGTGGAGGGCCTCTGCTGTGCTAGGCCGGCGTCTCTGTCACCAGCTGTACCCCAGCCCCTGCTGGTGTTGTATAAAGGCGGCAGTCCTGCTTACAATGAAGCCTGATTTCTCTCCCTGACCCCATTATCAAACACCACCGCTTTCTAGTTTAGGATTTTAGTAGATGAATTGGAATTTAATGGATGAATTGACTAATATAAACACATGAGTATTTACAAGGGCACTCTGCTATCACCCAGCATCCAGAAACACTGAAAGAGAGGGTCACTCCAGCCCAGTGCTGGATGGAGCTCAGGGCTTTCTGCCTGCTAACCCATTCATAGAAGACTGGCTACATCCAGACAGGGTTCCACTTCACAAGAGCAGAATATTCATTCTAAGTATACACCATATATTCTCCAGAATACATCATCTTCCAAACCATTTCTGGGAAATTTTTTTTTTTTTAAGTTGAAGCAGGGTGCTGGTGGCTCATGTCTGTAATCTTAGCAATTCAAGAGGCTGGGATCTGAGGATCAAGCCAACTGAAGGAGACAAATCTAAGAGACTCTCATGTCCAATTAACCACCAAAAAGCTCGAAGTGGAGCTGTGGTCCAGAGATAGAGGGCCAGCCTCTAAGGGATAACACCCAGACCCGAGTCCAAGCCCTAGTACTGGTGTGTGCGTGCGCGTGCATGCACACACACACATACACACACAAAGATAGCATAAGCAAATGAAAATACAGATCAGTATATATCATGGATACAGACAAACAACTGTTACACATTGGGCTAACAAGGAAGAGAAGACAGAATGAATATGGCCGAAGTAGATTGATTGCATCTATGGAAATAGAGCAATGAAATCTGTTAAAGTAGTTTTGGAAGGCAGGGATGGGGGAAGGAGAGGGATAGAGGTGGTGAGATTGATTGGAATATATTGTAAACAAATGTGGAAATGTAATGATGAAATCTCCCAGGTATCACTAAAGTAAGCTAATGCATTTTTTTTTAATGCTCAACAAAACCTAAGCAAAATGGACTCAGCAATACATGGAAGGTCTTGCACATTGTGATCAGTGCATCTGTCCCAGAAATGCAAGGATGGACTAATATCCCCAAACCCATTAATCTAGCAAACTGCATTAATGAAATAAGGCACAAAACCAGTTACTATCCAAATAGACGTAGAAAAGAAGTTTGAGAAGCCAGATGTTGGTGGCTCATGTCTCTGAGGATCAAGAAGTAAGAAGCCTGTGAGATTTCTCTCCTATTAATCACCAAAAAGCTGGATGTGAGGGGTGACTCAAGTGGTAGAGTGCTAGCCTTGAGCAAGAAAGCTAAAGGACAGCATCCAGGCCCTGAGTTCAAGTCCTAGTACAAAAAAAAAGAAAGAAAAGACATTTAAAAAATCAGTATTTATAATTAAAAACTTCCAACAAATCCAAAATAGACAGGAATTATACCAACTTGATCAAGAGAGGTTTATTAAAATCCTGGCCTTAATGGTGAGAGACGGAGGCTTCCTTTGGAGGGGTTGAGAACCAAGCAAGGACTTTCATTCTTGCTACCGCCATTCAGCCTTGTAGGTGCTGGAGCTGTAACTCAGTGATCAAGTGCACGCCTAGTGGGGATGAGGTCTGGGGCCTTATCCCCAGCACCATATAACAAAACACACAACCAAACAGAAAACAAATGAAGTAGAGCTCTACTAGAGGTTTTAGACAAATCAGCTTTATAAAGACATCCACATTAGGAAAGAAAAGGTGAAATTGTCTTTATTCACATAATCTTGTATGTAGAAAATCCACAAAAAAATATTATTATACTTAAGCCAGTTGCCAGTGGCTCCTGCCTGCAATCTTAGCTACTCAGGAGACTGAGTTCTGAGGATCACTGTTGGAAGTCAGCCTGGGCAGGAAAATCTAAGAAACTCTTATCAATTAACCAACAAAAGACTGAAGTAGAGCTGTGGCTCCAGTGGTAGGGGGTTTGCTTTGAGAAAAAAAGCTAAAGGAAGGCTAGGAAGGAGGCTTGGTGGTAGAGCGCTTGCCTTGCATGCATGAGGCCCTGGGTTCAATTCTTCAGTACCACATAAGCAGAAAAAGCCAGAAGTAGTGCTGTGGCTCAAGTAGCAGAGTGCTAGCCTTGAGCAAAAGAAGCTTAGGGACAGTGCTCAGGTCCTGAGTTCAAGCCCCAGGACTGGAAAAGAAAAAAAAAAGTTAGAAGATAACACAAACCTTGAGTTCAAGACCACGCCTGGCATATACACAGAACTATTATCATACTTAATTAAAAAATTCAGCAAGGATACAGACACAAGATTGATATACCCAAAAAACACAATCATGTCTATGTCCTAGCAATGAGAAATCTGAAGGAGAATTAAAAAAGCATGTTTATTCAGTAGCATCAAAAGGAATAAAATATTTAGGGATGAATTTAATAAAAGAAGTACAAGGTGTACACTGAGAACTATAAAACTGCTGAGGGAAATTAAAGAATATCTAAATAAATGGAGACATTTCATGTTCACGGATTAGAAGAATCAATATTGTTAAGATGGCAATTCACCCCAAATTGATCTATAGAGCAAACACAACCTCTATCAAAATCCCAGCAGGCTTTTTCACAAGAATTGACAAGCTGATCTTAAAATTTATATGGAAACAGAAAGCCCTGAAATAGCAAAAACAATTTTGAAAACAGAACAAAATGGAAGGACTTTAATTTCCCACTCCTAAAACTTACCATACCACTTCATTAATCCCAGCAGTGTTCGCTCAGCATAGAATGGACACATGGATCAATGGAACTGGACAGGGAGGCCACTGCTAAGCCCTTGTTATTATGGTCAATTGATTTGTGTGTGCGTGTGTGAGTGTGTGCGTGTTCTGCAACCTGAACTCAAGGCCCGGGCACTGTCCCTTAGCTTTTTTGTCAAGGATAGTGCTCTACCACTTAAAATGCAGCTCCACATCTGGCGTTTTGCTGGTTAATTGGAAAGAAGAATCTAATGGACTTTTCTGTCTAGGTTGGCTTTGAACCTAGATCCTTGGATCTCAGTCTTCTGAGTAGCTAGGACGACAGGCATGAGCCATGGGCGTTTGTCTGATGTCAATTGATTTTTGAGGAAGGTGCCATCGCTGTTCTACAAGGGAAGCCTGAGGTCTCCAACCATGGCCTAACACACCTGCCTCTCAGCGTGCAGAAGGCTCTGTTTAGGCCTGTACTTCATGCCATCCACAAGTAAATCAACAACATGGGCTGTAGCCTTAAACACACAGGCAAATGTGTTTTTGGAGGGTTCCACAGCAAAACAGTCTTGTAACACTGGGCTAGGCAACAGTTTTTAGATTCAACACCCAAAGCACAAGCTACAGAGGAAAAAAAAATAATGAATTGGGTTTCAACAAAAATTAAACTGTCAGCTGGGTGCCGGTGGCTCACGCCAGTAATTCTAGCTACTCAGGAAGCTGAGATCTGAGGATCATGGTTCAAAGCCAGCCCAGGCAGGAAAGTCTGTGAGACTCTTATTTCTAATTAACCACCAGAAAACTGGAAGTGGTGCTGTGGCTCAAGTGGTAGAGCACTAGTCTTGAGCTGAAGTGCTGAGGGGCAGCATCCAGACCCAGAGTTCAAGCCCCATGACCAACAAAAACAAACAAACAAACAAAATGTACTGGAAGAGAGCTGGAGAGGGTTAACATTGCTCAAAAAGAAATGTACTCATTACCTGACTTACAGAACCAGAACCCTCTGCACATCACTTTCATAATGACAATTTCAAAAATAAACTTAAAAATTGTTCTATTGTTACTATAAAGGTGATATACAAAGGAGTTGCAGTTATATAAGTCAGGTAAAGAATATATTTTTAAAAAAGAATATATTTCCTTTTGGACAATGTCACCACTTCTAAACTGATTTTTGTTTTTTAACTTTTTTGTACTTCAAAAGACATTATTAGGAGCCAGGCACTGGTGGCTCGTGTCTGTAATCCTACTCAGGAGGCTGACATCTGAGGATCACGGTTCAAAGCCAGTACAGGCAGGAAAGTTCATGAGACTCTTCGCTCAATAAATCACCAGAAAACCGGAAGTGGCAATGTGGTTCAAGTGGTAGAGCACTAGCCTGAGCTGAAGAGTTGAAGGACAGCACCCAGGCCCAGAGTTCAAGCTCCATGACTGACATATATATATATATTATTAGGAAGCTTGGTGCTGGTGGCTCACACCTATAATTCTAACTACTCAGGAGGATAAGATTTGAGGATTTCAGTTCAAAGTCAGCCTAGGCAGAAGAGTCCATGAGACACATCTCCAAGAAGGTATGGCTCAAGTGGCAAAGGGCCAGTCTTGAGTGAAAAAGCTAAGGAAAAACACAAGGCCCTGAGTTCAAGTCCAGTACAGACAGACAGACAGACAGACAGACAGACACACACACACACACATTAGGAAAATGCAAAGGTGAGCCATAAACTGAGAGAAAATATATGCAAATCATATATCTGATAAAGGGCTTGAAACCAGAATATACAGACAACACAAGAAGAAGACAAACATCTAATTTTTAAAAAATGGGCAAGAGATTTGAATAGACACTTCACCCAAGAAGTAAACAAAGGGCTAACAAGCACTTGAAGAGAAACCCGACAACATTTGTCATTAGGGAAATGCAAATTCAAACCACAGTGAGACACTCTTCACATACGAGACGTGCTATAATTAAAAAGAGACAATAACAAATGTGAGTTAGGATTTGGAGAAAATGGGCTGCTCCGTGCGTGGTTGATGGAGATATAAAATACAATGGCTATCTGGAAGAAAACAGCTTAAAAAGTTAAACATAGCTAGAGGGCATAGCTTACCGGCAGAGCCTGTGTTTAGTGCGTGCAAGACCCAGGGTTCAGTTTCCAGCACCAGTACGTAAGTAATTAACTTAACCATAAATTTCTTAAATGTCTCAACAGTTTACTTCCCAGACATCTAAGGAAAAGATAAAAAAGCTAGGCCCTGATGACTCACTCCTGTCATGGTAGCTACTTAGGAGGCTGAGATCGGAGGATTACAGTTCTAAGCAAGCTAGGGCAGGAAAGTCCACGAGACTCTTATCTCCAATTAACCACCAAAGAGTTAGAAGTAGACCTATGGGTCCAGTGGTGGAGTGCCAGCCTTAAGCAAAACAAATCATAAGACTGGGATTTTTATTTGGTACCTATGCTTTTGCTCATTGGCTAGCACTTTATCAACAGAGCCATGCCTCTAATCCTTTCAGCAAAAAATCTGAGGGGCAAGGCTGGGTACTGGTGGCTCAGGCCTGTCATCCTAGCTACTTAGGAGGCTGAGATCTGAGGATCCAGGTTCAAAGCCAGCCCCAGCAGTTAAGTCTGTGAGACTCTTATCTCCAATGAACCACCAGAAAACCAGAAGTGGCACTGTGGCTCAAGTGGTAGAGTGCTTGCCCTGAGCTGAAGAGCTGAGGGACAGTGCCCAGGCCTAGAGTTCAAGGCCCACAACAGACAAAAAAACAAAGAAAAGAAAATCTGAAGGGCAGTGCCCCAAGTTCAAGCTTCAATACTGATACTATATGTACATACACACATACATATGAACAACTATATATGTAAATGAAAATATAAGCCCATACAGACCTGTTATGTGGATATTCACAACACCATAATTTGTAAGAGTCAAAAAAACCAAGACAAGCCAAATGGCCTGTCCAGCCAGTGAATACTCTCCATCCATAACAGGGAAAGGAAGTCAGGCATTAGTGATTCACACTTAGCTACTCAGGAGGCTAAGATGTGAGGATGGGCAATGCAAAGCCAGCCTAGGAAGAGTAGTCCTCAAGATGATCTCTCCCTTTGTTCAGCTACTTAAAGATTAAAAAAAAAAAAGACCCTATGTCCAATTAACCAGCAAAAAAGCTGGAATGGATGTATGGCTCCAGTAGTGGAGTGCCAGCCATCAGCTAAAAAGTGAGAGTGTGAAGCCCTAAATTTCAAGCTCAGTGTATGTGTGTGTACACACACACACACACACACACACACACACACACACACACGAATGAACCACAGATGCCTGCTACAATATAGATCAATTCTAAAAACAACAGGCAAAGGAAGTCAGACACAAAAGATCCTATCATCTGTGATTCCACTTACATAGAATGTTCCAGAAAGGTATGGACAAATCCACAGACAGAAAGCAGCTCTTTTTGTACTTGTCTGAGGCTGGGGGCTGGAGAGGAAGGATCTTACTGAGATGAAGAAAATGTCCTTACACTGGATTCTGATGATGGTCATAAAGCTCAGCAAATTCACTGAAAATCATCAACTTGCCTACTTGCAGTGGGTGAATTTTTATGAAGCAATGTAGCTGTCCTCTGTTGGCTGGCAGATCTCCTTTGAGATTCCGGCTGTCCGGGATGACAAGGTGCTGGCCCAGAGGAGTGGCTGCAACAGACACTCAGCTGTGCCCACCACAAGCCGTTGGTCCAGCAGCCTGAAGTGGCCTGTTGTGGAGGTCGGGCTGGTGGGTCCTGCAGTGAGGAGCGCTGTGTCCTCCCTCCTCTGCTGGGATTTTATCCGCAGGAAACCTCCTGTTGGTGGTTCACATACCCTGTCATCTGCACAGTGGGTAAAGCTAAGAAGTGGACAGTGGCAGGCTGGATTATTTTTTATTTTTTGGCCAGGATAAGCAAACCTCTTCACAGATGCTACGGCTGATCGTATGTGTTCATGGGGATGGGATTTATATTTAAAGTGGTGAACCCTGGGCAAAGCAAGTTGCTTTCCAAAGTGTGGTGGGCCTCTTGTAATCAGGTGAGAGTCCGAATAGAACATGACTGGTGTCCCTGAGCAGGGCAGTTGACCTCCAGCAGATGATGTCCGTCTGCCACATAGCGATGCTGGGTCTCCATGCTGTCAGCCGCACTGTGGACTTGAACTCCAAGTTACTTGAGCACCAACACCCTGCCCCACTGTTGGCCCTGCTTTTCTGGAGACAGCCGATACTCTGAATGTGTCTATTCCAGCCAAAGAACGATGGCTTCTTTTCCAGGGTGGAAGGTGCCAGTGTGGACCCAACGTGATCCAATCAGGACTGAGTGAACTCCTCAAAGCATGAGCCACAGCCAGGCCTTGAGCGTGGTGAATAGAAGGCGTCCTTGGCTAGCTGGTCATTCTTTGTCCCCTGTGGCTGCCAGGGACTGAGACTGTCTGAGTCATCTGACAAGAGCTCTGGTTGGCAAGACTTCTCCACAGGTATGGGCAGTTTCATGGTCTTCATGGTAATGTGGACATTTAAGAGGTGATTGTGGCCCTGTCTTCAGTGGGTTAGGAATAAGTTCTTTTCTCTCTCTTTTTTTAAAAATTAATTTATTGTGATTATAGAGGTGAAATACAGAGGGTCACATGTACATACATCAGGCAATAGGGACAGTGCTCCCTCATTCTCTCCCAGCCCCTCCCTCCCATCTCCACCCCATGAGTTACATAACTCACTTCCATTAGTGTCCAATGAACTCCACTGCTGCACATTTTCACCCTTTTCCCCTCCCCCAACCCTCCCACAGCTGTGCATGTGAATATACCATATATAAGGTAAAGAATACAGAGTCATCAAAAAGAAAAAAATTAAGACAAAAGTCCTTTGTTTCCATATCTTTGGAGTTGGTTTCAATATGTATATTATTTAATATGTAAGTCCTTTTTAAAAATGTTTTGGTTTCGTGTCAGTACTGAGACTTGAACTCAGGGCCTGGGCAATCTTCTTTAGCGTTTATGCTCAAGGCTGGTGCTCTACCACTTGAGCCATACACTTCCAGCCTTCCATTGGTTAGTTGGAAATAAGAGTCTCACGGACTTTCCTGATCAGGCTGACTTTGAACGGGATCCTCAGATCTCAGTTTGATGAGTAGCTGGGATTATAGGAGCCATTGTGCTGGGCTCCATCTGGGAGTGAATTCTTGATAAACAGGATGAGGTTGGCCTGCTTTCCTCTTTGCCATGCTTGCTCGTCCTTCTGCCGGATTATAACACAGCAAGAAGGCCCTCACCAACGCAGCCCTTGATGTTGAGTTCCCCAGCCTCCAGAATGACAAGCCACGCTGATTTCCACCATGCGTAACTTGCCTGGCCTGTGGAACTCTATGGGGGAAGCCAAAGAAGGACTAAGACTTCCTTGCCTTCCTGAATGTTCTCAGATGTGTGTTCGAAACACAGCAAAGTCCCCACACCAGGCCCTCTGCTAATGCCTCCCGGCCGCCTCTCCCCTAGCCCTCCCTGCCCAGTCCCCCCAGTCTTTCTAGGACCCCCGAGAAGCCACCAAAGCATCAGCAGATGCTGAAGAACCACATTTGCTCTAACTGCAGGCCTCTCTCTGTGTGTGGAGGAAGGATGACCCCCTCACCTGGACAGTAATGACCAGGACCCAGCTAAGTCATCCAAGGCTGCAGCGGCTTCTACGCCAACCTCTGTCCTCACGCCTGTCCCCCCCCTCTCCTCTCACTCCCTTCCATTTGCTTCTGCCCTGCAGCCATGGGATAAGAAATGCAGCTATCCTGAAGCATCTTTGTTGGGCTGACCGGCTGGCTAGGAGGGGCATCAGCTGTTCCTGTTTCCAGCTGTTGCTCTCCCCCCCCCAGGTGATAGATGCTTACCCCAGTGAGCGAGCAAGCGCGCAAACGAATGGAGACTGCAGAGGAGTCCTCGCCTCAGCAGTGACCTCCATCTACTGCGGTGGAGACTCCAACTTCTTTGAAAACTTAGGATGCTTCCGATTGTGTCCGGGACTAAGCCAGAGTCTTCCCTTCTCCTGCCTTCCAGCTGCAGGAGATAACTCGCTCATTTATATAAGGCTAAGGAGGCCCCTCTGGTTGTCTTAATTAGACTTTAATTGGCGATTAACCACCCTCAGTCTTTGATTGTCTTCCTCTAATGCTGCAGTTGCCCTTAGCAACCATCATCCTACGCCATTGGCCACCTGATGACAATTTCCCTGGCTCTTCTCAATACCTGACCCGTCAGGCTCTCCTGCTCATTCTTTCCCACTGGTCTTCATTGTACTTCTACCCCGTGCCTGGGACTATCAATGCACCCCTGCCACCAATGACAGAGTCCTTGTTGCCAGCCATCTGGTGGCTGAGCCATATCCAAAATCTCATTTCAGATTCTTGGATCACTCCTGGTACCATCTGTTACATGTTGGGTTCCTTGGCATTTGGTCTCAAGATGAACATTTGCACTAAGAAGGAAAGAGAGTCCTTAAAACCAGTCGAAGGGAGTGGGTTCTGGGCAGAAAGTTGAGCTGAGATGCAGTCCTGGCAAGGGTCAGTCCATGGGGGCTTTGGAGCTGGGATGGTCCAGTCACCATTAAGCCAGCAGCTATCTCCTGGGGGTGGGGGAGGACAGGTGGGCAGAACCTGAGCCATGCCCCAGCCCCTGCCTCTTTATGCAAGGATTCTCTGCAGGTGAGAGTTGGGTAAAACACCAAGGACCCTAAGGAAGGAGAATTTGGGCTGGCACTGCTGGTTCGTGCCTGTAATCCTAGATATTCAGGAGGCAGAGATCTAAGGATCCTGTTCAAAGTCACCCAGAGCAGGAAAGTCCATGAAACTCTTACCTCTAACCACAAAAAACTGAAAGTAGAGCTGTGGTTCAAGTGGTAGAGCTTTAGCCTTGAGTAAAGAGACAGCTCCCAGGCCCTGAGTTCAAGCCCTAGTACTAGCACAAAAGAAGGAGAAGGAGGAGGAGGAGGAAGAGGGGGAGGAGGAGGAGGAGGAGGAGGAGGGGGAGGAGGAGGAGGAGGAGGAGGAGGAAAGGAAAGAGGGAAGGAGGGAGGGGGAAAGAAGGGATGGAAGGAAGGAAAGAGAGAAGGAAGGAAAGAAGGAAGAGAAGGTAGGCAGAAGGAAGAAAGACAGAAGAAAGGAAAGAAGGGAGGGAGGATGGATGGAAAGATTTGTATGGAATGGGGGAGGGAGGGGCTGACACAGGACCTCTTCTGGATCTGCCTGGTTCCCTTTGGCTTCCTTCTGGCATGGAGCCTCCTTTCTCCTCGCCCAGTCCTGGTCAGGGCCTTTCAGCTTCCTGCTCTCCTGACAGACAGGTCCTTTGGCAGTGAGAAAAGGTAGCTCTGATTCTGAGCCTTTGACAGCCGGTGGCATTCCCGGGATCTGGGGATGGGGCTCTGGGTGCAGAGAGATTTGGAGTGGGGAGCGCTGGTTTCTTGGAAGCACAGAAAGGAGTTTGGAGCTGAGTGCAAAACTACCCAGTGTCTCTTCTAGCCTCTTCTTGCTTGAATGTCTACACCTCCCCTTGCTAACTGATGAGTTCATTCAGCAAACGCTCACCTGCATGGTGACTTGTGTGGCGGGCTGATGGAGAGTAGAAGCCTGCCACAAGCACAGGGTATCTCTCTGAAGCAAGCCTCTGGGCCCTGCACTTCCTTCCCAGGTGGAGTTGGCCTACCTTTCAATGTCCCAATGGGTAGATGGGTCGTGATAGGTTAGAGGAACATTTTTGAGGTATGCCTGTTTTTGTGACAGTACTGGGGCTTGAACACTGTCCCCTGGCTTTTCTCTCCCTGCGATGTGATGCGATGCAGGCACTCTTATCACTTGAGCCACACCTCTACTTCCAGCTTTTTTGGTAGTTACTTGGAGATAAGAGTCTCACAGACTTTCCCGCCCGAGCGGCTAGGCATGAACCATTGGTGCCAGGCAAGTTTTAGAGTTTTGTGCCCAGCACTGAAGCAGGTGTTCAGGCTGTGTGGTCCCCATTTTCTCTCCTTTGAGCATGCGTGTTTGTTGTTGTTGATGTTGTTGTTTTGATGGCGTTTTGTTCTTGAAAGGAACAGGGACAGCGTGTAAGTGAGATTTCCAAGTGGGTTGAGCGGGACCAGGCCTCTCTGGGGGGCTGGCGGAGGCTTCTAGCCTGCTGCCCCGCGGGGCGGGCGGCTGTGTGGGTCGGAGGTGCCGCTCCTCTCCCTTCGGGTTGACAGGGCTGCCTGCCACCGTGCTAATGAAGCTCCTGCTGAGAATTCAAGCGCGCCCAGCCGCGCCCAGCCAGCTCCCTCCCTCCACAGTCGGCAGGGGTTTTCTCCCCTCTGAAAATAACAAGCACACTCGGAGGTGCTCCGCCGCTGTCAGAAGAAAATGAGACCGTTTTTTCCACCCAGCCTTTTAGAAGTCCTCTGGGCACTCCTGCCCAGACTCCCTTAGGTAAAAGGGGACGGGGAAAAAAAAGAGGAAGGAGAAATGAGTGAAATGTAGAATAAGTTAAAGAAATTAGCCCTGCTTGGTTCACGATTCAGGATAGCTCTTAATTACGCGACCCAATCTTTCTTGGCTGGGGGTGAAAAATCACTTCAGCCTTTCATTTTCGCTCTCTAGCATCTCTCTAGGGACGTGTGTGTGAGTGTGAGTGTGTGTGTGTGTGTGTGTGTGTGTGTGCCGGCTTTTTGTGGGGAGGGGGTGTTTATTAGGTTGTTTGGTTTTAATCAATTGTCACCGGGCCTGCCAGGAGACAGGCAGACCTTCTGATAAATTCTCAATGCTCACCCAAAATGTCCAGACGTCCCCCAGATTCTCTGCTAGGAAGGAAATTCCCATCTCTCTGTGTCCAGGAAGCCCCAGAGCTGGACCTCACATGGGAAGATGGGGGCTGGGAGAGTGTCCTGATCTTTCAGAAACCCCCTTCAACCTAAGGAGGGGAAGAACACTCTGGAATGTTCTAGACAAGAGGCTCTGGAATGACGTGGCATTGAGATACGCATCTCTGAGGAGCTGGCGTGTTCACAGAGGTGAAAGATGGGACCGGAGAGGCCTGGGACAGAGTCTGGGGTGAGGGGCCCAGCAAAGCTGACCGAAGGTCTTCATGCCTGGCTTCTGGGGGTTGGGGGGCAGGGAGAGCCAGCCGCACCAAGCCCCACAGAGTGAGCTCAGTCCATCCCCTGGCTCAGGAGTGGGCACCATGTCGAAGGTGTTGATGATGATGATGATGACCAGGTCTCACCCAGCCACCCACGATTGCATCGCCATGTTAGGAGGGCAGAATGGAGGAGACTGACATTTACCTCGGAGAATCTGTCTGAGGCTTCGATTGACTTAGGGTGCATCACGGGAGGAAAGTATGCAAATTTATTTAAGGACCGTTTTAAGTGACTCAGGAGCCTCCGCTGGGAAGGGGAGCCCGGGTTGGCGCTGTTCACGTCGTCATTCAGGGTCACCGGGGAAGCGTGACCAGGCAGAGGTCTCCAGCTCTGTGGTGGAAGGTGCGGGGGAGTGGCCACAGGACCAGGGTCGGCCTGGGGATGCCGGTGGAGAATTCCCTCCCTCTGTTTCCCATTCCTGACACAGGCTCCACAGGCTCACCCCTCCTAGCCCAGGAGAGAGAGACCAGAGGAAGCTCCGCGTGAGCTTTGAGTGCCGGTTGCCTTTTGAATCCCACGGATTCACAATCCTCAGTCTCGTGGAGCGGCGGTGACACGCCGAGATTGAACCTCGTAGTTGGGATCTAGAAGTGTTGATGGACAGACGTCCCTGGGAATGAAGATCGCTAGCCAGGGGCGCTGTCATACGTAGAGATGAACACCCACGTCCACAGATGTACACACACACACACACACACACACACACACACACACACATGCCACTGGTAGTCCTAGAATGCCCAGCGAGCGGAGGCAGGGAGTGCATTCCCGGCCCCTGCGATCCTCTCTGTGCTTTGTGCCCCAGTGGACCACAACCAGACAGCCCAGTGCCCAGAGCCCAGCCTCGGGGGACCCAGAGTGGATGGGCAGGGCACAAATGAGGCCGTGGGCGAAGGGAGGTCCTTCTCCACTTTCTAGTATCTTCTGCCTTTCTCACGGAGCCACCTTTCCTGTGGGGAGTGGTCTATCCCCACACGTGGCTCTCTTCCTCTCCCAGGAAACAGTTCCCGGAGAGCAGGGGGAATCTCTACCGCGCTGCTTGGTTCCTGTGCCCGCGCAGGGAAGACAGCTCTGCCCTTCCCCGCTTCCCTCCCCACCGCCCCCCGCCACGTCCCTTGGGAGGAGCTGGTGAAG